>NC_074720.1:44049770-44382270 GCF_947242115.1 Biomphalaria glabrata | reverse complement strand
TAAACATTTATATACAATTAATGGTAGCTTGCATTTTCATTTTTCCCTTGAATGAACAGCAAGAGGTATAGGAATATTCTTAGTGAACAAGTTATCTCAGTTGAAAAAGTGGTCCAGAGATGGCAAAGGCAGTGTGTATGTATTGGTTTTGATACTAAATATTCTATATAGCTATACAATTAAGTTAACTACTTTTTCTAACATTTACATACCAGCTTAGCTTGGAAAGCGCGGTCGAGAGGCTAAGTGCGCTTGAACTTGGCTTGTCTTGGCTACCTAGAAGGGGGCTTGAAGTTTGACACCCGACTCGGGCAGAGCTGTGTTTACTGAGCGCCTAAAGGCAGCACAGAAAACCAACTCCTAGATACCCCCTCCCCCCCACTGGTCCACAAATGAGATTGGACCAAAAGCGCTCTGAGCATGCTATAAGCATGAAAGTAGCGCTATATAAAAGCAATAATAATAATAATAATCTGTGTTATTCCAAATTTCAAGACTCTTCATTCAGACAAGATTTAAACTGTGCAAATAATGACCATGCCAAACAAAGTGGACAATATTAACTTCCTCCCCTGTAAAGAGCAATCTACAATCTTTCAACTAAGAACAGAACATACATCTCTCTTAAATTACCATCTTAACAAAATAAATCCTGCACACCCACCCTTATGAAACTGTAAACCATATCCTCTTTGAATGCCCTTTTCTAATCCACATTAGGCAGACCCTACTACTATTACAGCGCAACATAATCAATACTCTGTACGGCAATGCTGAACAACTGAAGAGAACAGGGCACTGTTTTTCCTTGGCACAGTCTGCAAAAGAGCTCACATCTCAGCATCAAAAAGCTGGCTTGAAGAGGAACAACAAGATTTAAACATGTACTTTCTCAAATGTCATTGTAAATAGAAGATAATGATACTTGACACTTGAAGATTTTGCCAGATTCACTCGTGTGTAGTGTGTTTTCCAAGGACCTAATGAGATCTGCAATAATTGGAACTACAGATGTGCATGAGTGTTATACACATAGTCCTCCTTCACACTTCATTATAAGAATATAAATAATGTTTATTTACAATAAAAAATAATGCTCAAGACAATCAGAATAGGATTGATAATCTTATCTTTTATCTTATTTCTGGTCTTAAATTTTTTTTTTCCAGATTTAGTCCACCAACTGCTAAAGAGACTTACGTCATTTCTAAATATATAGACAATCCGCTTCTGATTGGAGGGAAAAAGTTTGATCTAAGATTGTATGTTTTGGTGACTTCTTTCAGACCACTGAAATGTTACATGTAAGTATGGTTCAGCAAAAGTGTCTGTAACAATACTAATTTTCTTTTTCTTTTCTTTTTTTCTTTTTATAATTATTACATTCTAGCATGAGCTTTCCAGTTATGACTAGGGCATGGACAAATTATGTACCACACAAGCAGAAATGTAAGGGGGGGGGTGGGAGCTGAAAGTTTAAGCAGTTGAAATAAAGTTCACTTAAATTAAAATTATAGGTACATAAATATCAGCTGTATTTATAATAAGCATCACTTGGTACTCTAATTAATATTATATTTTAGTTTCTAAACGAAATTTCATATATCTTTATTTTATTTAGTTGTGTTTCATTATCTTATAAACTTGTATTTAAAGTACTTTTAGTATAGTTTGTATATAGTGGCATTGTTTTTTTTTAACTTATGTAAACTTGTATTTATAAAGCTATCATCTGGGTTTCTGCCGTTTCTGTACAGTCAAGTACAATGCCAGCCTGAACGAACTGGACAACATGTTTGTTCATCTCACCAATGTCTCCATACAAAAACAAGGAGTAGGTGGTTTTCTTTTGATTGACTTGCAGAATGAGTTTCTTCTAATGATACACAATTTTCCTTTTTAATTTATTCCGTTTTAACTCATACGCTGCTGAGCAGGCCACAAAACACTGACCGTTTTTCTTTAGTGTGATGCAAGGGACTGTACTTTGATTTTAAATAAAGCTTGTTTAAACATTTGCATATTTTTGGTTACAAAATTGTGGATAGTAGTTTCCCTTTCTTGTTTGTTAAAATAAGGTTAAAATTTTGGATAATGTAAACTCTCATTAAACAGCTGCATATGGTTAAACTTAAAACAAAGGATGATCTTTCTGAAGAATGCAGTACACTCTGCAGAGAAGTTTGAAGAAGCAAGGGTGCGTTCTTGACCCAAACTATAAATATTTTGTTTGTTGGCATAGATCAGATGAAATAGCATTAGCATGTAGGCATTTAAATCCTATTCTATTCTTTCAATGTTTTACAACTTCTAGGCTTATTCTAAAACTAGAAGATGTAAAACCTTTTTTTTTTAATGTTGACAAGTGATCTCTACTGGACCCATTCACAAATGTTGACAAATGCTCTCTACTGGACCCATTCACAAATGTTGACAAGTGCTCTCTACTGGACCCATTCACAAATGTTGACAAGTGCTCTCTACTGGACCCATTCACAAATGTTGACAAGTGCTCTCTCTATTGGGCTCCTTCACAAATGTTGACAAGTGCTCTCTACTGGACCCATTCACAAATGTTGACAAGTGCTCTCTACTGGACCCATTCACAAATGTTGACAAGTGCTCTCTACTGGACCCATTCACAAATGTTGACAAGTGCTCTCTACTGGACCCATTCACAAATGTTGACAAGTGCTCTCTCTATTGGGCTCCTTCACAAACTTCAAATCTGATTAGGAAATCTGTCCATACATCTACATCTTCTGGACAAGAAATTCCACAATGAATTACAGCTTGACATATCTGGACAGCAGATATAAATATCTTCAATGACTTTTTTCTTTTCTCTTTCTACCAACAAATATCCATATCTACCAGAGAGAAGTTCAGATAAGCTTTATGTATGTCTGGATGTTAAATAAAGAGCATCTAATGTTACTAGAACAATGCTACAGAAGATGCCTGTGCTCACTGGCAAAATTACACAACAAATAATAATGTTGAAGTACATGAGAACATTTTAAAATGTCTTTGTGAGTTCAGCTACAAATGAAAAAAAAATTATTGCAAAAAAAAAAAAGAAATATTTAATACATAGATCTTTTTTCTTAAGTGAGTTTAAATCTCTGATTAACATGAATGTTTTCCATATAGAGATGCACAGTGGCTGAGTAGTAAAATGCTTGGTTTCTGAACCAGGGGATCCTGTGTTTGAATCTTGATGAAGACTTGGATTTTTACTTTTGGGATCTTCAGGGCACCTCCGAGTCCACCCAGCTCTAATGTGTACTTAACATTAGTTGGGGAAAAGTAAAGGGGGTTGGTGGTTGTGCTGGCCATTTTACACCCTTGTTAACCATGGGCCACAGAAACAGATGACCTTTACATCATCTACCCCATAGATTGCAAGGTCTAAAAGAGGAACTGAGGACTTCATTATCTTCTTCTTCAGAAGTCTGATGTATGAGAAAAATAAAATAAATATATAGATGTATTAGCTTACATTCGAAAAACAAAATGCAGACTAGAAAAACTCAAAGAATACTCAAAAAAAAGAAAAGAGACATTTATCCTTGCGTAGGAACATATGAGAACAAATCTTTAATTCATTCTATTAAACCATTTTCAGTTTTTATGAAATCAATACCAATAAAACATGCAAGGGTCTTAAAAGTGAATCTTTATTTCCTTCTATTTGTTTAGGAAGACTACAATGCAATCCATGGTGGGAAGTGGACAACACAAAACTTAAGATTGTTTCTGGAGAGCACCAGAAGTAAGGAAGTCTCTGACAAACTTTTTGATGAAATCAACTGGCTGATTGTTCATTCACTCAAAGCTGTAGCTGTAAGTCATCACTTTATCATAAATTAGCAACAAAAGTTTTGACATGTCTTTACATAAGTCATCATGATTCATGGATTGCTGTGAAAGTTAGCCGAGCTGTTTTCTAGATCCAGATGTAAACAAAATGATTATTTTGTATATTGTTAAGGCTTCCGCACGGTGTTGATTCTTGGAAATATATCTAGTGTAGATCTACGTCTGACTGGAAGTAATGCGTAACTTAAACTACTTCAGTAACACCGGCAAAAGGCCGAAACAATCAAATATGTAGTCGACGCTGATGTTGTTCTACAAATATATTTAATAATCAAGAAGGGAGTCATCCGATGTCAGCTATGTCCGTAAATCCGTATCTATTCTACTGCTCTACAAGAAGCGTCTTCCTTTTAGCATCACTTAGATCGTTCTTGTTTTTTAACCCACTTTACGTCATCGTCGCTAAGTAAAACTTTACCCTAGTCCCGAAACAAATAACTAATTCCTAATCATGTCATAACAATATATCTGAAGTTCAAAGATGAAACCGAAGAATGCAGAATTTCATGTGACTATTGACGCTCTGGAAAGGTTAAGTTTTATTTTCACCATCTGCAGACCAGGTAAAATTTCTTACTTCAAAACTGGGTGCTGCAGCGAGAGCAGTTCCCATGAAAATCAGTGCTGAAAAAAGCAAAACGCTAGTTTGTGGTGGAGATACTACAAGATGTTGCATACAGTTGAATGGCCGAACATTAGAAGAAGTTGACTCAATTAAAAACTTAGGGACAAACATAACAAGATAGAGGATCAATAAAAATAAATAAATAAACAAAAATAAATCTTTCTCTCCTAGCTGACGATACCAATGTTGATTTGACCTCATTAAATAAAAAAATTTGATTTTGGTTTTATAAACTTTAATTTGTGTTATATAAGCATAGCATTCATTTTTCTATAATTATATACCTAATAAATACATTTCCTGATTACATACAAAAAAGTTATTAAAGCTTAATCATAACAAGGTAGAGCAAATGAGCAAAATGAATAATTCCATAGGAACGTGGAAAATAATTACTGAGAGAAACAGTTAAGCTTGGCAACCGCTGCCATCAGTAAACTGTGGAAAAATTAAAATTAAGTAAAATTAAAACTGTATTCTTCACTAGTAATCTCTGTGCTTATATATGGTTGTGAAAGTTGGACACTGAATGCTGAGGCTTTA
Organism: Biomphalaria glabrata; assembly: GCF_947242115.1. Classification (NCBI taxonomy): domain Eukaryota; kingdom Metazoa; phylum Mollusca; class Gastropoda; family Planorbidae; genus Biomphalaria; species Biomphalaria glabrata. The sequence continues at coordinate 44,377,220 of NC_074720.1, read as the reverse complement.
AGAAGAATTCAAGCCTATGAGAGTAAATGCTACAGAAAATTACTGGGTATCAGATATGAGGAAAAAAAAGACAAACGAGTTTGTACATTAGCAAGTCAACACTCTGGCTGGCAAACAGGAGGAACTCCTCAATACTGTGATGAAATGAAAGCTGAGCTGTTTTGATCATATTCTAAGACAGGACTCACAGTCAAAAATCATCCTTCAAGGTACAGTGGAGGAAGCACGTAGAAAGGGTTGTCCAACGAAAAGCTGGCTGGATAGTGGAAAACTGTCACAGAACATGTACAACAAAAGTCATAGGACAGTTGAGAATCTTTTTGGGGTCTCTAATGTAGATCCCACAACCTTTCCTGCCAGCTGTTCTCTGTGTCAAGGAGGGCATTAGGACTTCTAAGTTAGTCTTTAAATCCCTTCTATGGGCACTTCTATTATGTTGCCCTCCTTAATGTGCATGAAAAATGATTGCCTTTACATTCCTCCTATGAGATGATATGAGGTAGAGGTCTTACCTAATGTTCATTCATTTACTAATTAGCGCTTTGCCAATGGCATTGATGGTCTAGCAGGGACAGAAGAACAGCTAGCTGACTAGGTGATGCTCATTGATACAAGTTTTCACAGCATCTGGTATGCAAATCAATGCCGAAAAAAGGACATCAGTATAGGAGGCAAAAAAAGCTGACAAGTGTCTGTAGTTTTAAATACCTCGGAGCTATCATTTCAGTAACCAAACCTGATCTACTGGCCAGAATAGCACAGTCCAAAGCAGCACCTGTAAAGTTCAAAACAATCTGGAAAGATAAAGTCATAGCTCTTGACACTAAAACCAGACTGATGTGCTCCTGGCCACTTTCTTGCTTGTTTGTGAATCTTGGATGCTAACTGCATAACTAGAGAAGAAGGTCTTAGCAATTGAATGGAGATGCTACAGAAAGATCCTTAAGATGGAAAAAGTCATGTGTGGTGACCCAACAGTTTAACAGACTAAGTAATACGTGACAGTGACCAGTGAAGGGTGTAAAACATGTAAAAAATTTTGTTTAAATTAATTTTCAATCCAGCAATATTAATTGTAATAGCTTTAAAATTCATATGCATTTAATCATGTATCCAATGGCATATATCTGTTGTTGATTACCTACATTTCTAAATTAGCATCTTAGTTTGTTTAACCCTTAAAGTGCTGTGCTGTTTTACAATGAGTGCATATATAATGGAATTACCATAAATCTTCAAATACAAAAACAAAATTTAAGACTAAGACTAAGACTGCTTTATTGATTCTTACGGAAATTTGTTGTGATTACAAGGACTCTTTTCTCATATATTAATAAAATACTCAGAAAGACACAAAGATAAAGGCACATTCCTCGTCCTATATGCTTCTTCTGCCCTTGTGCTACTAGAGCAAGGAATGGGTTACCTCAGCTAGCCAGGAAAACCAGTGACTTGGCAGAATTTAAATCATTGGTTAATATGCATGACTGATTGCATGACGCGTAGGACGTAATCATTTTCTTTTTTGAAGTAATGTCTGTATTATATAAAATAAGATAAGATTACAATTCTGATGTTTATTGGCTAAACTACTACACATGTTTTAAGGGTTAATGTCAGTTAATTAAATAATATAATTTTTTTTTTATTTTGAAAAGTTGTAAAAGATTCCTTCAATATTAATAACATATTCTTACTTTAAGTTTGTATTCATCAGAAGACTGGTTCATAAAACTAGTTTACTTTTTCTAGCAATATATATGTGTATGTATTATATTTGTGTGTAAATTAAATGTGTGTTGTATTATATTGTTGACATTCTTTGATCAAAACTTTCCAATTTGTCAATTGTGTCACTGGAATCTTAGTTTAATTATTGAACTGTGAGCAAGTTTTGTTTTCTCTTGCAGAGTGTAATCTCCAATGACAGACATTGTTTTGAATGCTATGGGTAAGCTGGTCAAGTGTTGTTTTCATATTATTCTATGTTTTGAAATCATATCAGATAGTGAAGTTCTACATTGAAGATTCAATATTTTAACTATTATTAATTTTCCACATTTTAAAAAGACTTTTATTTTGATCTACATTAGTAAAAAAAATAATGAAACAAAGCCATCTTTGGAGTAGTTACTTTGCTAGAGCCATAACACTATATTATGTTCTTCTTTTTTTTCTTCTTCATCGTTCTCATTGTTATGTTGGAGTGTTCATATGACTAGACCAATACATGAGATGAACTGCGCAGTGGTTTCCAAATCAGGGAGCTCTCCATATAGTTTTCTTTCTATTGGGGTGATTTGGGGCCAATGTCTTATACGGGCCTCTTGGTAGAGAGAGCAGTTTTGGAGGACGTGGTCGGCATTTTCTGGTGATACTCCACATGGGCAGATTTCACTGGTTCCAATTTTGAGCTTCCGGAACATGTGTTGTCGCATTCTGTTGTGTCCGGTCCTGAGTCGAAAGATTAGACGTTGGTCTTGTCGGGATAGCTTATAGTAAGCATCATCTTTCTTGTGATTTGGATGGGAGCTCGTCCATTTCTCATTTATTTTATCTACAATTAATTTCTTCATTTCTTCTGGATAGAGTGCAGAGTTTACTTGTGAGTTTGTTCTCCCACTCTTGGCGAGTGTGTCAGCCTTCTCATTTCCTGCTAGTTGTATGTGAGCTGGTATCCATTGAATAACAGTTTTTTTGCTGTTGTGGTTGAGCTTTGTGAGTGCTGTTCTGAGGTTTTTAATATAAGGGGAATCAGAGTTTTGCAGGCTTTGGAGGGTTGTTTTTGCGTCTGTTAGAAAGACAATCTGACTGTGAGGGGAACTTGAATGATTTGCTAGTTTTCTCTCCTAGATGAACTGCTATCCCTAGCTAACGGGTTTCATCTACCCGGGTTTAGAGTTAGAGCGCCCTATACTCGCTTTTTGCAATCATTTCCCTGGATTTCTGAGATGTTTTTAGTAAATATTCTTACCACTGGAATACTTCACCTCATCCTCCATGACTGCAAACCAGTTGGTCCGCGGCTGTTTATTTGCTATTCACAGCTAACCCTTATATCTAAGGGTCTTTCCCCTATCCGCCACCTGGGGACGCGCTTGGTAGAAGGTGGTAGCTCCCCCAAGTATATTATGTTCCATTCTATTTATATTGCATGCCTTAATTTGTTTCAGACTAAAACAATGTTCATTTTGTTTTCTTATTTTCTTATAACTTTTCTTCTTTGTTTTTTTTTGTAGATATGACATTATCATTGATGATAATCTGAAGCCATGGCTGATTGAGGTAATTAAAAAGTTTGTTAATGGAATAAGTCAGCCATTTTCTTTCTTCAGACACATTTCTAGCAAGCATGAGTGAGAGAGGAGGACTTCTTTCAATCTTTGCAGGAATAATTTCAAATGACTTCATTTCTGTGCCCCACTCTCCTTCTACATATTTGACATTAAACTTGTTAAACCTTAAACAAAAAAAAACCCTCTAAATTGAACAACAGTTATAAAATCTTATGTTTATTTTTCTATAGCTCCTCCTTCATTTTAACAATAACTCCTCCTCCTTGTTTTTTGCTTTAGCTCCTCCTTCTTGTTTTTTACTATAGCGCCTCCTTCTTAGTTTTAACTATAACTCCTCCTCCTTGTTTTTTGCTTTAGCTCCTCCTTCTTGTTTTTTTACTATAGCTCCTCCTTCTTAGTTTTAACAATAACTCCTCCTCGTTTTTTGCTTTAGCTCCTCCTTCTTGTTTTTTACTATAGCGTCTCCTTCTTAGTTTTAACAATAACTCCTCCTCCTTGTTTTTTGCTTTAGCTCCTCCTCGTTTTTTACTATAGCGCCTCCTTTGTGGTTCAAGATGAGCACAATCTTATTTCCTGTGAACTTAAAGATGGCTATGGAGCCTTATCCTCGCTTTGAAAAGCCAGCTGCACACAAGGCATGGGAAGATTGTGTCTGTTGCAGAGTTGCCTGCTTTGATATACAGATTTTTTTTTATCTGCCTTCTTTGCTGGTGGCTGGTATCCTTGCCTCATATCTCTTTTTATTAGATGGTTGAGATGGAAGGAGTTCAGCTTTTTTGATGTGGTGGGATATAAGGTCAAGGACTCTAAATGCCTACAAAAGTGAGGGAAGTACTGCAGCATTGTAAAGGTTTAGTTTTGTAGAGGTGCTGAGTCCTCTCCATGACCAGTCTTGTTCTTGAAGTCTGTCAAAGGCCTCACTAGAGCATGCATGTGCAACACCTAGGTTGGCATTCACTGAAATTGTACTTAGCAAATAGACAAAACTTTTTTTTATATTTGCTAGTTTCTGGCTGTCTATGAGAATATCTGATTCCATGATTATTTTATTTGGAAAAAATTGGTGCAGAACTTTAGGCCAAACTTTTGAAAGCCTTGCTGAAATGGGACAAGCACTTTGGATGATCTGCTTCATTTGAGGCATTTAGGGTGCAGATCTCTGATGCAGTCATATTTAACTTTGGCCTTGGTCTTAAGTCTCAGAGTGTTGAATAGACTTGCATCTTCTCAAACACTTTCTCGTGAGAGGCAAATTTCATCATGGCAGTTCTTCTTCTTCGTTCTCATTGTTATGTTGGAGTGTTCAGGTGACTAGACCAATAAATGAGATGAACTGCGTAGTGGTTTCCAAATCAGGGAGCTCTCCATATAGTTTTCTTTCTTTTGGGGTGTTTTGGGGCCAGCGTCTTATACGGGCCTCTTGGTAAAGAGAGCAGTTTTGGAGGACATCATCGGCATTCTCTGGTGATACTCCACATGGGCAGATTTCACTGGTTCCAATTTTGAGCTTCCGGTACATGTGTTGTCCCATTCTGTTGTGTCCGGTCCTGAGTCGAAAGATTAGACGTTGGTCTTGTCAGGATAGCTTATAGTAACTCATCTTTCTTCATCATGGCAGTGAACATTCTGCTGTACTGTGCTGGTGCCTCACACAGCCCTGCTTCACACTATCTGAGACAGCAAAAATCTTATTGTCAGTTGTCTTTCTTTTGTGAAGAAAAGAAAATTTGTGCAACACAGATACATCTAATGGCATTATACACACATGTTGAAGTGATGATGACATATTGATTGATAGAAGAAATGCCATTGCTTACTAGTTTTTAACTTCTAGCAATAGAGATGGTAGAAAGAAATTGACTTGCTTTAATTATTCAAGGTCAATGCTAAACTAAAATGTGCTCAAGTATATATATATAAAAAAATTTTTGTAAAAAAAAAAACAACTTTTGAGCACTCAACTTCACTTTGACTATAATTACTTGCTAAAAAATTAATTCATTCTCATCAAGGAAATTGCTTAAGAAAGCTCAAAACATTTTTTTTCCCACAATAAATGTAAATGCTGGATCCAAGCCTTCATGTATGATCTTTCACTGGAAATAATTCTAATGATAATCTTGTGCTAGACTTAGTAAAGAAAAAACACAGATTTAATAATTTTAATAGAAGCTCTTGATCTAATTGAATCCCATTATCTTTTTTTTTGTTTCTAGTTCTTACATGATGTAATTTACACTTGCTGGGTATGCACAGGCACTTGTTTAAAACTTAGTTTTTCTACTTAGAATACTAATCTTTTACATAACATCACTGTTACTGTCATAATATGTAGCTACTAAAGTTATTTGTTTTTCCAGGTCAATGCATCACCATCCCTGTCTGCTACTACCTCAAGTGATCGCATCATGAAATACAGACTGATATCAGATGTTATTAACATTGTCATTCCACCTGGAGAACTTCCAGAGTAAGTTTTTTTTTTAGGAAATAGGGTATTGTGAACTTCTGGCTTGGCTTTGACATAGACTCTTAATGTATGTATTTCAACTATTCAAAGAAACTCCAGTGATATATTAAGAACAGAATATATAGCCATAGGTAGGGGCTGATGGCTCATCTACATCAGCAAAAGATTCATTTGAAGTTACCTAAAATAAAAATATGAAATACAAAAAAATTAATGTCAATGATGGTTCCTTTAGTTAATTATTAAATATTCATAAATGTTGAAATATGTTGTATATACATCTAGATTCTTTACTCAATACTTTATTTTTACCTGAGTGGTCTTCGTTATTTTTAATGTCTGCATCTTCGACGCAACTTGAGAGCTCGCTGTCATCTTGGAATTCCTCTATAGAAGCTTTACTACTTTACTAGGATTCAGAGAACCTATTGATAATCTTTAGATCTGAAAATTCAAAATGTAAAATTTTGATTAGATTTATAAGGCCTATATTTGGAAATCATTAAATTTACTATTTATGTCTAGATTATCATTAATATCATTATAGATTCTCTAAATAGAAAAAAAGATCTAGATTCTAGATCTTATACGTATCTTATACTTATAGAACTATTATAGATCTAGATCTACAATGTGCAGGGAAATGATCCTAGTCTCAGACTTAGACCATTTTTTAAATACATTTTAAAGCTAAATGTACTCAAATAATCTAGCTAATAAAATAAAACAAAGTTTCTAAATGAAAAACGTACATCTACTTTTATCTACTATTGAATTTAATATATTGAAAAATATGACTTTGTGGGCCATGTAGCAAATTTACAACACTTTCTTAAATTCTTACAAAATCATTATGTTGATATAAACAATGCTAATTTTTAGCTAAAATAACATCATTACATTATAGAAATATTTTTTTCACAATGATTTTTCATCTTAGTATTAAATGAGAATGAAAAGAATCTTATGGTTCAAAAAAACTAACTCGAGCACACTTTAATCGCAAAATACATTCTGTTATACTAAAATCAAGAGAGAAAAGGAAGTGTCTACAAACTCAATTTGCTTTAAAGTATCAGAAATAAAAAAATTTCATTACAAATTAAATAAATAATTTGACTTTTTGGGCTTTGTAGCAAATTTGAAACATTGCACGATATCGGGCTAATATAAGTAATCAGAATATACTGTAACTGTGAAAAATGCCATCAAATGTTGAACTATTAAATATACAACAGACTAGGAAAACTGCCTTATACTGTACTTCTACTATTAGTCTCAAAACTCAGGCCTCTGATAACAATAACCATCTCTCAAGGAACGTCACTCTACCCCAACCAATGGTCCAAAGAATAAACAACAAACAAACAAACCTAGAAATCGTTAACTCTTACACCCAAGATTCTAACAAGTGCCATCCACAATACTACATACAAGCACAATCACTACTGGAGGAAATGGGTTAAAAAAAAAAAGGGGGGAAGGGGGGATTTAGCAAGTAAAGGAACATTTTGTGCAGAAAGCAAGGGACGTACTTTATTTTGACAAACTTAATTTGAAAGAGAGAAAACTAACAGTCTTAGCTTAACATTCTTTTGTGAAAAAAAAAAAGTAAAGAGCAAAGAGATGACTTCGTCTCCAGCCACAAAAAAAAAAACAATCCTTGCGACATTTATTGTGAAAATGCTTAGCTTCTAGAAGCACGTTAACTCAGAAGTTCAATTGAAAGATGTTGTGTGTGGGTTTCTGTACTTCAGTATCATCGAGAATTGATATAGCTTTAAAAGGAATACCAGTCCCAACCCAACTCATAAAAATGTGGAAGGTCATGTTGACAAAAAGAACTATCTTGAATACTGTAAAGATATAGAATGTAAATCTAAACTAGAAAATTTCTAACCCAAATATACAGGAAAGCTTATTTGATTGTATACAGATATTATTATTGTTATTAGTTATTTTACATGTTTTAAATGTTTCTTCAGATTTGAAGATAATTGCAACCTAGCTCAAACCATCCTACTGGATGGCAGGGATGGGAGCAGGCAAGTTTCGAACTTGGGACCATCGAACCACAGTCAAGAGCGCAAACCACACAACAAATGAATAAAACATTTCAGACTTTATAATGTGTAATTTAACCCTTAAAACGCATGTGGTATTCTAGCCTCTAAACATCAAAGTTGTAATTCCATTTTGTATGCACTCGTGTAAAACAGCTCAGCACTTTAAGGGTTAGTGTTGATTATAGATTATAATAGATTTAAAACATTTATAGGTAGTAATAGATTTAACTCTTTCTCCCCATTATTATTTACCACATTCTGGTGTTATCAACGCTGGTATCGTCAGTTAGGAGAGAAAGAGTTAAAACATTTATACATTTCTAAATTTCAATATGCTCTATAAGTTGTGCAAGATTAATAAACATTATTAAACAGCATTACAAAAAAAAAATGATTATAAGTTTCTTCACATAATGTTTCATGAGACTGTATCTATCTCCAAGGCTAGATTGTTAGTCATTGGAAAGAGCTATGATAGGTAAAAATAATGTAATCCTATTTTTTTTTAAATTGATTTGTCTTCTACGATCCCAAACTGTATTTTAATGGGTCGATTTTGTCTGATGTATTTTTTCCTTTATGTGCAACAATCTTACTAGATCAGTTCTAATTTGTTTCAGTGTCAGGTGGACCAAAATACCAGACAAAGAAAACTACGGCCATTTTGAATTATTGTAAGTAGACTATACTGTTTTGGTATCATTTCAATGAATACAATTGAATCAGATAAAAACAATGTTTGTAAAATGTTTTGTTTTACTTATTTCGGATGTTCCTTCAGAGTTGAAGATAATTACTTCCTAGTCCAAACCTCCCCGCAGGACGGCGGGGGATGGGAGCGGGCAGGGTTTGAGCCCGGGACCATCGATAAGTCCGAACGACAGTCCAGCGTGCAAACCGCACGACCAGGCAGCCATACAATTAGATCTTGAGTTAGTGTAGTTTGAATCATGGAGTTGTTACAGTTAGAATCATAGAGTTAGTACATTTAGTAATCATCTTCTTTTTTGAAGTAACGTCTGTATTATATAAGATAAGATATAAGAAAGTACTGTTAAACCATTGAGTATTAACATTTTGAATATTTTTTTAGAATTGATGAATATTTTTCCATCTGACTGTTTTATTTCATCCATTATTGATTTCTTTTTCTTTCTTTTACTATTGTAAGTAACATTGAAACATTTTGTTTTCTTTTACTATTGTAAGTAACATTGAAACATTTTGTTTTCTTTTACTATTGTAAGTAACATTGAAACATTTTGTTTTCTTTCACTATTGTAAGTAAAATTGAAACATTTTGTTTTTCTTTTATTATTGTAAGTAACATTGAAATTTTGTTTTCTTCCCAAAATGTAGATATGATGAAGAGCTTGCAAATAATGAACAAAGTAATCAAGAAATGAAAGTCAAAGCATCTTCTTTAAACTTTCCTGGCAAGAGAGACGCTCGTAAAGGGGGACAAGCTACTTGGAAATAATGTTTTTTTTTGTTTTTTAGGCAAATTTAGTGTTTTCCGTCCTGTAATTTAATTTTTTGTTTATCAAAATACCTTTCAAATTAGTAGTTGAAGACATTCCATATTTTAAGCTGTGTGAATGGATTTTTTTTTTTAACTACCTCTTTGTTGATATTGGATTTTCAATATTTTATAAGATGATTTTGGTTGTATATGTTAAGGTTTAGTGTTATAAGAATTATTTTGACCGATTTGTAGTGCCTCTGCTGTTTTCTTTTTATTAGTGATAAATCTTACGGGGCTTTTTTTTCTGATGGTTTTGTTCTAGTCTATACTTTGCTGTTGAAGATTCCTAAATAGGTTAAAGAGCATTTGAAGTGTGTACTTTTTTAAGACTTTTTTTTTTGTGATACACAAATGTCTTGTTGATTGTTTTCTTCATCTACAGAGAAGATTCCATGAACACTTTTCATTTATAATAAAGTTCACATTTGCCACCAAGAATATATGTTGTTGTTTTTTTTTCATTTTTTTATGTTCTCAATAATTGCCATTTTTCTGATTGTGGGTTGTGTGGCAGAAAGGATAAGTACGCATTAGCTTGACTTGGCTACCTATCTCCCAGATACTTTCTCCCCCACTGTCCACAAATAAGATTGGACTTAAGCGCTCTGACAATGCTATAAGCTTGAAAGTTGCACTATATTAAAGCTATTAAAACATGCTCAGGATTTATTAAAACTCATTTTCTGTATCTTTAGTTGTTTTGATTGATCTTGATTTTTCACCTATTTAAGCAGAGCTACCACAAGTGATGGGGATGCATATAACGATGTTGGATGGGGAAAACATGATCCTTTTTTTCCAAAAACTACAGGATATCTGATTAGGTGTTAAACTTGAACCATATATGATTATGATTTTTCCCTTTAAGAAAATCCTGGATTCATTGATGTAGTACCAGTAGATAAAAAATGACAATGAATTTCAGTTTTTTGTAGTTAGGTTTAAGTAAGTGAACTTTTTTTTCTTATGCTTTAGAAAGTCTAATAAATTGGCTTTTTAAAAAAAAATCTTTTTAGCCTAATGTTACATCTAACTTGATATAATTGAACAATAGTAGCCTACATATGCATTCCAGTACTTCATATTTGATGTTAATGGGTGGGTTAATTTATATCCTGGTGCTGAGAAAGCTGATACAAAGTATTTACTTGATATTGCTTTATCCTTTATTTGTGTGCACTGACTGTCAAAGGGTTCCAATGATAGAAAGATGTTTCTGAGCCTCCCAAGTTAAAATAGACATGGAAAATAAATCTAGCTTATTGTGGGGCTTTAGTTTAATTAAAAAAAATGAAAATTAAAGGTGAACCATATGAAAATCTCTATAAAATTCTCTCTCACATCTAGGTTGGAACAGAAACTTTGAAAAAAAAGATAAAGTGGCAGTCTTGTGTTCTTCTGCAGACTAAAAGCAAGTTCTGTTATTAAAATAACCTATCGTATTAAACTTAAGACCAGGATGAATGGGCCAATAAATGAGATCGTCTTTATCTTTCAAAAAATAAATAGTTCTAATGGGCTGCATTTGACTGAAGCTTAGCAATTAAATTATGTATTGATAGTAGGGCTAGGAATCTAGATTTGTTTCTTAATATAAAAATTCAAGTAATTTTTAGGATGGAAGATTGTTGTATATTGAATTAAATTGTATCAATTGTTTGGTTTTAATTAGCAAAGATGGTTTAAACATGTTTTTACTGCACAATAAAATGTCATGAGATTTTGAAGTAAAACTGAAACTGTATTAGGGATTATCTCATGAAATCAACATCATATGGAGAAAAATGTTATTTTGTTAAAGTAATAAAATGATTCATTCAATAACCTTCACTGCTTTGTGCCAAAGTTGAGTAGCAGCTGTTCATTAACTTTTCGCACTCATCAGAACACAGACATGTGACACTGGGACTAGAATTGAGAACAACTATTTTTTCAAAATTACATTTTTGTTTCAAGAACATTTTGAAAAAGAACAGTAAAAATGTTAAATTTACTGCACCATTTCATAACTTATTTTGTTTTCCTGTGGGCGAGACAAGTCATCACAGAAGGCCTAAACATTGACCTGCAATGTCAACCTGTGGGCAGTGGCAACAAGCTATTGGTCTCCACTGCCCACAGGTTGCTACATTGCAGGTCAGTGTTGAGGCCTACTATAATAATTTGTCCCTGTGGGTCCTTCCAAAATCAACCATGTGAGTCCTGCCAAAATCTAACCATGGCACTACCTGCGAGTCCTGCCAAAATCTAACCATGTCACTACCTATGGATCTTGCCAAAATCTAACATGTTAATGCCTGTGGGTCCTTCCATATGTATTGAAGTAACCAAGGTCAGGTTTTTATTGCAGTGGACTTATCCGAGGAGCTTACACTAAAATAACTATGATTATTTGTATTTGATGTAAGATATGCTCCTTGCATAAGGGGGTATTGGAAAGGGGTAGTACCTTTGATGGTCCGGCATGCTGCACCTTTAGGTGGACGGCCTCACTGGTCCCCTTCCAACCCCTAAATCTCTCACATGTGGCTCCAAGCGCCATGCCCTGGAAAACCGCTTCAGCTGGCGGACTAAACCATGTGAGGGGGTGGTGATAACATGGCACCACTGGGCGAAAGGCCTTCTAGATTAAGGTCACCGGCCAGGGCGGAAGAGTCCCAGGATGGACTACAACGGCCACGTGTTCAGGACCAAGGCGATCCACCTAATTGGAGGCATTCGGCTGTGGTCAGCATGGAGAGGGATTGGCGCCGCCATGCAAGTAAATAGCCCTTGTTACACCAAATGAGATGATGACCGTTAATAAACCCATAACGGCTCGGCTGTCGCCCGGGTTACCAAGGGCCGCGCCTACCATTACAGACCAGGGCGGGGGTGAGAAGTATACTACTGGTCCATGCAAAACTAAAATAAATACCAGAAATAAAATCACCATAGGAACATGGAATGTGAGATCACTAAGAGACGAAGGAAAAGTTGAAGAGCTCACACATGAACTTAACCGACTCCGTTTCAACATCATAGGACTCTCTGAAATGCGATGGAAAAACATAGGTGAAACAACAACAGAAGATGGCCATAAACTGTACTACAGTGGACTACCAGATGTTCACGAACAAGGAGTAGGATTTCTTGTACACAGGAACTACAACAACTGCGTTGTGAATTGTTACCCTATATCCAGCCGACTCATCTCCATACGTTTAAAGGCATCACCCTTCAATATCACCATCATTCAAGCCTACGCTCCTACATCAACATATGACGATGAGGCAGTAGAAGAGTTTTATGATCAATTACAGGAAGTGGTCAATAAGGTCCCGAAAAAGGACATCCTTGTTGTACAAGGAGACTGGAATGCCAAAGTAGGAAGTGACTCCTATCAAACCTGGAAAGGCACTAGTGGAAAATACAGTAACCTCTCAACCAATGAACGAGGTCGAAGACTGTTAGAATTTGCGAAATACAACAATCTCTTACTGGCTAACACACTAGGATGCCACAAAAAATCGCGTATAACCACATGGCACAGTCCGAACGGAGAGCACCACAACCAGATCGACTATATCATGGTGCAACAGCGTTTTAAGACAAGCATCCATACAGCTAAAACAAGAAGTTTTCCTGGAGCTGACATTGGAAGCGACCATGACCTTGTTATGACGACCCTTAAAGTACACCTAAAAAAGGTAACAAAACAAGGACCTACCAGGATAAAATTTGACCTGGACAAGCTGAAAGACCCCCAAGTAGCTGCCATATTCGAGGCACAAGTAGGAGGACGCTTTGCAGCCCTCAACATCTTGGACTCCAATGACCAGGATATCGATACGCAAGTCAATATGCTAAACACAGCAGTCACAGATACAGCCCTGGAAATATTAGGGAAGCTCCGCCCGCCCAATAAACCCTGGGTAACAGAGGATATACTCCAACTCTGTGACAAGCGACGGGAGCTTAAAGGGAAAAAGCTGTCCGACCCAAAATATGTCCAAGAATACAAAAGCGTCAACAAACGGATTAGAAAGGGAATGAAAGAAGCGAAGAAAAAGTGGATAGAGAATAAGTGTCAAGAAATTGAACAGGGACTTAATAGAAACAACAGCAAAAAAGCGTACCAATTAGTAAAGGACCTCACTACTTCAAAGCATGGAAGAACCAACACAATACAAGACAAAAACAACAAATGCTTAACCGAGGACAAAGATGTGTTGAAAAGATGGACGGAATACTGTTTAGAGTTGTATAACTTTGAAATATCAGGAGATCCAGAGATACTAAATGTCCCGACAGTTTCCAACATTGACGACTATCCGATTCTTCGCTCGGAAGTAGCAGCAGCAGTAAAAGCCCTGAAAAAGGGAAAATCGGCCGGAGTTGACAACATTCCTGGCGAACTTCTTCAGGCGGGAGGAGAAACTATGATAAACGCACTCTATATGATTTGCAACAAGATCTGGCAATCAGGAGATTGGCCCAAACCCTGGACCCAATCACTCATAATAACCCTTCCAAAGAAAGGCAACTTACAACTCTGTCAAAACTATCGCACCATCAGCCTCATAAGTCATCCCAGCAAAGTACTGTTAAAAATCATATTAAACCGGCTAAAACCGATAGCAGACAACATCATATCAGAAGAACAAGCAGGTTTTAGACAAGGTCGCAGCACAACAGAGCAAATCCTAAACCTCAGAATACTCTGTGAGAAATATCTCCAACACCAAGAGAATCTTTTCCATGTCTTTATTGATTTCAAGAAAGCTTTCGATCGAGTATGGCACGGAGCACTCTGGGCGACAATGGAAAAGTACAACATTAATAAAAACATAATCAAAGTTATCCAGAACCTCTACAAGGAGGCCACCAGTGCGGTGTACTTCAACAATAATATTGGGGACTGGTTCAAAACCACAGTTGGAGTAAGACAAGGCTGCCTACTGTCACCAACACTCTTCAATATCTTCCTTGAAAGGATAATGGAAGATGCCCTCGAGGGCTATGAAGGTACTGTTAGCATTGGAGGAAGAAGAATTACTAACTTGCGCTTCGCAGATGACATTGACGGCCTAGCAGGGACAGAAGAAGAACTAGCTGACCTGGTGATGCGCATTGACAAGACTTCCGCAGCATATGGCATGCAAATAAATGCCGAAAAAACTCAAATTATGACCAATAGCCATCAGGGCTTTAAAAGAGGCATCAGTATTGGAGGTGAAAAGCTAACTAGAGTTAACAGCTTCAAATACCTTGGAGCTATTGTCTCAGATGAGGGAACAAAACCCGAATTATTGGCCCGAATAGCACAGTCCACAGCAGCCCTTTCAAAACTTAAAATAATATGGAAAGATAAGGGCTTAGCCCTCGACACCAAAATCAGACTGATGCGCTCTCTGGTCATGGCCACATTTTTATATGCTTGTGAGTCGTGGACGTTGAATGCAGAGCTTGAGAGGAGGATCCTAGCAATGGAATTGAGATGCTACAGAAGGATCCTAGGCATCACATTCAAAGACCGCATCACAAACCAAGAAATCAGAGACAGGGTTACTGTAGCGATCGGAGCTCATGACGACCTGCTTACTATTGTGAAAAAACGAAAGCTTAAAACCTTTGGCCACATTACGAGATCTACGGGGCTCGCAAAGACCTTTTTTCAGGGAACAGTGCCAGGGAAAAGAAGAAGAGGCAGACAGAAAAAGCGATGGGAGGACAATATTAAAGAATGGACAGGCCTGCCATTGAGAGAGGTTCTGAACAAGGCAAAAAAAAGGGAGGAATGGAGAAAGACGGTCGACAAATCTTGCCTGGTGCCCCAACGGTCCAACAGACTAAGGGATAGGTAAAGGTAAAAAAATGCTCCTTGCTGTCTGCTTCATTCCCCTTAGTGAAGGAACTCCAGGCCTTTAGGTACTTGTCTGTATTAAATTACAAAAAAAAAAATTATGAACTTGTGTAGTTGTAGCTTGGTTCATGACTTTTAACCACTCAAGTGCTTGTTTAACTGTAACTGAAGTAGTCGATGTTATCTATACTAAACTTAGTGTAAATTTTAAAAACTAAATCTTCAAACTCAACTAAAAATTCATGAGATACATGTTTATTAAAAACAAATTCAGCAACAACAAAAAATTTACATAGAATCATGTAACAAGATAATCTCCCTGCATTAGGGACTGCATGAGTTCATTATAAATAGATATATATTAGAAATATATTTGTGAAAGACAGGTTATCTAATTATTCTAATGTCTAATAGTTCATTGGATCTTTTAAGTGTCTAATAACAAGAGTGCCAGTGCGAAACATACAAGCCTGTAGTCATGCTAACTATTTAAACAGCTGCCGCTGGGGGCGGGAAGGGTTTCTGCTGGACTGGATTCTTTCATTGATTTCACGAAGTCTGACAATTTGTGCAACTCTTCCTTCTTCTTCATATCTTGGGAAGACAAGTTAGACTGAAGTAATGACTTCTCCTACAATAAAATAAGTTAGACTGAAGTAATGACTTCTCCTACAATAAAATAAGTTAGACTGAAGTAATGACTCCTCCTACAATAAAATAAGTTAGACTGAAGTAATGACTTCTCCTACAATAAAATAAGTTAGACTGAAGTAATGACTTCTCCTACAATAAAATAAGTTAGACTGAAGAAATGACTTCTCCTACAATAAAATAAGTTAGACTGAAGAAATGACTTCTACAATAAAATAAGTTAGACTGAAGTAATGACTTCTCCTACAATAAAATAAGTTAGACTGAAGTAATGACTTCTCCTACAATAAAATAAGTTAGACTGAAGTAATGACTTCTCCTACAATAAAATAAGTTAGACTGAAGTAATGACTTCTCCTACAATAAAATAAGTTAGACTGAAGTAATGACTTCTCCTACAATAAAATAAGTTAGACTGAAGTAATGACTTCTCCTACAATAAAACAAGTTAGACTGAAGTAATGACTTCTCCTACAATAAAATAAGTTAGACTGAAGTAATGACTTCTACAATAAAACAATTGAGACTGAAGTAATGACTTTTACAATAAAACAAGTTAGACTGAAGTAATGACTTCTACAATAAAACAAAGCAAATTACATAGAAACAATGGCTTCTAATAGATATAATAAGGTAGATTGAAACAAGAACTTCTAGCAATTGAAACAAGACAGGCTACATTGTAGTACATCAGTCACTTTGAACATGTATAACCATTCAATTGTATAACCATTCAATTAGGTAGTTCAAACTTACCACTATTTTATCATTTAAATGTTTGAGTCTTGCCTCTAAATTATTTCGTTCCGAGATCAGGTCAGAATTTTTTTTCTCAGTTAGCTTCTTTTCCTCCACTTTGGCTGAAAGAATGCACATAATAGATTAGAGAATCAAATAGACTAGAATCCCTCTTTAAACAAACACAGTGGACAAAAAAAAATGGGGGGAGGTGGGGGCTTAGAAGCCAGAGGTGAGAAAGCTATGTATCTCCTTGAAAAGTTGGGGGCTTTGGAACCAGGGGTAAGAAAGCTATGTGTCTCCTTGAAAAGTTGGGGGCTTTGGAACCAGGGGTAAGAAAGCTATGTGTCTCCTTGAAATGTTGGGTTATGGAGTCAGGGTTAAGAAAGCAGTTCACTGCCCGTCCTTTAAGCTATAGCTGTGATTGTAAAATTAATAGGCCCAAAAAATAAACCAATGGGGACACTCTGGATCAGAGAAATTTTTTCTAAATTGCACTGACAATACACGTGAGAAATCAAACTTAAAGATTACTTGATTTTAAACTAATAGACTAAGGGATAGGTAAAGTTGGATAATTACTAAATATCAGTAACAAAATAAGTTGATGCCATAAAAAATTATTTGTGTTATAAACATGATTAAACACTAAGAGTAAAAAAAAACTGTCCATATAATGTTTTTAATACATTGAACGAGGTGACACAATTAACATCTCTTGCATTCTCAAACAAAGTTACTTACAAATGTAAACATAACAGCTATCACATTCATCCCAATAGACCTTTTCTTGGTAAAAGTCTTTTTTCTTAGCCTATTACACTAGTGGTGAAAACACTACATAGATTTTAGTTACTTTACTGCTAGCCATAGTAAGAGTGGAAACAAAGATCATAAAATTACCTGTTTTAAAATTGATGTAATTGTGGACTCTTGCCAATACTTCATTGTTTATGTAGGTCAGGCCTTTTCCTAAAACCTAGAGCAAGATATAAATTTAACTTCATGATAGGTTTTAAAATATATTTCTGAACAATTCACAAGGTTCCTGCTCAATACAATATAACTATATAATACTACAGAAATTTCAAAACCCCTGAATGGCTTGTTTGTTGACACTCTAATGCTACATGGTTACATTTCCCAGTATATTTGTTGGTCACAAGGGCAGTAAAAGTACATCAAAAGTAATTCTTCGCGGTACACTAGAGGGAAAATGAAGAAAGGGTTGACCAAAGAAAAGCTGGCTGAATATAAAAGAATGGACCGGCCTCTCTCTTGGTATCCTGCTAAGAACAGCTGCAGACTGGGAAAGGTGGAAGGATTTGGTTGCGCAAACTCTCATGGTACAGCACCCCTACGACAAAAGTCAAAGGACAGATGAGAAACTTTGATGCTACTGTCCAATGGCAAGTTGCTTACTTTCTTCCTACCTTCTTTTTTTTTTTTTTCAATACTTAAAACAATGCTCAGACAAGGTTGCAAAGGTTTAAAATGAGAGAAACAGAGAATAAATGATACATCACTGACATTTACTTTTAGCAGACAAGAACATATGCCATGTTAAAGATACAACTGTACAGTTCTGTGCATTTTAATTATTTCGATTTCATTCAAAAATCTGAAAAATAGTTCAAAGTATCTTTTGTTATCATTAAAGTATTGGAGACCTTAGATGTCATGGATTGTACTTTGAGTATATCTTGTTTAGATCCTTGGTATGGAGAACTGTACGTTTATAATAATTATAATAAATAAATCTAATGATTATACAAGCCCACAAATCAGCTTGTTTCTAAGTACCATAAAAAATATGATCCTTTTGTAATGGGAGTTGAATATGTATATTTAGTCTTGGTTGTTATAAATTATTATAATATTAAAACTACTATCACTCTATAGTCCTCAGACTATATCTGCTTCACACTAAACAAGATTACTTAAGTAAACCTGTTCATCTATTCATTTCCCAAACTACTTCTGGGGTTTATTTTGCACAAATTCTATAATTTTTTCTTTCAAAGTTCCACCTCAGCAGAACTTTACAAAAAAATTTGTGTAGCATTTGTTCACAAGCTCTAACTAACAAAGTTTATAAGCTTCAAAGACTTGAAAAGTATCCATTAAATGTTATCTTTTTTTTTTTTCATTTTTATGCCCCTTTTCTCATAATTTATTCCATGTGATAAAGTAAGGGTCTTAGAAGAATGTTGCCATTGTACTTCTTTAAAATTTAGAGGTTCAAGGCACTCAATTGTCACAATTTGCATTTAATACAAAGATATTTCTCAGTCATTCTTTGTCTTCATAAGAACCTGGGAGCTTGATGCATCACGCATTATCCTTTTTTGTAGAAAACCAGTTTGAATGTAAGAAATTTAAATAAATTATTTTATTCTCTTTGTATATAGATTTTGTATGTTAGAATAATAATAATGCTAAATAAAAACACAAAGTAATCAAACTAACTTTCAATATAATTACTTACTTACTTATTCTTGTGAACCCCAATGGGAGTTCCATTTAACTGACACAATATAATTCTAATGGTCAGTTGCAAAAATGCTTACCAGACACTTTGGACAGCTCCATGCATATGTTGGTGCGTGGGTCAGAGGGGGGTTTAGACAGTCCAGGTGGTAAACTAAGCGACAAGTTTCACACATCAACAGTTCACCTCCTTTGTGACAGGCAGCACAAAAGTCATCATGGTTGTCATTCTAAAACAAACGGTTCAGACTGATAATTTTAAAAGGAATGGTTGACACTGGTTATTATTTAAAAAGGTATGGTTGACACTGGTTGTTACTTTAAAAGGTATGGTTGACACTGGTTATTATTTTAAAAGGTATGGTTGTCACTGATTATCTGTCAGAAAAAAAAGATATACAAAACACAAATCTTTATAATAGATTTTGTCAATAATATGACAAATAGAAAAGTACTTCAATTATATTCAGGCTAAAGCTATCAGCTTTTTCACACAATTAGATTATTTATTGCATTATGATATATTATGTTGTGAAGTATTTAAGAACCATTAAGCAACCCTAATCTTAAGATGCTAAATAAAGTCAGAAATGTCCCTTCAAAAAGTTGGAATCCTCAGAGTAGATGTTAAATTTCTTTTTAGCCTAGGGTTAATGGTCTTATTATGTGGCCAGCACAAAACCAGTGCTTCAGTTTCCTAAGTTTTAATACAGATCTCTAAGCATTCATAAAATATCCGGCACCTTAATCAAGACCTTTTAACTCCTTTAAGATCAGTGTAAATCATCAACAAGTTCCTGCTGCTGTATCTTCACTACTGAACAAATGAAGGTCAGGGCTTTGGCATAAACCATTTTATGGCGTGTCAAAATAAAACAAGATGACAAGTTAAACAACCAGTTGATAGTTTTTCTATAATCATCTAACTCCACGAGAATGAGGGGTTGAGAGACTCATATCCTCTCTTGCAAAAGCTCTAGACTAAAACCTTGCAGTCAAGAGCATGTTTTCAAGAAATTTTTACTTCAACTCACATTAAATAGGATTTTGTAGTTGTTTTTTTTCATCAGCATCATCAAACTCAATTTAGGTAAAGGCTTGAGAGACTCAATACCTTCCAAAAGCCCTGGATAGAAATCTTATGGTTTAATGTATGTTTTTAGACATGGTGCTTCCAGACCTGTCAAATAAAGGTTTTGCAAATCTGGGACAATAAAGAACTTTAGACGCAGTTTCCTCTTAATTCCTGAAATTGGGACACTGTGATTAGCTTAAAAAAGAAACTTTTGAACTTAAAGCTCTTTAGAAACCAAAAAATCTTTACCAGTTTCTTGATGAGTTGTTTCTGTTGTTGAGCTTCAGGCTGACTCTGTCCACGTACTAAAATAAACAACATTTCGATGAGTTAGAAAAAAATCCATTCTTCTAGTTTTTATAATAAATTATCATAATACATTCATGTTAATGTTTTTTTAAAAACTCATTATAAACTGAATTCAAGACAATTTGATTATACATTTTTGTTACTCTGATAAAGGTTAGATTAGATTTTAGAGTTTGAAAAATACCAATAAAAATTTTGGTTCAATATAATGACTATAAAACTAAAGGAACCTTCAACTGTATAATAGTGCAAGAAGTAGTAACTAACGAAACAGCAAAGTCAAAGCCAAGAGTATGCAACTCTCATTTTGGTCACAAAGTTGGGTAAATCTTAAGTAAATAATTTACAACATGAAATTATAAGCGTGGTCGAGAGGCCAAGTGCGCTTGAACTTGTCTTGGCTACCTAGAAGGGGGCTCGAGGTTCGACACCCGACTCGGGCAGAGTTGTGTTTACTGAGCGCCTAAAGGCAGCACGGAAAACTAACTCCTAGATATCCCCTCCCCCCCACTGGTCCACAAATGAGATTGGACCAAAAGCGCTCTCAGCATGCTATAAGCATGAAAGTAGCGCTATATAAAAGCTATAATAATAATAAGATAGCATTTTATGTGTCATCACCACTTTGTAGGCAATAGTTTGTTGCTATCTGATTGTGGCAATGACCACTAAGCAGAACACCAATTGTAAGGATGTCTAAAATTTAAACGATACTTACCACGCTGCCTTTTGGTCACTGACGAATTCCAGGCACCGTCTCTGTTCTATAGCAGCCAACAAAAAAAAAATTGTAACAATAAATGTAAAATGACTTATGCACAATGCATAGCAGACATTATTAAACATTTTGGAAAGTGAATAAAACAAAATAACATCTAGGACTGATGGATAATGTTAGACTTACACTCATCTCAAAACCAAAACTATAATGTGGATTGGCTGTTGTTCTACGCTTTCTTTCATTTCTTCTTTTGACGAGATCTAGTAACGACAGAAATCAAAAGGATTAAATACAGAAAAATAATAAAATGATGGTCAATTGGTCATGTTTAAAAGAAATTGTGAAGGTATGGATGTTTTGACACTGTTAATTATTATTTCCCTCACACACTGTAAGTGGTTTGGGCCATAAACATCTTACCATACTTGATTTGTAAAGCTTAACTAGAAACTAATTCAGCTCACCATTTAAAGCACTAGATGTGTAGAGGTCTAACTTTTCCATAAATTGAATTTTTTTCTGCAAGAAAACAAATAATTTTTTTATTTAAATTAAAAAATCTTCTTGAATATGAGTGGTAACAGTCTTCCTAGATATCAAAACTTGAAAATGTGAGTGGTAACAGTCTTCCTAGATAATATCAAATCTTGAAAATGTGAGTGGTAACAGTCTTCCTAGATATCAAAACTTGAAAATGTGAGTGGTAACAGTCTTCCTAGATATCAAAACTTGAAAATGTGAGTGGTAACAGTCTTCCTAGATATCAAAACTTGAAAATGTGAGTGGTAACAGTCTTCCGAGGTATCAAAACTTGAAAATGTGAGTGGTAACGGTCTTCTGAGGTATTAAAAACATATACTAGAGAACAATGGCAATGTCTTCGATTCTAAATATGAGTGCAGTGTTTCACATGACTATGCAAACCCAGTTGCAACCTGCATTATTTCCAGCGTCTCGTGCACACAAAGCCATTGCGGTCTATTTAAGTTTAAGTTTTCTTTCCGTCTTGTGCGCCTGGCTTTAATGAGGGCTTTTCTTTGGGTCTTAAATACCTCTAGATCAAATAGGTAACATCTCTATAAACAATACTAATTATGTATAAAGAAGAGGTTTATGCGCTCACGAACCACAGATTGCAACATGAAAAACTGAAGATGCAAGATTAAGAGCACAAACTGGCAACTCTGCCAGCCAGCCTGGTGGTAGATCGCAATGAAAAAATTTTACAAAAATTTTTTTAGCTATCGTTGAGAATAATTTATAAATCATAACCTTTTGAATGTGACTGGGTGAAAGAGCATTTCATGAATGATTGAATGTAACAAAATTGGTTTTTGTCGTACATGAATTCTACTCTCTACACAAAAAAATTATTAAATTCAATAAGCACTAATTAAAGTGCACACATACCTCTTCTTCATCAGAAACAGGTTTAGCAGATGTCCGGTGAGAATCTTCCCGCTGTTTAACAGTTACTTGAGAAGAGTGTGTCTGAGTTTTGTGAGTGTCACTGACAACTTTGGTTGACACAGCAGACGTGAGGATAGAGTCGTGTACAGATAACTCCGTATTGCTTGTGCATTTGGGAAAGATTGGAACACTAAGTGAACTTGCAACCTTAATGCTGTGTGCTGTCGTAACAATCCCTGGAGATGAGGTTACACTACCATTCTGAAATGAACAATTTAGTGACATTAGATACTATCAATGCTAATCTGAGATTAAACAAACGTAGAATTTTTTGTCATTTTGGCATTAACAATTGTATGACTAAAGATACAAATTGTTTTGTTTTTTTTAAAAAGGCTTGTTTAATTAAAAATAATGACTTTTATGAAGAACTGAGCATTCACCATCATTGTTTGCTTGCATGCCAAATTAAAAAGTGTTAATTATGATTTCAGTGTTAGAAATTACTTACTTGAGTAATATTATTCCCAGGTCTTATGTGTGATGCACTGTACTGTGGAACTTTTATAGGCAAGTGGGATGCAAGTCGCTGATGAGGTTGCTGCTGTTGCTGTTGTATCATTTGAAGAATTTGCTGTTGCTGCTGTTGTAAGAGATGAGGCTGCACTAAAGGCTGTTGGGGTAGCACAGAACCAACCGAGGAGACAGTTGATGGCGCACTGTGTAGAGCTGTGGCTATTACTCCTGATTGGCTGGGGTTTACATTTGTGGCACTAGTTGATGCTGGCTGGCTTAAGTTCACATGAGTGATACCAGATGATGTAGGGTGGCCAAGGTTTATGTTGTTGACATTACAAGATGCCACCATCTTGACTGACGCTGGTGAATGACCAACTGTGGCCTTGACATCAGAGTTAGTGCTGCCATTGTTATTGGACGTTATAAGACCTACTCCATTGGTGAGGCTAGTTTGTATGATGTTTCCGCCGGGGACCAGCGCAGTAATGTTAGATCCAACTTGATTAGTGCTGTTAGCATTGCTAAGCATAAATCCAGAACTCGTGCTCCCTGAGGAGGTGAACTGTGCATTAGATAAACTGCCGAACCCATTATCAAAAGTATTTAGCGCAATGTTTCCATGGAGTAGGTTGTTTAAGTTGTTTGCTAGGCTAATGGTTCCTTCACTGTTGATGATACTACATCCACTGGCTAAAATGCTAGCAGGCATCAGTGATATACTAGTTGCTGGAGATAATGGGACACCACTTGCTGAATGGAGGTACATACTGACTGCAGGTTGCTAGGAAAAAAAAAATATTCTTGAGTCATTGATTAGACAAATTTACAGTAATTAATGTTAGATCATACAAAACACATAGAAAACAAAAGTTGTTTTTTTTTAATAATGCATAAAATAAAAATCATTGGTGATTTGACACACAAATCAACTGCTTGGATGACATAATTTGAACTTTGGCATAAAAATGACAAATCGTTCAATGTATACTCTTTTAGGAGTGTCCAGTAGAGATTTACAGTGAAGCCAAGGAAAGGCTTTATCTCAATAATCAGGAACGGTAGTTTGAATCTTCACTTTCTGGATGCTGCATGCAATCACAAAACTTTTGTTTCCTTACACATCACTCAACACCCGTGAAATAGATAAGGCAAGAAGCCAAGTACCCAGAGAAACCTTTCATGTTCTTACACTGTATCAATACGAATAGCCACCATTGGGAAAGGTTTTTGTGAAAAACGGCATGGCAGACTAGGATAGAAGACTAGAGTTACCAAACCTTTCTAAAATCAATCAACCTTTTCTATCATAAGAATAAGTTTGGTTGCAAGTCTTTGTATTTGCTATTTACAGACTCTCGAATGGAACCCACAGAAGAGCCCAAAGAATATCAGTAGACTAAGAAACAAAGATGGCAGGATGGACCCAACCGAGGGAAATCGCCAAGAAGGCAAAGTACTTTAGGGCCCTATGCTGCACTGGGAGTCAACAGTCATTCAAGTCTGTACCATCTGTCAGTTTTATTTCCAGGTTTTCAAAGTAGTTGCTTCTGTCAGAAATATAACAAACTTTCTTATTTTGATAAATACTGTTCAATGATTTTGCACTGACCTGCATGTGAGCTATGGGTACAGCTAGCATGCTCACTGGTAAGACACCACCAGCTCCCTGTGAAGGAAAGTTCAGAACTTGTTGCCCTATGGATGTCATTGTTCCTTCACTGCCAAGTACCGGTGCCAAGGGTGTATGGTTCTGGGGCTTGACAAGACTTTCTCTCAATTTGACAACAATTTTTTTCTGGAGATAACAACACACATGTACACTAAACAAAAAATATTTCTGGTGCAATATGCACTAAATCATTCTGTCTTTTTTAGACATATTTATGTTTAAAATATATCACAACAATGCGGAAGACTTTGAGGGGGAGGGGGGGGGGAAGTAACTGCCAAGTACCGGTGCCAAGGGTGTATGGTTCTGGGGCTTGACAAGACTTTCTCTCAATTTGACAACAATTTTTTTCTGGAGATGACAACACACATGTACACTAAACAAAAAATCTACTTTCTGGTGCAATATGCACTAAATCATTCTGTCTTTTTTAGACATATTTATGTTAAAAATATATCACAACAATGCGGAAGACTTTGAGGGGGAGGGGAGGCGCGGTGGCTGAGTGGTAAAGCACTTGACTTCCGAACCGGGGACCGGGGTTCGAATCCTCGTGAAGACTGAGATTTTTAATTACGGGATCTTCGGGCGCCTCTGAGTCCACCCAGCTCTAATGGGTACCTGACATTAGTTAGGGAAAAGTAAAGGCGGTTGGTCGTTGTGCTGGCCACATGACACCCTCGTTAACCGTAGGCCACAGAAACAGATGACCTTTACATCATCTGCCCTATAGACCACAAGGTCTGAAAGGGGAACTTTTTTTTTTTTTTTTGAGGGGGAGGGGGGGGTAACTCAGATTTATAGTGGATTAAGTAAATGTTCCAAAAAATGTATCCAAAGTTCGACCAGTTTTTATCCAAACTTCAGGAAGAATTATGCTTATCATAAGTTACATCAACACAATCGACATAAAATTTTTCCTCTCCGTACGGAGCACAACGGAATGAGACAACATATCTTCTGAAAGGTTACTACTGGAACTAGGGCATCATCAGAGAATGCCGACCACATCCTTCAAAGCTTGCGTACTTTATCCAAGAGATCCGAACAACCCCAGACCACCCTTTTAGAAGAAATCTGCCTGGTGTGGTAACCACTGCACATTTCATCTCAGATATAGGACTAGTTATCTGAGCCTTCCTACTTCATTGTGAGAACAAAGAAGAAAAAACAAAAGTGACTTTTAGAAGTGGTTTGTGCCATGAACTGTTTTGTGGGCATTCCACTGCTCAGCTAAACACCCACTATGATCCTGTTAAAATTAGAACTAAGTCACTAAAATTATAGCTGGATAGCTATGAACACCTCATTACGATCTTGTTTAATTTAGAGCTCAGTCACTACGATTAGTGCTTAACTATAAAACGTCCCATGATGATCTTACTAAAATTAAAACTTGTCACAAAGTCTGAATTCTTTTTGTAGTCACACTATTTTATTGAGTATCTCAGATACAATCACACTATTTTATTGAGTATCTCAGATACAATCACACTATTTTATTGAGTATATCAGATACAACCACACTATTTTAATAAGTATCTCAGATACAATCACACTATTGTATTGAGTAAGATACAATCACACTATTGTATTGAGTAAGATACAATCACACTATCTTATTGAGTATCTAAGATATGACTTACTTGTTCATCACTCAGACGTTTGATTTCTTCTTGCAGCTCCAGCAAACCTTTTTTTAGTGTCACATTCTAACAAATAGACAAAAAGTTCAAAGGTCACCAATTTGTAGAGCATTGATAGTTTAAACATTAGGTCTTGAGTCTTTAAACTATAAGACAAAATATTCCATATTCCAAAGTTTTAAGTCTGAATTTATCTCCCTGACCTTATTTATAAACGTAAAAAAAAAAGTTTGCCTTCAATAAATGTAAAAGAAGGCCAAAAAAAAATTTTTTGGGTTTTAATTATTCTAGGCATTAATGTAATTTAAAAATATATATCAATGTAGGGATTCCACTCTAAATACTGATGCTGTCAAGAGCTCGGATAGACAAATGATGATCAAATGATTTAGAATCCAAAACTGTGTCGAACATTTAGTTATTTGTTACCATGGGACATTCCATCATTTTTTTGTTGTTTTTTTTTTGGTGAAAATTTCTTTTCAGGATGTGAAGTAATAAAATGAGTTTTAATGTCTACTCCTAAATATAGTGTCTCAATTTATTTAGTATTTTGTTTTATTAGTCAAAATTATTCTTATTCTCTGTTTCTGGGGTAAGATGATATTTCTCAGTGGCGTGTGTCAATCATAAACCATCACTGTATACATGAAAAATTAAACTGAAGCTATTAAATATCATGGAGGTGTGATGGCTGAGCGGTAAAGCATTTGGCTTCTTAACCAGGGGTCCGTCCCGGGTTTGAATTCTGGTGAATCCTGGGATTTTTAATTTTGGGATCTCTGGGCGCCCGAGTCCACTCAGCTCAAATGGGTACATGACATTAGTTGGAGAAAAGTAACGGTGGTTGGTAGCTGTGCTGGCCACATGACACCCTCATTAACTGTAGGCCAAGGAAACATATGACCTTTACATCATCTGCCCTATAGACCACAAGGTGTGAAAAAGAGAACTTTACTTGTTTTTATTAAATATCACAGCTAATCAAGTGCATGAAACAGTTAAACTATACTGGCCATTAAAAGACAGCATTCATAAAGAGACTGAAATTTTGTTTTATGAGAACAGAATAATTATTCCTTCTTTTATAGCCTAAAGAAAATGAAGTCAAAGGCAAGAACAATAATGTTTTGGCTGCCTGGTTGTGCGGTTTGCACGCTGGACTGTCGTTCAGATTTATCGATGGTCCCGGGTTCAAACCCTACCCGCTCCCATCCCCTGTCGTCCTGCGGGAGGTTTGGACTAGGAAGTAATTATCTTCAACTCTGAAGGAACATCCGAAACATGTAAAACATTTTACAAACAATATTTTGGCAATAATGAAATGCTCAAAAAGTACAATTTGAAAAAGAAATAATGTTAAAGAAGAGTTGCTTCACTGTACTGCACCAGACTAACCATGGAAAACAGTGGCAATTGATATGTTTAAATGGAGGTAAAATGACTATTTGCTAGTTGTTGACTATCTTTCAAAATATCCTGAAATCAAGCGACTTTAGAACAAAATAGCAGACCAGTGCATTGAAAATCATTTTTGCTAGAAGGGCATACCGGAAGAGACAGTGAACAACAAGATGCCATTCAACAGTTTTAAATGTAAACAATTTGTTACTGAAGGGGGTTTCACAATAAGTACATCAAACCTTAGATACCCTCAATTAAAAGGTCAAAGTGAGGTGTATGTTTGTTTCATCAAGCAGATATTCACTAAGCTTCTTCTTTCTTCATCTTCTCATTGTTATGTTGGAGTGTTCATATGACTAGACCAATACATGAGATGAACTGCGCAGTGGTTTCCAAATCAGAGAGCTCTCCACATAGTTTTCTTTCTATTGGGGTGATTTGGGGCCAATGTCTTATACGGGCCTCTTGGTAAAGAGAGCAGTTTTGGAGGACATGGTGATACTCCACATGGGCAGATTTCACTGGTTCCAATTTTGTGCTATTCACTAAGCTAGAGCAGAGAGATACTCCAATAAGCAGACTTATTCACTACATATCTCAACTGTTAAAGAACTGAAAATTAAGAAACATCATTCCGACTGATCCTTATCTTTTGAAACAATTGCACAGAGTAGAATGAATGAATTGCGTTGTATTTTTATGATCACAAGTTTAAGTTCCGGCTGCTATCATGCCATTATCTTCCTAGAATGTAGATATCTAATTATTATCTATATTTCTGAAATAACACCTGAAACTAAGTTATTTATAATTTACATACCTGGCTATCTCCTTTAATCTTGACTACCAACATCTGTTAAGTGGAAGGCAAAGTAAAGGCTTTTAATTGCTGAAGCATGACACATATATATGACATATAGGTATAGACATAGATTGACAATAAAATTTAAGATGCTCTAAGATTTACAATAAAAAAATAAATTTTTAACAAATTTTAAAGATACTCTTTTATTGCTTACATTAAATAATTTCCTGAAAAATTATATCACTTTATATTAAAGTTTATAAGACTTTTATAAATAAAAGTTAAACTATATTAATTTACATCTTGACTTGACATATATATATAATATATATAATTATAATATATAAGATATATATGCATATATATATATATTATATATATATAGATATAGATCTAGATCTAGTCTTGATCTTGAACCTGGCCTCAAATCTAAGACTTCAGGACATGAAATTTATTGACATCTAATAATTAATTTATTTGTAGATATCTTACAATAATCATGTGACTTGAGAACTTTGAAATATTTTATTAAGATTCATATAACCAATACATTATTAATAATGATTTAACAATGATTATTAAATAGAGTCTTATCTTATCTTAGTCTAGTGTCTAATCTAGACCCCCCTCCTGGACTTTATTATTAGAATTATAAGTAAAATTCTAGATACCTAGACTCTAGATTAGATAACTAATAAACTATTTACTAGATTCTAGATCTATATAATATAGATCTATATTATAATTATATAAATAAATAAATCTAGATGATAGATCTAATCTAACAGATGTAGATCTAGATCCAGACTACGATGATTGTTAGTTTATTACATTACGTTTTTTTTTTTTTTTCATTGTTTAAGAATAAATATTTTTATTCTAATCTTCTTAGACTAAGAATAACCAGTAACCTAGATTCTAACTAAAGTCAAAGTAGATCTACTAGACTAGGAGGTTCTTCTAATCTCTTAAAGAATATAGATATATCTAGATTTATTTATTAGATATAGATCTAGGACTTCTAGATATACTAATAATCTGAGTGCATTCATTTTTTATTTTATTTTATGGGTAGTTGACAAAGTCATTTCACTTTAAAAAGCATGTCATAAAAAGTTATTTTTTTACTCAGATTGATGGAGTTCGTAGAAAAAATCAATACTGCGAGGCGAGGGCTAGACTAACTATTGGGGTGAATAAAAATCAGTTTGCTTACCTGGTGATTTTGAATAGCTGTTTTTAATTTAGTTTGAATGTTGTTAAGCTCCATTCTAGACATTTTTAAAGTTATGTCTATCACGTTTCTCTAAATAAATTTAAAACTCAAAACTCGGTAACAGAAACTTCACATTTAGTATGGTAAACAATACAATAATATTCTTGTAACAACCCTTCAAGTGGTGCTACTCTTCGGAGTTTAAAAATATTTTTTGATAATGCCGTAAGAATTTTCAACAATAATAGCACACATAATTACAATAATTATGTTACAAATTGTAATATGCAACACTTTTGTTATTATTGAAATTCCTTAAATATTTTTAATTTACTTATTGAGCTTTTTAAAGAGAAGACTATATTTTTATGCGGATTAAAAAAGATCGACCACAGTGTCACCTTTGAATATGATTACCGAAAATGCCCGCAACTCTGTATAAGTCGTAGATGTGCATTCTAACGTCTGTCGAACTGAAGTTGTGAGCGTAAGAACTACATCTAGATCTAGTCTAGATCCATATGGATACAATTCTGTGTACTGTTGACGCAAATCAAATCATTGCAAAATTTGATCAGAACACGAATCTCTCTTGTCTATTAGCTATAAAATCAACCAATACATTCACACAAGTAAAAGATGTAGACAATTTATTCAACAGGTCAGATCATTGGGGAGGGGAGGGGGGCATTCAGCCGCATTGCGTGTTATGGGAGTGGTGCTCGAAGTTGATTAACAAAATACATATTGGCTTCTATTTGGGTCTCGACCCTATTGGTATGCGTGGGGGGAGGGGGGAGACTACCTGTTAAAAAAAAAAGGGAAGGGGGGCAACGTTGAATGAGTAGGCTTAAACACAAAAAAAAAGAAACAAAGGCTCACTACTGTTTCTAATTTAGGGCCTACTTAAAATTTAAGTTGAATGACTTACCGACATATCTATAATTGCATTAGTCTAGGAGCAAAAGTTAGAATATTTTGCAGACGATTGCCTAATAGATATAACAATAAAAACAACACATGGAAAAACCAATGATTTAGCAGAGTTTTAAGTCTCGAATTTACTTTCACGACTAGATCAACCTATGTAGGCCTATATGTCATATATATATTATATTGGCCTCCTTCAGTCGTAGAACGACTATGGTTCATCTCAGGGCAAGTGAGATGAAAGCCTGGGCATTGTTTATGGTCGGAACGATGTCGCCCGCACAGCAGTTCCCCCCCTCTCCGCGCAACTGATGTGACCAAAGGAACGGAATATCCAATACAGTTTGGGATTAGTAGCGCCGCAGGCTCTGCCAGGCTGTAGCATTGTAGCACGGTGTGCCACAATCTGCCTGAGGGTCACCAGCTCCTGATTTTTTTTTTCAGGGTTGTCTCCCGAAGCCGTGATATCATATATTCATATATATATATATATGATTACTTTCAAAGGCTGAAGGCAGACATCCCGATCAGCAGCTGTTATTAGTAGGATATGAAGAGAGAGGCCGGTCCATTCTTCTACAATGTCCAGCCAGCTTTTCTTCGTGCTCAATTCACTGAACCTTGAAGGATGATTTTAGACAGTGAGTCATCATTGAGTCATGATCTTACAGTACGACAAAACCAGCTTCGTCTCTTCACAATTGTGTAAGTTCCTTCTTTTTGCCGCTGCTGGTTAGGATCTGCGCGAGCACGCTACTATGCCTCATCGTGGTGCTCGCATGGAAACGACCATTAGAGGAAGTGGTTAGGCTAAATGGGTAACACAAGACTCTCGTGGGGATGCCCACAGGTAGACGAGAGTCAACCTCTTGCATGGGCGGGGTTGTAAAAAAGTCCCCACAAAAATGTCACACACCCATGCGCTGTTCCTCAATGGGACCGTTACATAAATGGCGGGTCCGGCACAGTTAGATTGGTACATTGAAGGAAAATGGCAGAAGATCCCGGTGTATTCTCGGCCTTCGGCCGTGTCTAGCCCACGCGTTGGGGGCCAAATGCATCGGTCAACAGCAATGCTTCACATAGGCAGTGTCTAGGGTCTCTCCCAAACAGAACTGTGTGTTCACACAAGTTTTTTTTTTTTTTTTATTCTGTTTGGCGTCCAAGCAGGGTTTTTTTTTCAAACTTAGGGCTTGAAGAGCCTTCGGCTCAGTCATTAGACATCAACAAGGTTAGGATCTGTGAAAGGGGATCATGTTGTTAGTCTCCCTTGCCAGTACGTAGCCTCTCCACAGCAAGTCCTATGAAGGCACCTCTTCGTAATGACATGTTGAAACAATTATCTGATGGAAGAATATGAACTTGAATTTATGTACAAATGTTGTACAGTTTATGGTGATGCCGTGTCACACGAGCAAACGTTGAATAAACAGTGAAATAATACGTAGCAATGCCGTATCAGGCGAAGAAACTTTATTTGACAGTAGAAGTAGGCCTACTACTGGAGTCGCGGAGACGTAACGTAGACCAATGGTGACGTAACAGGCTAACAAAGTAGAGATATTAATAGTGATATGCCGTATCAGGCTAACAAAGGAGAGATATTATGTTGAATTGCCGTATCAGGCTAACAAAGTAGAGATATTATGCTGATATGCCGTATCAGGCTAACAAAGTAGAGATATTATGTTGATACGCCGTATTAGGCTAACAAAGTAGAGATATTCTGTTGATATGTCGTATCAGGCTAACAAAGTAGAGATATTATGTTGATATGCCGTATCAGGCTAACAAAGTAGAGATATTATGTTGATATGCCCTACCAGGCTAACAAAGTAGAGATATGATGTTGATATGCCGCATCAGGCTAACAAAGTAGAGATATTATGTTGATATGCCGTATCAGGCTAACAAAGTAGAGATATTATTTTGATATGCCGTATCAAGCTAACAAAGTAGAGATATTATGTTGATATGCCGCATCAGGCTAACAAAGTAGAGATATTATGTTGATATGCCGTATCAGGCTAACAAAGTAGAGATATTATGTTGATATGCCGTATCAAGCTAACAAAGTAGAGATATTATGCTGATATGCTGTATCAGGCTAACAAAGTAGAGATATTATGCTGATATGCCGTATCAAGTTAACAAAGTAGATATATTATGTTGATATGCCGTATCAAGCTAACAAAGTAGAGATATTATGCTGATATGCCGTATCAGGCTAACAAAGTAGAGATATTATGTTGATATGCCGTATCAGGCTAACAAAGTAGAGATATTATTTTGATATGCCGTATCAAGCTAACAAAGTAGAGATATTATGTTGATATGCCGCATCAGGCTAACAAAGTAGAGATATTATGTTGACATGCCGTATCAGGCTAACAAAGTAGAGATATTATGTTGACATGCTGTATCAGGCTAACAAAGTAGAGATATTATGTTGATATGCCGTATCAGGCTAGCAAAGTAGAGATATTATGTTGATATGCCGTATCAGGCTAACAAAGTAGAGATATTATGTTGATATGCCGTATTAGGCTAACAAAGTAGAGATATTATGTTGATATGTCGTTTTAGGCTAACAAAGTAGAGATATTATGCTGATATGCCTTTACTTTTCCCCAATTAATATCAGGTATCCATTAGAACTGGAAATTAAAAAATCAAAGTCTTTATCAGGATTTGAACTTGTGACCTCCAGTTCAAAAGCCAAGCATTCTACAACTCACCCACCACGCCTCATTTCCACAATTGCAAGGGTTCTCACAAACTATTTCAAAGGTACGACAAGTCATGGAATGTGGTGTTGCCTGTCTGTCTTGTAGTTAAGTGTTACATGTCTGATTACGACAGATTACTCTGCAGATGTCTGGGTTTCTTGTGCGGGTGTATTTCAATGCGATTGACTCACAAGCAAACAAGCACATCCGTTTGAACAAGTTAAGAGACGCGCCCAAACACCGTTGAACAGTTTAAATAAAGGTTTAATCCACAAAAGGCCACAGTCGATGTCTCTGTTGATAAAATACGTACTACTCTTATGAAATCCTATCACCAACTGATTTTCTGTCTCTAAGTAGCCTCTAACCCAAATAAGTCATATCGTCACTAGCCGTGTTCAAAATCCATCCATTATGGTGCGCATTTACATAAACTAAAAATACTAAGTGTATAACAGGAAACAATATGCATATTTTAGTCATTGTTGAAGTTGTGCCAATAACGCTTAAAAAAAAAACAACACGTTTCCGATGTCCCTTCAGAGTTGAAGATTACCTACATCTTAGTCCAAACCTCCCAATAATACAATATGCATCTTCCGTTTGGGACCCCTCAACTCAAGATAACATTAAGAAACTGGAACAGACACAAAATAGAGTAGTGATATTCATAACAAACAAATATTCACACTTAACCAGAGTAACACCTTTAGTAAAATCACTAAATTTAGAAAGCCTTCAGGACAGAAGACTCAAAAGTAAAGTAGCAATTATACATAAAACACTGAACCATAATCTTCAAATACAAAAACAAAGTTTAATAAAATACTCTGAAAGACACAAAGATAAAGGCACATTTCTCGTCCCATATGCTAGGACAAATTTGTACAAAGACTCCTTCTTCACTAGTGCTATTAGAGCATGGAATGGGTTGCCTGAGCTAACCAGGAAAACCAGTGACTTGGCAGAATTTAAGTCATTGGTTAATATGCATGACTAAATGCATGACGCGTAGGACGTAATCATCTTCTTTTTTGAAGTAACGTCTGTATTATATAAGATAAGACCTCCCGCAGGACGAGGGGGGGGGGGGTGTGGCAGCGGGATGGGAATGAACCCGGGACCATCGAGACAAACGATCGACAGTCCAGCACGCTACCGCACTACCAGGCAGCCATCTGCTATAGACTGAGCCCTACTTCAAAGCCTTTAAGATATTTAAAAAAAATCTCAATCAATAAACAGACACTTGAATCGATATGATTACGGAGAACATTCTCAATGTCTCACACTAGTTTTAAGTGACTGTTAACACGGGAAAGGCGAGATAGAGCATTGTGTGGGTTTGGTAGGCGTAGGTAGAAAGTATTTGAAAAAAAAAAAAACTTTCAGATTTTGCGACCAGTGGCCATGGGTCAGATCTGTTTCATCTGTTTCTATGACCCACGATTAACAAGGTTGTAATGTGTCAAGCACAACGACCATCTGCCCTTACTTGCATACGCATGTAAAGTAACCTACCACTTAGAATTGGGCTTTCATCGGGATTCGAACCCCTACTCCCGGGTTCGGAGTCCAAGCGCTTTAGATGCATCTTGATGTATAGTTCGTTCATCGTGGTTCGATGATGCCCACTTTCGTCATTCTGGGGTTGGGGGCTTTGCACTGCGGTTTTTGTGCCTCTTGTCGCTGGTGAGACATATGTGAGCCCGGAATGTTCGTTTGCAAACTGGGCAGGTTAGTCCCGCTGTAGCTTGTGTCAACTTGATTTATTTCCCTGTCGATTTTCTTCTGCCGGCGCTGTTCTCTTGCCTTCTGCAATTTGTGTGCCAGATTTCTCTCAATCGCTTTATCCTGTACTTCCGGCTCCCAGGTGGCAGGGTCAATGCTGAAGGCTTTCAGAGACACTTTAAGGGTGTTCATTATTACAGCGACATATCTATGTAGGCAGATTACCTTTTTTTAAAAAAAAATTATTTGTTTAATTTTTTTTTTTAAAAGACCTCGGCATACGGTCTCGGTATTAAACTAATGAATTTTTAATTTATTTGGTCTGTTGTTATAAAATATATTAAAGGGAAACTCCGGTGTTTTTTTTTTTCAAATTTGAGTTATTGACATATTTAAATTCTGCGTAAAAAGTTGTTATAGTAACATTTTTTTTTATTTAAATGCTTAGAAACACTTACATTAATAAATCAAACAATATATACTTGACATCTCCAAAAAAAAACAAACAAAACAACTGGATTCTTTGAGATTTTGTTTTTAGGTTAGGCATACGTCACTTCTGAAAAAAAGGAAACTAGATTTAACCAATCGTATCGCTTCATTATTACAGTAGCTGTTAGGCTGTTATGAGAGTAACGGCCTAGTCCATAGCTATAGTACAGTTATATATATATATATATATATATATATATATATATATATATATATATATATATATATATATATATATATATATATATATATAATTCTCTTCTTCCCTCAACGGTTTAAACGAGAAGAAGTAATGGAAAGATCACTCTCTTATTTCTGTGGATAGTCACCCCACGAAAAAAAACAAGGGGGGGGGGAGAGAACATGTTTTCACAGCTCGCTACGGATGACTGCGTGCTGGACTGTCAAACCGTGACCTCCGTGTCGAAGGCGCCGGTCAAACCCTGCCTGCTCCCACCCCCCTTCGTCTTGCGGGAGGTTTGGACTAGGAAGTAAACTATCGTCAACTCTGAAGGAACATCCGAAACATGTCAAACATTTTACAAATAAACATTTTACCAACACTAAATAGCAGGGCCGGACTTAAGCATTGTGAGGCCCTATTCGAAACGGATTTCGAGGGGCCAAGTTTGTGTAGGGAAGCGGACAATAAGTGAAATTTAAGAGTTTGAATTAGAAAATAAATTTGTCTATGCATTTTTATTCATTCTTTACTACGTACAGAACTACTTTACGAGCCTTGCGTGTAGCATAATAATTCTGTTTCCTACATAGATCCCGCTCAATAGCAAGAATTACCAAATGTTTCAATCTATCTTTGAGAATTGTTGACCTCAAGTAATTCTTCATTAGTTTGAGGCGCGAGAAGCTTCTTTCACCTGATTTCACAATTACGGCTAATGCATAATGCCGTTTTTATTAATATCGCGTAGAATTGTGCGTTTTTTCAAATTGAATGACACCCCAAAATGACAATTTTTTTCTATATATTTCCGTATATTTTAAGGACTTTTTCGTATATTTTGCAATTTTGGGAGATTTCCAGGAGCTCCTGGTTAATCGAAATCTGTTTTAAGTTATAAAATGGTTTAATTTAATAATGTATACACCTTGAATTAGCTCGGGTCCCATGAAAGTGCGGATCCTTTGGTCGCATAGGTTGCAGTGGCCCAAGACCGGCCCTGCAAAATAGCGGCGTATGCTACGCCGCCGGTAGACTAGTATATATATAAAAGCATTAGGATAACCAACCAATTCGAGTAAAAAAAAAATAACATTTTCATCTAAGCCTCTCCTTGTCACAAGAAGTAAATAGATCGTGTGTCTGACTGATTCGAACAAACTGGTCAGTGTAAGGCGCGTCTAGACTACGTGTAGTCGGTCCTGACAAGACAACCAAGCGATAGTTTATGTTATGTGTTGAGTGGTCAGGCGAGAAAATACACACTGCCGTGGTTAGTCAAGCATGTAAATCTACTTTTAATACGCATTTTTTCTTTGCGTACAAGATCCAGATCTTACTGCATAGACGAAGATATATTTCTTTTACGAGAATGTAGGCCTAAACTTTATTATATGGTTTTCCGTTAGGCCTATACAGTGAGTCAATAGATTAAATTAATAATAGGTTTGTGTGATGTCACATAAAAACCCGGTGAAAGCCTGACCGTTTTGGATGCGCAGGAAAATTACGTCAAAAAAACATCAATGACTAAGTTATTATTGCAAATAAAATAAAAATAATCATGTATTCATTATCTGTAAATCAAAACACATATTATATCAAAAATTGTCAAAACCATCGAAGTTTCCCTTTAAATGAAATCATCAACGTCAGTTAATTGTATAGACTGTAGCCTATAGGAAATCTAAATAAAATTTCGATTATATTATCCAGGGAGAAAGACAACCGAGCAGTGGTATAAACGATTATACCGAATTAACATGATAGGAAATATAAAGATAGGTTACATGTTTGATTTCAAGCATTAAGATGAACGAAATTCATGTCCGATATAGGTCTAACCAACCAGCTCTAAACCACATTGACTTTCAGAGAGAACATGGCTTACTCTGCAACTTGGGCAGTCGGTTAAGGAGCAGATTACTCTAGCAATGATCTTTCTCTAAAATAGATATCTGATAAGAGCTCTCACGAAGACGAGAGACACGCCTTTATGACCAAATGCCGAAAACAGGAGCAGGCTACCGAAATACAACTTTTTTTTTTCCTCCGGCAAACAATGGCCTTGTCCGCTTCAGATGTAGCAAATTTTTTTTTTAAATGCAGACCGCAAATTGGTTTTCATGGTTACCTGAAATACTGCACCCCTTCTTCATCTTCGGAATCAAAGACAATGTTTTATTACTTTTTTTTTAAACGTGTTAATGACCTAGGCTATATTTAGTGATGGGCCAGTCAAAGCCGTTTCCGGGGTGTGGCCGCTGCGCTTGCTACAGCTTCTGGGAGCCACAGGTGAGAGTTGGGTACCGAGTGGGGACCAAGAGTGAGCCAAGCTTCCCTCAAAAAGAGGGTACGACTGCCTGTCCACTAGAGGTGCTACCCCTCCAGATACCCCATACACATGGGCAAAAGTTAACTAAAAAGTTAGAAACTTTTAGTTTAACTAAAAAAAAAGAAAATCAAGGCCATTGTCTAACTAGAAAAAAAAATAGTTTAGTTAAAATTGTAGTTTGATTATTTTTTTTTAGTTACTAACTAAAAAGTTTAATTAAAATTTGTACAACTTTTCAACATGTGGTCAGGGTTAAAACTTGAAACGCACATCCCTGTTTAATGGTCATGGTTGCCTGGTCAAGCGGTTTGCGCGCTGGGCTGTCGTTCGGATTTATCGACGGTGGAGGGTTCAAACCCTGCCCGCTCCCATCCCCCGTCGTCCTGCGGGAGGTTTGGACTAGGAAGTAAACTATCTTCAACTCTGAAGGAACATCCGAAACATGAAAACATTTTTTTTTTACAATAACTTTGATTATCAAAATAAAAAAATGATGCAGTTTAGTCAGTCTGAATTTGAAGAGGGTAAAGTAAGATGCTGGTAGAAGTTATGGGAGTAAATATTTGCAACTGAAAGTAGCAGTATTATAAAATGTTAAACATTTTTTGCCAAAAGCTTCTATGCAATATTATGTATGGGGTTGCTCCGAATTTTTTGTGGTGTTTAATCTTATCTTATCTTATATAATAAAGACGTTACTTCAAAAAAGAAGATGATTACGTCCTACGCGTCATGCATATTAACCAATGACTTAAATTCTGCCAAGTCACTGGTTTTCCTGGCTAGCTCAGGCAACCCATTCCATGCTCTAATAGAACTAGGGAAGAAGGAGTATTTGTACAAATTTGTCCTAGCATACGGGACGAGGCATGTGCCTTTATCTTTGTGTCTTTCTAATTATAGTGGGAATCTGATTAGTGAGTTAGGTCAATAATTTTTTAACTGCAGGAACATCAAGTACTCTCTTTTTATAGTCTTAAGACTTATTATTGAGTTCTAAGTCTAAATCGACAGCTAGACCTATATAGATCTAAAAGCATTAGGATAACCAACTCTAGAAGAAAAAAAAACTTAATCCACACCCTCTCTGACCATAAAGTAAATAGACTGTGTCCAACTGATTTTAAACAACCTAGTCAGCTAGACATACCGCGACCTCCGTGACCCAATGTCGAAGGCGCCCGACATATACATGTAGGCCTAGTGTACTGTACGTGTGTAGTCGCTGATACTACAAGACTAGTACTACCCTGCGTTTTGTTTTCATTACGCGTTATGCAATAGTGTTTAGTTTGCTTACTGTGGAGTGCTCAGACAAGAAAATAACACACTGGCATGGCTAGTCAAGCATGTTCATAGATCTTTCGTTCGTTGATCTTTACACTAAAATAATTATACTTCCTCCCTGCCCAGAAAGTAAATAGACTGATTTTAACAACCTGACCAGATAGACGTACACGTGTAGGCCCATAGTGTACTGAGTGTGAAGTCCATAATCACAGACAACCCAGTTTTTTTTTCCCTTGCGCGTTTAACGGTTA
Organism: Biomphalaria glabrata; assembly: GCF_947242115.1. NCBI lineage: Eukaryota > Metazoa > Mollusca > Gastropoda > Planorbidae > Biomphalaria > Biomphalaria glabrata. The sequence continues at coordinate 44,337,426 of NC_074720.1, read as the reverse complement.
TGCAATAGTGTTAGTTGTATTTTTAGTGGTCAGACAAGAAAATAGCACATCGGCATTGTTAGTCAAGCATGTATTTTACACTATAAAATAGTTATACGGGTCAAATGTTTCTTAAAACTCCAACGATTTCGTTTCTATTTCTTTGGTTACTAGATCTCAATTTGAAATTCTAATCTAAATCAATGTTATGTAGGCCTAATGAGATTTTAAATGTTACCGGTATAAGTAAGATTTTCCGTTATATAATAAGTTAATATGATTTTTTAAAAAAGAGTACCATTCTTTTCTAAAGGTTTTAATTCAAGGCAAAAATACAAGCAAACATGTTTATTTAGACATCTTTTTTTTTATTTTATTGCGCATTAACGTTTGTGTAAGAAACCTATTCCTTATTCTGTCTGTGGCATTTTACGTCTCGAGAGACGATCTTTTCCCTTTGCAACTTCTTGTGTGACTAAAGAGGCCAATCCTTGATACACAGCTGCGATCGCAGGTTGGGCATATATAATCACCAGGCGCCGTTGCATTTTCACCCTTCTTTCTGCTTCTGTTGTGTATGACATCTGCAATCTGTGACCCTTCCTTTATGCTCTCTCTCCATGTGGATCTGTCCAGTGCCACCTCTTCCCAGTTGCCAGTGTCGATTTTGAAGAGCTTCATGTCGCTTTTGCATACATCCGTATAACGTAAAAGTGGGCGACCAGCGGCTCTCCTGCCTTCTATTAGATCGCCATACAGGATGTCCTGTGGAAGTCGACCTACTGGCATTCTACGAACGTGGCCAAGCCAGCCAAGGCGTCTGCTGCTGATAACAGAGCGGATGTCCTGGCATCCTGCTCTATGTAGCACTTCCTCATTGGTTATCTTATCTTGCCACCTTATTTTAAAGATCCGCCTTAAGCATCGGAGGTGGAAGACATTCAGCTTTTTTTCCTGCCATGAATAGGTTGACCATGTTTCACTTCCGTACAGCAAGGTGCTCAACACACAGGTCCGGTAGACTAGGGCTTTGGTACTGCTAGTCAGCAATATGTTGTCCCAGACTCTTTTCTGCAACCGTGACATAGTGGCCATTGCCTTGGCTATCCTGTTGTTTATGTCTTTATCCAGTAGAGTGTTGTTGGATATGATGGAGCCAAGGTAACAAAAGTGATCAACAACTTCTAGTGGTTGGCCATTAATGCTGATTACTGATTTTAATATGGATAAATATTTCTACAATGCTTAAAGAATAAGATCAAACAGTAAGGCATACAGTCAGATGATTATATCTATATAGCCTATAGGTCTAGTTCAACCCCGCCCCCCCCCCCCAAAAAAAAAAAGTTTAATTTAATTTTCTTTAGGTCAGTTTAACTATATTTTGAAAATTCATGCTAAACTTTTAGTTTAACTACTTTATTTTAGTTGAAAACTAGTTTTAGTTTAACTTTTAAAAGTTAGTTTAGTTCCCATCACTACCTATATTACTAGTGCACACAGCCTCTTCGGAAGCGAAGACATTGCCATTATTGTTATTAGTGATAATCAAGGGATTATTTTAACTTCAGAGTAAAATGAGCAAAACTCCGATGGTTTTGACAATTTTTGCGCAATTTTTAGTATAGCATGTGTTTTAAATTACAGATAAGGAATATATTATTCTTTCACTTTATTTTCAATAATAACTTAGTAATTGATGTTTTTCTGACATATTTCTCTGCTCACCCCAAAACAACGGTCCGATTGTTACTGAGTTTCAATGTGACGTCAGAAAAGCCTGTGTAGATAGCCAGGAAAACCAGTGACTTGGCAGAATTTAGGTCATTGGTCAATATGCATGACTAGATGCATGACGCGTAGGACGTAATCATCTTCTTTTTTTTTTTTTTTTTTTTTTTTTTTTTTTTTTAAAGTAACTTCTGTATTATATAAGATAAGATAAGTATGTGACCAGGTTGTTTACATTAGTCAGATTCCCAGCCTATTTAGTTTTTCGATTATTGTGCAAGACCGTATTCAAAGAGCGAAATACTGGCCTATATAATTGTAGGATTAACATATTCGTAATTTCACAATAATGTAACATCCATAGACATATAAATATGTCTATGGTACCATCAAAGTTTACATCATCAGGCGCTATGAAGGCCTACGGCAACTTCTGGTAATCATGAGCTATAATATAAAAGGACAACCTGGTAACGATAGGGGCCTATATTCATCTAGGCCAGGGGTTCTCAACCTGTGGATCGCGACCCCTTTGGGGGTCGATTGACGATTTGCCAGGGGTCGCATAAGACCATCGAAAATATGGATTGTTTTTGTCTATTCTTCTATTGCTGTGTGAGGGTGGGGAGGTCGCGGCATAGTGAGGGATTGTAAAAAGGGGTCGCCGAGCTTAAAAGGTTGAGAACCGCTGATCTAGGCATTATCTTCGGTTCCGAAAATTAAGAAAGAGTGCAGTATTTCAGATGAGCACGAAACCCAGTTAAGACCTTCAAATTTCGCCACATCTAATGCAGACAAAGCCGTTGTCAGCGAGGGGTATACTTAAGTTGTCTTTCGTCATCTGTCCACGTCTGCGGCAAGTGCCCTTCTATGTGTCTCAAATGTGTGTCCCGCGACATTAGTGGAAGCTTTCCAGTGGTCTAGAGACCACCCGCCTTTCTTTATGCCAGAGCGAACAAAATGGCGCTTTCGAAAGGGGGGGGGGCACCTCAGTTACGCCGTCCTACTTTTAGCTTGCCAAAATGATCGCCATTGGTATGACCACATTTCTCATTTTCTATTAACTTACTTGAAAAAGCCGCACACTTACATTGGTGTTATGGAGTGCGTGTGTGTTTCCAAGGTGATAGAAAGGGAGCATTAATTTTTGGCCTGGGGAATGATGAAATCACGCCAGAGTCTATCATAATGTATGCTAAGAACGTCAGAAGAGTTAAAGACATGAAAGAGTAAAGACGTGTTTTTTTGTTTAATAGTTGGATCTTGTTAAAATATCCGTTTATTCCACTCCATCTGAAGTTGAGTTTTCCTTGAAATAAAAGTTTTTAAAAAGAAGTTTGTTCAAGTTATTTAAAGTTTATTTATTAAAAATATAATATAACATGTTAGTTGAACTAGCAATCTGGTCCTATAAATTAAAGACAGACTAACAAGACATGGATAGGTTTGGTTTGCCTGCTTCTTTTCTCATATTTTTTCAGAACTGCGTTCTTTTCTGATATTGTATGAAGACCCACCAATAGTGAACGAAATAAAAAGAACAGACTACGTTGGGCAGGTCACCTTGAAAGAATGTCAGAAAACAGAGGGGCGAAAATCGTATACAGGCAAAAACCAAAAGGCAGGCGACCCAAAAGGCAGACCCCGAATGCGATGTATAGATGATGTGGAAGCAGATCTGAAGCAGCTTGGGGTTAGGGCGTGGAGACGAAAGGCCCAGGAGAGATCCGAATGGAAGGATGTGTTAAAGCAGGCCAGAGCCCTCCATGGGCTGTAGCGCCACTGGGATGGGTGGATGGATGTTCTTTTCTGATGGCTGATCTCCCTAACCTCATATCTTAAAACTCTGACATTCACGGCTTCATATCATGAGCTTGCGTGTTTCAGCCGTGAATGTCAAGCTCACACTCCTTTGTAACGCTTGTGTTGACCCATCTGAGAGTGCTTTCCCGCACACAGCGCCCCATAAAATAGTCGCTTGGGTTGATTTTCAGGCAAATGGACTGCATGTCCCGCACATCGTAACTGAGACCTTTTTTTTCTGTGGAGTGGACAGCGTTCATCTGTGACAACGCAAACATTTGAGCGTCTGTTTTGTGATCAAATTATTATTATAGCTTTTATATATCGCTACTTTCATGCTTATAGCATGCTCAGAGCGCTTTTGGTCCAATCTCATTTGTGGACCAGTGGGAAGGAGGGGGTATCTAGGAGTTGGTTTTCCGTGCTGCTTTTAGGTGCTCAGCAAACACAAGTCTGCCCGAGTCGGGTGTCAAACCTCGAGCCCCCCTTCTAGGTAGCCAAGCCAAGCCAAGTTCAAGCGCACTTGGCCTCTCAGCTTGCGTTAGGCCGGTTACCTATCTGCCGTATCAGGCACAATGTATTCCAAGTGCCAATCTTTTCTAACCCTCTCGACCACTAATTTTTCCCCTAATGAATTTTACTTTGACATCGTTGGTGGACAAAGACAGCATGCAGGCTTAAATGATAAATTGAGTTAATATTGTTCATATGTCTGACAGTGCTTCAAGTGACTACTCAAACCCAGTTGTTATATGTAATTAGTACTGTAGTGTAACTGAGTTGGATTTTCTGCGTGCGTCTAGCGTGTCAGAAGGTCATGTCCAGTGTGTGTGTTTCATGTCCAGTGTGTGTGTGTGTGTGTATAGTACTGCATCAGTGTTATGCGAGACGTGCTGGTTTCATTCACTGTTTACTGTAGTCTAATTTTGTCGAATAAAGCCATGGTATTGGTATACTAGTATTTGTTGTTTCATTACAAGTACTTTTACACAGTAGGCTAAACAGTGCCTCTAGAACAGTGATTCCCAAAGTGGTCTATATAGACCCCCAGGGGTCTACGAAGACTTCCAGGGGGTCTACGAAAGTGAAAAAATAAATTGGGGGTCTATGAGATGTCCACGGGGGTCTACGGTAATAGATTTCATTTAAGCAGATCGTGACTTTAATTTTTACATTCATTTAATGTAATTATTTTGTAGACTAATATATGATGTGTACCTTGGTAAATCCTTTAAATATTTATCCTGCTAATCAAACCAAAGAATTGTAGTATTTAGTCTCAATACGTATTTAAAAAGCTTCATTTTGTCTACATGTAACAAATGTTTAACAACAAGAAATGTACACTGTCCAGTGTTGGTTATTTAAAACTGGGATTCATTCCTTCCTTGTCAAACAAGCGGTTGCCTAAGTGACTTTTTTTTTATAATGATACGAAACTATTACGCTGTAGGTTCATCTGAGACAATGTCACCCTGACAAAATAGATAAAGATTTGAAAAATTTTCTAACCCTTAAAGATAAAGTTCTGAATAGACCCACACAATCTCTCTTCAACATCATATAGAGAAGATGTTGGTTTGTGAGTGTCTTACAATATCTATTAACTTATAGCAAAATACGGAAAACACTATTGGTAAAACATGGATTTTACCAGCCGTTGTAGTTGTGAAAACTGTTTTACACACACCTACATCTGATATTATCAAAATAATTTCTTTAAGCAACAGTTCTATGACACATCGGTGGCATGAGTTATCAAATTAAAAGCTTCTTATGTGATTCTTTGCAAAGGAAATATATATAGGTTGGGATCAGTGGCGTCACAGGCTGTGACAGGGTGTAGCGCTGTGTGCTGCAAACTGCCTAAGGGTCGCCAGCTCCTTATTTTTCCTCAGGTTAACCCACGTACTGGATTCTCAGACAATAGACCAAGTAGAAAATTTTATATACCTTGGGAGTGTAGTCAGTATATGAGGTGGAACAGATGAAGACATTAAACGCCGTATAAATCTAGCGCGTCAGACATTTACACAGCTAAAACCAACCTGGAAATCTCCTCACATCTCAAACAAGACTAAACTATGAATCTTTAACTCTAATGTCAAGGCTGTCCTACTGTATGGTTCTGAAACATGGAGAATTATGGAGGGGACAATAAAAAAGTACAGACCTTCATCAACAGATGCCTGAGAAATATCCTAAAAATACACTGGTACGACAAAGTAGAAAACACCAAACTGTGTGAGATGAGTGGACAGAAAAATATAGAAGTGCAGATCTTAGAGAGGAAGTGGAAATGGATTGGTCACACCCTTAGAAAAGATACCAGCAACAGAGCTAGACAGGCCTTTGAGTGGAACCCCCAGGGAACAAGACGCAGAGGAAGACCAAAAAGAACATGGTGACGCAGTGTAGTAGAAGAAGCCGAGAGGACCGGGAAGAACTGGGAAACCATAAAAAAACTAGCAAGACACCGTGGAGAGTGGCGTGTTTTTGTCAAGGCCCTATGTTCCATGAGGAACCCAAAGGAATGATGATGATGATGAACCCACTACAGCTTTCCCATGTTTCGGTATAGTTGCAAGGCAGCAGCGTTTTGAATTCATTTTTCCTTCTGCTATGTGGCTAATGAGCTCTTCCTGCTTGAAGCCTACTGGCTAAGGCGCCAGTTACTCACCTTCACCCTTCTCCTTTAGTAAAAAAGGTTACGCGGACACGTGAAAGATCAAGAAATACACGAGAAACTCTTTGCGAAAACTTTTACACTGATTCTTAATACAAATAAATGAATTAATATTTAATGTTGGAATGTCTTCTTCATAGAATGTATGAAACATGACATCCGTAGGAACAGATGATAAGCCTGGGTAAAGAAACATTTCCAGTGTGTTAGATGATTCCAGCAATACATATTAATTGCTAATTTAATTGGTTTACATTTCATTTGAATTTAATCAATAAAAATTTGTTATTATTTAATACTTAATTTGTAGCTTTAAATTGCATTTTCACTCTTCAACTCACTAAATTTAGAAATTAGTTTTTTTAAAAATTGCAAAAAAAAATGCAATATAAGTTAAGCAGGGGGTCTACCGAAAAGTAGAAAACATGGCAAGGGGTCTACGAGACAAAAAAGTTTGGGAACCACTGCTCTAGAAGGTCTCCCTTATCCACACCGGCATTCACTACACCAGCGGTTCTCAACCTTTTAAGCTCGGCGACCCCCCTTTTTACAATCTCACTCTTCGGCGACCCTATCCACACAGCAATAGAAGAATAGACAAAAAACAATCCATATTTTCGATGATCTTAGGCGACCCCTGGCAAATTGTCAATCGACCCCCTAAGGGGGTCGCAACCCACAGGTTGAGAACCCCTGCACTACACTCATCCTAAATCTTCGGAATCGAAGACATTGCCATTATTATTATTTCAGACAGGCATACATCTCAAGTATATGTTTCGTTATATTTGTTTTTACAAAGCCTATATCAACTCATTCTGTCGGTCTGTCTGTCTCTCTGTCTGTCTGGTAAAAAGTTTGTACACGTTATTTCTCCCACACCCAATCTCAGATTAAGCTGAATTTTTGCACTATTATTTCTTTAATATGACAACACAAGAATCAATTTAAAAAAAAAACAATTAGTAAATTAACTATTTGTAATTGATTATTTTGTTTGGTATCTTGAAAAGGGGAAAGAAATCGTATTTGACAGATGTGGTTGTATAAGTTGAATTTGTCTCCTTGAGGACTCTTGAGGCCTGAGTGAAATTTTTTTATGCAATTATAAAACGATCATGTAAACATTCACCAAGATACCGCTCTCTTCCTTCCCTCTTCTGGTCCAGACAAGTGTTAGGAACAAAGCACATTGAGAAAGCTAAACAAAATTGATAGGCCTACAAATATTTCTAATCGCACAGATTTATTATGTTTATGTCAATCCAAACTAATTGATACAATTACACTTAATACAAGCTTTTTTATTTCAAAGTATTTTTATGTTTTTCTTTTTTAATATTATATACATTCTCAAACATGCGTTTATAAATGTATGTTTCAATTATGTGTACTTACACGGCTTTGAATGTTCAAATATATTCCCATTCCCCATAGAAGTGTGTTGTGTGCTCAGATGTAACATAGTTCCTTGCATGTATTTGTATGGCTCTTAGATATGCGTACTGTAGGCCTATAGTAAAGAAGGAAAAAGACTTCTCGAACGCTTGGCAGGGAAATAAAGTCAAAGGTGCCTGCGCTCCATCATGTTCACTGCACTACAAATAGCGGTGTTGACAGTGGTGGGGCACTGCTTAGCACACGGGGTATTGGTGACAGGCGTACAGGTGTGTATAGTGTCTGACCTTTATGACCTAACGGGGGACCATTCATGATAGACTGACTAGCTGGACCAATTAGTGGTATTGATATTTGAATGACTGATGTGTTCAGAACATGTAGACCTAGGATGAATAAAAAAGCGTGTAGTCTATAAAGCTGCTTAACAATTAGATGAGATGCTTCATTGAATTGCTTTTTGAGGACGAACGTGTGAACGAAAAGAAACAACATGAAACAATTAGGCCTACTATTTCAGCTTGCGTTAGGCCGGGTACCTATATGCCGTATGGGGCACAATGTATTCCAAGTGCCAATCTTTTCTAGCGAGTTTAAAAATGGGACGGCTTAAAAGAGTTACCCCAGAAAACGCTTTCAAGATCATCTCATGCGTCAGAATGTCTTAGATACCGTAGTGGAGAACATCTCGCAGTGGCTGCCTGGTCGTGCGGTTTGCGCGCTGGACTGTCGTTCGGATTTATCGACGGTCGAGGGTTCAAACCCTGCCCGCTCCCACCCCCCGTCGTCCTGCGGGAAGTTTAGACTAGGGAGTAAACTATCTTCATTCTTCAACTCTGAAGGAACATGTAAAACATTTTACAAACAAACAGAACAACATTGAATGTATTCCGAAAGAAACAGCTGGACAGCTCTCACAATGTCCGCAGAATACACACGAGACCAGAAGGAAAGCTATCGGTGAAGACGGCGAAAAGAAAGCTTTAATCGGCTACCGGCAGATTCGTGTTTTTGTCTACGTTACATTTGGCATACTATGTAGGTCACGGCTAGGTCTGCGTGGCAACATGAAACAGCGCTCTCTTTCTCAATCTTTCGATTCGAGAAAAAACCTTATGTTCGAATATGAGTAGGGCCTTACGAGCAGGGCCGGCCTTCGATAATTGGAGGCCCAAGGTTAAGTGAATTAGGTATAGTCCCCCCCCCCAAAAAAAAAAAAAAAAAAAAAAACACCACACTAAAATAATAAAATTACGCAACTTATTAAAAACCTGCGCGTCTTAATCTATATCAGCGGTTCTCAACCTTTTTAGCCCCTAATACAATTTTCCAGTAGACGGCGAACCCCCCCCCCACCCCCCACCATAAAATTATTTCTCGTTTAACTATATAGTTCGTCCATCGTGGTTCGACGTTGACCACTTTGTCGTCCAGGGGGGCTGAGGGCTTTGCACTAGGGTTTTATGCCTCCTCATGTGGCTGGTGAGACCTATGTGAGCCCGGAATGTTCGGCCGCACACTGGGCAGGTTATTCCAGCTGGAGCTAGTGTCGTTTGTCTCGTTTATTGGCTTAGGTAAATGTGATTTAGCTTGTGTTATAAAATCGTCATCATTATGTACCGGTATATATATATAATCTCCATAATATTAATTCCATTGTTAAAAACGGAACATTGCAAGTAACTTTATTTACTGTAAAATTAATTTGCGCTTAAATAACAAAAAAAAGTGAATCTTTTATTTACTTTTCTATTGCGTGTTTATAATATTCATGTTGCATAGGCTTCATAACTGACTATTTGAAAAGTAGGCATATTGCTATAATAAGCATGAAAAACGATACTGCAAACTATATTGCTACAAAACTGTTGCAACAGTATTTTCAAACACGCCAAAGTTAGTGCGAAGGTTGAGCTTGTTTTTATTTCAATAGATTAGGAATTCACATCTTCTGCATCAAGTTCATTTCTGTATTTAGAATTAATACTGTCAGGCAGAAAAATCATGTGTCACAAAGATATGTTGCTGGAAATGGAAGAGGAAGTCTTAAAAATTCTTAAATAGAGCAGAATGACTGCAAACAAATGATCCAGATTTGTTTAACTGACATTGAAGAGAAATCATTTAAGAGCTTGACATGTGCAGCCACCACAAAAGGTCTTTTACACGGTACCCCGAAAAAAAAGTGCGAACAAAATAGTGCAAGACAAAATAGCGCAGAAAAAAAAAAACATTTTCAGTCCTTTTGCAAGATATACTTTATCGTAAAATTATTTTCAGTCCTTTTAAAATATGATTAGAGACAAATAGACAATATTTTTATTTTATTTTAATATTAACATTTTTCAGTCATTTCGCAGGAAACACTTTAAATATCTTAAAATATGATTATGCAAACATTATGCAAGATTTATAAGAAGCTTAAATGAGTGATTTCAAAATATATTATATTCCAGAAGTGCACTTCAAATGTTCAATTACACATAGTTTTACTTGTTAGATTTACTCACACTCACGGGATCACCACATTTCAAAAACATAATTTGTTAGCAAGTAATTTATTTTATTGGTACATACATATTAAACATAAATAAACAGCAGCACCAGGGACCACGTTATTAAATGAGAGAAAGTAGTGAGTTAAATGCGACAAAAATAAGGGGCTGCGCCGACCAAGGCTCGAACCAGTGACCCTGGAAACAACAACACCGCCTAGCGAACTTAACCTCTAGACTAGGATGGCTGCATGGTCGTGCGGTTTGCGCGCTGGACTGTCGTTCGGATTTATCGACGGTCGAGGGTTCAAACCCTGCCCGCTCCCATCCCCCGTCGTCCTGCGGGAGGTTTGGACTAGGAAGTAAACTATCTTCAACTCCGAAGGAACATCCGAAACGTGTAAATCAAACAAACAAACACTAGTCTAGACCGTCGGAATGTCTAAAAACATTCTTCTGATACAGAGTCATTTCGCTCGTATGCAAATTACCACCCCAGTGGTCAATGGTCACATGCCCTAGCTAGCCCCCCCCCCCACCTCGCCACATTCGTTCACCAACAACTTCAATAGAGCCGACACAGACAGCCGTTAGGCATGTATTAGACAAACAATGGCTGTATCTAATTGTGTATCTCTCATAATGACAAGTGGACAACATAAATACATTACATATAGGTGCTGAAACAAATACACCGAGCTTCACTTCTATATTTACGTCCACAAATTTATTGCCCATCCCCACTGAAGCTTCTGTATCATCATTTGTTTCAGCACTTAGCTTCACTTCTATATTTACGTCCACAAATTTATTGCCCATCCCCACTGAAGCTTTTGTATCATCTTTTGTTTCAGCACCTAGCTTCACTTCTATATTTACGTCCACAAATTTATTGCCCATCCCCACTGAAGCTTCTGTATCATCATTTGTTTCAGCACCGAGCTTCACTTCTATATTTACGTCCACAAATTTATTGCCCATCCCCACTGAAGCTTTTGTATCATCATTTGTTTCAGCACCTAGCTTCACTTCTATATTTACGTCCACAAATTTATTGCCCATCCCCACTGAAGCTTCTGTATCATCATTTGTTTCAGCACCGAGCTTCACTTCTATATTTACGTCCACAAATTTATTGCCCATCCCCACTGAAGCTTTTGTATCATCATTTGTTTCAGCACCGAGCTTCACTTCTATATTTACGTCCACAAATTTATTGCCCATCCCCACTGAAGCTTTTGTATCATCTTTTGTTTCAGCACCTAGCTTCACTTCTATATTTACGTCCACAAATTTATTGCCCATCCCCACTGAAGCTTCTGTATCATCATTTGTTTCAGCACCGAGCTTCACTTCTATATTTACGTCCACAAATTTATTGCCCATCCCCACTGAAGCTTTTGTATCATCATTTGTTTCAGCACCTAGCTTCACTTCTATATTTACGTCCACAAATTTATTGCCCATCCCCACTGAAGCTTCTGTATCATCATTTGTTTCAGCACCGAGCTTCACTTCTATATTTACGTCCACAAATTTATTGCCCATCCCCACTGAAGCTTTTGTATCATCATTTGTTTCAGCACCTAGCTTCACTTCTATATTTACGTCCACAAATTTATTGCCCATCCCCACTGAAGCTTCTGTATCATCATTTGTTTCAGTACCGAGCTTCACTTCTATATTTACGTCCACAAATTTATTGCCCATCCCCACTGAAGCTTTTGTATCATCATTTGTTTCAGCACCGAGCTTCACTTCTATATTTACGTCCACAAATTTATTGCCCATCCCCACTGAAGCTTTTGTATCATCATTTGTTTCAGCACCTAGCTTCACTTCTATATTTACGTCCACAAATTTATTGCCCATCCCCACTGAAGCTTTTGTATCATCATTTGTTTCAGCACCTAGCTTCACTTCTATATTTACGTCCACAAATTTATTGCCCATCCCCACTGAAGCTTTTGTATCATCATTTGTTTCAGCACCTAGCTTCACTTCTATATTTACGTCCACAGCCCATACCCAGCTGAAGCTTCTGTATCATCATTTGTTTCAGCACCTAGCTTCACTTCTATATTTTATTTATTTTTAAGCATTGGTGAAAATGCAGAATGAAATACAATTTAAAGTAGGCCGACACTCTTCCTCTGCAAATATGGCATTCTTCTAGATGTAATAATATAGAAGAAGATAGAGACCTCAACACTCAACAAAAAATACTGCCCAGGACCTTCACTTACTAAAATCCGGTACTTTTATAAACATCATATATTAGTCCGCGCTATTTTGTGGGCGCTATTTTGTCGGTGCTATTTTGTCGGCGCAGTTTTGTCGGCGCTATTTGTCCGCGTTATTTTGTTACACCATGTGCTGTAGAGGGCGTTTCAGGAGGTGTGCTTTAAAACTAATCTTTAAACTCGCCATTATGTATGTATCTTAAGTAAACCAGTAACTGAGAACAATTTTAAAAGTCTGTGGAGTCATCAAGCTGGATGCTAAATATTGAAAAAGGAACAGACATCATTTCCTGAATTACCTGATTGATACATCATTTCCTGAATTGCCTGATTGATACATCATTTCCTGAATTCCCTGATTGATACATCATTTCCAGAATTACCTGATTGATTCATCATTTCCTGAATTACCTGATTGATACATCATTTCCTGAATTACCTGATTATTACATCATTTCCTGAATTACCTGATTGATACATCATTTCCTGAATTACCTGATTGATACATCATTTCCTGAATTACATGATTGATACATCATTTCCTGAATTACCTGATTGATACACCATTTCCTGAATTACCTGATTGATACACCATTTCCTGAATTACCTGATTGATACATCATTTCCTGAATTGCCTGATTGATTCATCATTTCCTGAATTACCTGATTGATTCATCATTTCCTGAATTACCTGATTATTACATCATTTCCTGAATTACCTGATTGATACATCATTTCCTGAATTACCTGATTATTACATCATTTCCTGAATTACCTGATTGATACATCATTTCCTGAATTACATGATTGATACATCATTTCCTGAATTACCTGATTGATACACCATTTCCTGAATTACCTGATTGATACACCATTTCCTGAATTACCTGATTGATACATCATTTCCTGAATTGCCTGATTGATACATCATTTCCAGAATTACCTGATTGATTCATCATTTCCTGAATTACCTGATTGATTCATCATTTCCTGAATTACCTGATTATTACATCATTTCCTGAATTACCTGATTGATACATCATTTCCTGAATTACCTGATTATTACATCATTTCCTGAATTACCTGATTGATACATCATTTCCTGAATTGCCTGATTGATACGTCATTTCCTGAATTACCTGATTGATACACCATTTCCTGAATTACCTGATTGATACACCATTTCCTGAATTACCTGATTGATACATCATTTCCTGAATTACCTGATTGATACACCATTTCCTGAATTACCTGATTGATACATCATTTCCTGAATTACCTGATAGATACACCATTTCCTGAATTACCTGATTGATACATCATTTCCTGAATTACCTGATTGATACACCATTTCCTGAATTACCTGATTTATACATCATTTCCTGAATTACCTGATTAATAATCTTCTGTGAAGAGTGTCAATAGATATAGAAATTGAACTTAATTTATTCATGATTCGACTCCAATCATAACTCATGCAATGTACTTTGCCGTACACAAGAACTCTGGTAATGTGAGCTTTCACAGCTCTAGCACTTTCTGAGAGCAAGCAAATGGGAAGCTTCAAGAACTACCGCGTATTAATTTAGTCTGTATTTATCTTATATAATACAGACGTTACTTCAAAAAAAGAAGATCATTACGTCTTACGCGTCATGCATTCAGTCATGCATTCAGTCATGCATATTAACCAATGACTTAAATTCTGCCAAGTCACTGGTTTTCCTGGCTAGCTTAACAATACAAATGTAAAAAAAAAATTTTTTTTTGGTCAAAAAATCTAAAAAGTGGAATTAATTGTTTTAGTTTATATTGTTACTCTTTCTTGACTTGTAGGCTATTCTGTAACAACGAAGATGTGGTCCACAACAACTAATTTCGAATAACAATTATAAAAAAAAAACCCACAAAAGAAGTAACTACTAATAGCCTACAAATCATGTTGAAATAATGATGTTACATTCACAAGAACTCTGGTAAAGTGCCATCAGTATCCTCTGGCTTGGTGTTGGTGTTCTTAGATCTATATTTGTTATCCCCACTATTTATTTCATGTATTGATACTTGATGATAGTTTCATGATTGTTTAATAATAATGTAATATTAATAATCTTATATTACTACGATAGGCTATTGGTAATAAAGCTGCCTGGTCGTGCGGTTCGCGCGCTGGACTGTCGTTCGGACTTCACCTATCGATGGTCCCGGGCTCAAACCCTGCCCGCTCCCATCCCCCGTCGTCCTGCGGGAGGTTTGAACTAGGAAGTAAATTATCTTCAACTCTGAATGAACATCCAAAACATGTAAAACATTTTACAAAAAAACATTTTATAAAAAAACATTTTACAAAAAAACATTTTATAAAAAAACATTTTACAAAAAAACATTTAAAAAAAAACATTTTACAAAAAAACATTTTACAAAAAAACATTTTACAAAAAAACATTTTATAAAAAAAAACATTTTACAAAAAACATTTTACAAAAAAAATATTTTACACAAAAAAATTAAAAAAAAAAAACATTTTATAGTAAGGCCCCTGCAAATAAGCACAACACGTTAAAGACGAAAAAAAAAATTTCATATGAAAAAAAAAATAATAATAATTTTATAATGGTATTAGGCAACCCCTAAAGGCGTCGCGATCCACACGTTGAGAACCCCTGATCTATATCAACAAATAGCCTAACCGAAATTCTACTTCGCTATTTCCGTAGCAGAGCGGCGCCTTCGATATGAGGTCACGAGTAGAGACGGTGTTACGCTAGATCTAGTAAACATTGAATCGTAGTGCTCTAACTTGAGATCTGATTGAAGTTTCGCATTTTTGTTTCTCTCTCTCTTTTTTTTTTTTTTTTTTTTGTTTAGTCCTGTGCGAAGCCCCCACCAATTCGTGGCCAAATGCGGCTGTCTAGTTTGCCTATGCCTAAAGCCGGTCCTGTTACGAGTGTTTGTATTTTCAAATATATTCCCTTAAGGTCGAGTGTCTGTGGGTTAAAATATATTATCTAATGAGTGCCTGTTTTCCTGTTTATTTCCTTACGAGTGTATGAATATAAGCCTATGTAGGCTTTTTATTATTGAAACGCTAGTCGAAAGGTTTAGGCCTTCTGCGCCATTGTTGTGAGTTTGTCCAACCAGCTTTAATGGCTGCCTGGTCGTGCGGTTTGCGCGCTGGACTCTCGTTCGGATTTATCGACGGTCGAGGGTTCAAACCCTGCCCGCTCCCATCCCCCGTCGTCCTGCGTGAGGTTTGAACTAGGAAGTAAACTATCTTCAACTCTGAAGGAACATCCGAAACATGTAAAACATTTTACAAACAAACATTAGTTGGGGAAAAGTATATAAAGGCGGTTGGTCGTTGTGCTGACCATTGATCCTTGTAGACAATGTAGGAAATGTGTTATGATTACACAACGTTCACTAATAAAAACAAGGTTACAGAGACAGTTTGTGTGTAGACGCAAACTCAAAATCGGCCCCGAAGTGGTCCCCCCAGGCAGGTAAAAAGGCAGGCTTCAATTTTGTCAGAAAGAACATCAGAATGAAATTCTATCAAAGACAAATGGCAGAGAAGAATAGAGAAAGAAGGTTGACGGATCTTGAGTGGTGCCCCAGCGGTTCACAGACCAAAGGATATGTGAAAGTGAATGTGAAGTTAAATGTGAACCAGGCCTAACTAATGTCTTATAATGAATATATAATTGCTCTAATTGTTTTGTAAAGGGACAATCTCTTACTCCTCAAGAAAAAAATACATTACCGTAAAAAAAAAAAATTCCTTTAGTTTAGTGTTCTATCGCCATTAGTATATAGTAGCTGCAGTTCACGCGATTATATGAAAAGCCACTTATTAATTGTTGTTTTAAATTATGTCCAACTTATATGTATAGCCTACTAAATAGATTTTTTTTCTCTTAAAAAAAGTAATTTTATTTGTGTGTAAATGTAGTAGTTAGTATAATAGAAGTTACTTTACTTAATAATACAAATGTAAAAAAAAAATAATAATTTTTGACAAGAAATCTAAAACCGTCTGCATAAATGTATTGAAAATAAGGTAAATTGTAACTTCCCCTGCTAAGGAGCCTTCCGTGTTTGTTACTATTAATAGTGAATAGTCGTAAAAGTCGTGTATTTTTATGAAAAAAAAAAACTGCTTGCATAAATGATTTAAAAAATTAGAGTTTTCGATTTCAGAAAAAAAAAAGTAGCCGTTGCATCAGAACTTTCAATGTTTTAAAATATTTTGATGTCGGATTTTTAACTATCTTTTCTAGTTTACGAGATATAAACGGGACGGGCTGACAGACGGACGGACAGACATTCCACACAAAACTAATAGCGTTGTTTCTGCTTTCGGGGGTTCTAAAAATACAGATTAAAAAAACGAAAACTCAAACAAATCCCGGCGGACAATTGCTTTGTTTGCATCAAATATGTCAAAATATACAGGTCGGAGCTGGATTAGCATATTACAGTTTAATTTAAAGTTCGAAAGTTCTTCTTTATACAAAAGCTATTTAAAAAAAACACTACATGTATCGTTAAATCTTTGGAATCTTCCAAGACATGTAAATAGAAGTCTGAAAATATTCGAGCTGTAGATTGCTTTCTGGGGTATCGATGATTACAAATAAAAATAATAAAATCCCTGACATATATAAACTAGCTTTTTCTTTTTTTTTTTTCTTGCGGTTATTTGCGTTAAAATGTTTACCAAGCACTCTTCACAGCAAAAGGTTGGAATGCAATCTATTGTACTATCAAATAATTTAAAGACCGGATTCTCTTATCAATGAATGTGCGTGTTTCCTACATTAATGTTGATCTAGAGGAAGATCAAGTGTAAGAAAGTTATTCATGGTTAAATTTATTTAGATCTAAGTAATGTTTACTAACTTACTAGATCTAATTTTGCTAGGACCAATTCGCATAATCGCTAGATCTACTTCTTCCCTAGCCTAGATTAAGATTAGTGATTAGATAATCAAAATAGATAGTCTAGACTACTCTAGACCTAGGCCTAGAACTAGAGAATAGATAATACTAATAATAGAGTCAGAGTCTAGAAGTTGTAGAATAAGTAGACTAGTCCAGTCTATATCTATAGATCATAGATGATGATGATACTCAAACTCAATGATAGTACTAGTAGACTTAAATAAAACTAAAAGAGATCTATTCTAGATCTACTACTCAGTCCAGTCTACTGATCTAGTCTACAGTCTAGCACTAGCACTGTAACTTACAGTGTAAGTGTAGCAGTGCTGAGTGCAGTACTGCCAATACTAGCACTAGACTAGTGCAGTCACTAGACTAGTAGAGCCAGGAAAACCAGTGACTTGGCAGAATTTAACTTTTAAGTCATCGGTTAATATGCATGACTAAGCCTTAGGGCTTAGGACGTAATCATCTTCTTTTTTGAAGTAACGTCTCTACTCTGTAGTGTATTAGTATTATATAAGTCAAGTTAATAAGATAAGATTTAAGGTCACTACTAGTACTAGTAGTAGTACTAGATTATAGATAGATAGGTCTAGTACTGTAGTAGTATAGAGTTTATAGACCTAGAAAAAAATCTAGTAGTAGCAGCTAGAGTAGATTGTACTCAATTCTAGCAATTCTACTGCTACGCTAGATCTAGATAGATTGTCAAGACTCAGATTCTGCTACTCACTGCTAGCAGCCTAGCTGCTACTTATTATGAAGGCGCTGAATCAGCCAAGAAAACTAGGCTAGATTGTAGATATTGAATCTAGACTTATTATAATGATCTAGATGTGACTTATCTAGATCTAGACTACAAGAAAAGTAATAATTTTTTCCCACATTCATCACATTGAAAAAGGTGCCAGAAGGAAAAAAAAAAAGCACTAGTCTTGATAGAGACTAGATGTAGAATTTAGACTCGCCTAAAGACACTAAAGTAAAGTATTAAAATCAATAAAGTTTTATAAAGATAAGATTGTAAATGGTCTACTAAGATTCTAATCTACATAACTCTAGACTTAAGTGTGATTAGGGCTTATATGCAGATCTGATTTAAGCCAGCAGTTTTCAAAACTATTCTAGAAAGAATTCTAGATATATATTAATTTGACATAGATTATGATAGATTCTCCTGCACTGTTATGCTTATTGGGGAATTGGATGGCAAGCTGTCATAGACATAAAGATATCTCATCTGTTGCTAGCAATGTTTCCAGCATCTTTCCAACTGGTTTCAACTACTTGAGGTCCTCTATAACGTTAATAAAGGTTACAAATATAAGGTGCCAAGTTATATATGTTCAAGCTCTCTTCAGAGCTTATTTATGTTTCGTCATATATTCTTCACCCTTTTCTCATTAATAACCTTGGTACCATAGTGCTGCTATTACATGTTACATGTCATGTCATGCTTATTTATAATTTGTTTCAGTATTAAAAGCTTTCAACTCATTTTTGCTTCAATAGTTTAATTACTTCCACTTCTGAATTTATCTTTTTGTAATGTTTTTATGTCATCTTGTGGTATTGTAGGAGAGAGATAGACGCAAGTCAGTGATGATCTTTGTCTTTGAAAAAAAGCCTTGGTCTCAAATATGTGTAGATCTTAAATCTAGAATTTTTTGTGATCGCGATTATAGAAAGGAATCTGGGTGGGCTCTGGGAGAGGCTTATTTAATTGTATAAACCTTGGGTAAAGATGCGAGATAGCAATGCTGACATTAAAGGTTCTTTTTTGGGGACCTGGATGGTTTTGGTAGATGTCTAGTTCCTGGTAACTGCTAGATGATTGGAGGTCCTCCATGGTTCTAGCCCTCCTCGGAGATTGTGAATGTTTCAACATATTTTCTTCACCATCTTCTCTCAATAACCTTGGTACTTAAGTGCTGCTATTGTTATATATAATGCTTATTCATTAATTTGTTTATCAAGTGGTAAAGTGTTTGGCTTCTGAACCAAAGTTCAAATCATGGTGAAGAATGAGACTTTAAACGTCAGGATTTTTTGGAAATTTTTGAGTTCATCCAACTTAATGAGCAGCTGGCGTGCATTGGCAAAGTAAGTCATTGTGCTGGCCACATGACACCTTTGTTAATTGTTGGCCATAGGATTAGATGAGCTTTACATCATTTGCCCCAGACATTGCAAGGTCTGCAAGAGATACATTTATTTTCTAATTGTCTGCAAGAGATACATTTATTTTCTAATTGTTAGGCAGTCATTAAATGTATACTTTGTGACACATGTTTATATTCAGTTGAAATATTCAAACTGGACTTTTCGTGCTTGTTTTTAGGTACAACAACTATGTCCAAAAGAGGTGCAATATCTGATCTTAACGACAGAAACTGGGACGAGGAGGAAGAGCCAGAAGAGGTTTTTATCTCTTGAATGAATTTTTAGATTAATATCCTGTCTACTCAGCATTGATAAGTTTTACTAATTAAATGCTTTAATTAAAATATGCATAATGGATCCTGCTATAATTTTCTTTTTCAACGTATCAAATACTCTTTTTTTAAGGCTGGAGTATTTCAACAAGCATCCGACACAGTTTTACAACAAAGAACTTTTAAGAAAGCCAAAAGAAGAGTTGTGCCAGAAGATAACGCTGTAAGTTTCAGCTATGTTTATTTTTCTTTCAGTAGTAATACAATAAAAAAAAAAAAAAAGAGGCATTGCTTTGAAGTTTTGTGATTAAGGAAGACTGCAATTATTTAGCTGTGACGCCCCACATAGTTACGCATAGGATGGCTGCCTGGACTGTCATTCAGATTTATGGATGGTCCCAGGTTCAAACCTGGCCCGACCCGACCATATTTGACATCGGAGTCAACAAATAAGCTTGCTGTGGCATTCATACTCTCCCGCCTTGACTACTGCAATGCCATGCTAGCAGGTATACCCGATGACAAAATAGCCAAGCTGCAACGTATACAGAACAACGGTGCTCGAATAGTCCTTAGAAAAACAAGACAAGATTCTGTTTCTGCGTATGCTCCATTGGCTTCCTGTGAAACCAAGAATCATCTACATGATGGACACACTTTGTCATCAGTGTATATATAACAATTAAATGCCCTTATACCATAACGAACTGATCACTCCATATGTCCCTGGGAGAGCCTTGCGCTCAATGGACTCAACGCTTTTAGTGGTGCCTCGTTTCTCCTTCAAAAGCTACTGTCTGCGGGCGTTTTCAATGGAACTCACTCCCCATTGATCTCAGACAGACAACATGCTACACCACTTTTAAGAAGAACATTAAGACCTATCTGTTTAAAACTTTTTTTAGATTAGTTTGTCATGTTAGCTCTTGTGTTTGTGTTTGTAATGTTATCACAGCGCCTTGAGCCTACATTTTGTTTGTTAACACCGCTTTATAAATAATAATATTATTATTATTATTATATCTGATTACATTATTATATCTGATTACATTGCTAGCTACTTTAGCATAAAGTTAATACTTGAAATGGTTTCCTAAAATAAAATTGTTTACAATGTGACTTTATTTTAACAGATTGCAAAACCTGCTGCCTTTGGTGGATTTTCTGGTTTCGGGCTGAAACCAGCACAAAGCAAGGCTGCTGATTCATTCTTTGGGTTCAAGCCAAAAGATAGTGACGAACAACGGCCGCAGTCGACAGGTGGAGCTGCATCTGTCAATGGAAGCGAAGAGAAGAGTTACGCAAGCCAAAGAGATTCTAAAGATTCTTACCTAAACTTTTTAAAATCTTTGAATGAAAGTGTTTTATCCTGGATAAAGCAACACGTGGAAGACAATCCTTATATTATACTGACTCCCATTTTCAAAGACTATGAAACCTATCTCAAAAATGCCCAGTCAGAAGGCTGCACTAATGTGACTGGAGCTAGAGACATAAAAAGTAATGACAATGGAAGCATCACTTTAAAAACAACAACTGCTAGTCAGGAGAAAGGGCTAACATTTCCATTACCCGTAACTGCCACAGATTCTTCCACAACAAAAGCTCCCAGCATTCCTAGCTTTTCCAGTAATATTACAAGTGAGTAAAAAAAAAAATGAAGTGGTTTTGTTTACAGCTATGTTTGTATACTTTTTATATTCTTATTTATTAGCAGCACTTTTCAGCCCTATTTTCTTTTAATTTGACATTTTATTTAATCTGAAATTTAGATTTTCTTTTCTTTCAATTAACAGTGTCTTATTAAGGCATATCAATTTGAGGCCTAAAAACTGCTAAAATTCAAATTTATGCAAATCATGTGGAAGCAAAAATAATGAGTCGTCTTTCATCCTGTTCCCTGATACTGATTTAAAGCTCTAAAATACATGTTTTGGTCTCAATTTCTTATTTCTTCAATCACCTATAGTCTGTAGGTAGACCGAAGTCATATATATGCTATTTTTTTTTACATTAACTTAGCCAACCCATTATGGCTTTTATTAACTCTTTCTCTCCGTAATTATTTACCACATTCTGGTGGAATCAACGTTGGTATCGTCAGTTAGGAGAGAAAGAGTTAAAGTATTCTATTGTAGGACCAGAGTCATCCTTTTTTATTTTTTCTCTTCATCTATAGATTTATCATGGATACATTAATGGCATTAGTAAAGGCAGTCTAAGTTAAAGATTTTCTGTCCACAGATCTCATTTCAATAAGGGCCGTGTCAAAATTTTAAAAAATGTATATAATGAAAATAATACTGATATAAGCAACCCAGTAACTTTGATGAAAATGCCTTGTCCAATCATCATGATGTTATAAAAAAATTTTTTTTTTTTAATTTACTTTGTTGACATTTCACTATATTTGAGATATTTCTGTTTCTACTCCCCAACTACAGGTTATAAAAAACAAACAAATATTTAAAAGCTTACTTCTTCCTTAAAAATATTGATACAAATAATAACAGCGCCCTGAATGTTATTGTCAGGGTTGTGTTAAAGCCTTAGCTCGTTTGCCTGGGCCCCTGACATTCAACAGGCACCTTTGTGCTTGCAATAAACAGTCAACAATATATTAACAGTATAAATGTTTAATGAGATGAATAGACTTTATGATGTAAAATTGATAAAGTAATATCCTTGTAGTTACACGTTTTACAACATAATTGTTATATTACTTAAATAATCGTAGCACATTTACAAACACAACACAACACACTGCTGACTCGACTCTAGTATGATAAGTATCTAGATCTAGTGTAGACTTCGAATCCCATACTAACTCCCTGTAGAGACAAAAGTAAAGACAAACTATAAAGGTCTAGTATACTATGGCATTGAAACAACTGCGAAATGCAGTCATGCCTTAGATACTCACCCTAAACAGGGGAACACAGAAGAATCTCAAAAAACGTTACACCAGCATAACAAAACCACTCCATAAGCTTAGGCAACAAGCAAGGCAACAAAGAAAGTGTGTTCAAAAATTGTGCACTTAATAAACATTGGTGCTATAATACCATAACCTACGCACCGACAGTTATCTTTGATTATATTCTTAAATAACAAGAATTACCAGCGCTTAATCCTCTGATAGCTATGGTTGTCATCTACTTTAATGAATAATCAAGTTGAAAAGGTTGTCATGCTTTTCCCTATATATACAGCCTAACGTTGTTTCTGTGATGTTAAGTAGTAATTTTTATATAAAAACATTAGTTGTTGAAAAGATTGAATGAAAAACAACTTAAGCACAATAATATTTTGATAAGATAATAATAAAAAGTTTGCAAACGTCCACCAAAACCTAAACCCACTAAGGCTCATTTAATATGAAAAACAAAATTTAATTATAAGAAGTTTAGAAGAATAACCAAAACTGGAGGTATATTTTGATATGAACAATATTGTTTTGTGTGAAATAATTAGGTTTGATTGGAATTTGAAAATTACACATTTCATATTTCATTCAAACAAATTTCTCGGAGCTAAAAAAAAATATATACATATATCAGTTAAACAATATTTTTTATAAATCAAAAATATTTTTGATGTCTCATTTTTTTATGGTGACACACACTGCTATGACTAGTTTTGAAGCAATATCCACAATGGTCTTGGCCTAATGATAGCACACTGTTTAGTTTTAGGGGGTCAATAGTTTTGACTAGTAATGGAATACATGTTAAATATGTTTGCCAGCTTCATTCAAGTTTGGTCAGAAAACAGAAACAAGTACATCTGCTACACCAACATTTTCCTTTGGCTCAACAAGCGCTCAAAAAACTGGATTTTCCTTTGATTTCAAGAAAACATCACAAGATTCAACTAATACTGGAACTTCTCAAGAAGCTGATACTAAAGGTGAGAATTTGAGAGTTATTGGCTGTGGGTAAGGACCCTTTTTTCCCTAAGAAATGTTCTGACATGCTTAGGAAAACATACTTCAAAACATCATTCATGGTGAACCTCTAACACTTGAAGGCATGGGCATAGCAATGTTGTTTTTTTTTGGGTGGAGGTTGGATTAAAATGTAATGAAAATGAAGAAATGTGAATATATATATACATATATATATATATATATATATATATATATATATATATATATATATAATATATATATAATATACAATTTTATTCCCTATATATATATTTTAGATTTACTCTAAATTTACTTAATGAATGTTTGCTACAGCTAGTCTGTTTTGTTTTTTTCTCGGAAGTAGTGCCTTGTACCTATAAGTCTTTTGTACACTAGAGTAGGTTGTTATGGAGTTAATGAAATGAGAGTTAATATATTTGCAATATAATTTTTGAGGTGAAGAGATAGTAATTGTACAAAAGTTTTCCAATTCACCAGTTTGCCTTCCTACAAATGTGTTCACACAAACTTGGTTTAGTGAACTGGTAGAAGACAAAGATGAGACTATATTAACATTATGTCGCTAATCCTACTTTTTATTAAGATCTTTGTCTTCAAGTTGTTCTCTGTTGCTTGAATTCTTGTTGATTTAATTTATTAATGGAGCACAGTGACTAGTAGAAAACAGGTTGGTGTGTGTGAAATATTTTGTGGGGTGGTGAGTGTTTGACACCCCACCCCGTCAGCTGAGCACCAGTCTTGACTACAGCTGGTTACACCTCCCCTTTCTCTTGCAATCTGCTAACTTCACATCATTGAGAATAAAATAATTCCATTAATAGTCATTAATAAAATAGATGATGACACCTTAGTTAACCAAAAGTGTAATATTGTGTCTGTGTGCACTTGTGTGCCTTATTAGTTGAGTGACCACACAAAATAGTTAAGTTCATTAACCATTTGATCTTTGTGTTCACATGACAATTTTTTATCCCTCTAAGATCTAACCATAAGTAAAAGCAAATATATTAGTAATGGTCTATTTATTGAGAAAAAGAATAATGAACTTCAAAAATGCATTTAATGGAAAATCTGTTTTCCGCCGTTCATTTATCATTCGGTCCTTGTGTTCACTTGACTATTTCTTATGTTTCTAAGATGATGAAGACTATGTCCCACCCAAACCAGAAGTCAAAGAGATAGTAGAGGAAGGAGCACTCTTTTCTATAAGGTAAAAAATGTAATTTGGTTCATAGAATGTTAGGCTTCTGCTAAACAGATCTGTAAAATCACTTAATAGTAAACTCATTTTGATTAACTGGGTCATAATACTCTTTATTATAGTTTAGCATGTGATTATCTAAGCTCAGTAAAGAGACAAGGAATTCTTTGAGCTTGTAACCTTTACAAATTAGATTTATGCTCTGTATTTTGTATGCAGTATGTTTTTACATCATGTCCTATTTGTACTTAACTAATATGCAAAGTATTTTGTTCTATTTGTACTGAACTAATGCAATGTCTTTTGTTCTATTTGTACTGAACTAATGCAATGTCTTTTGTTCTATTTGTACTGAACTAATGTAATGTACTTTGTTCTATTTGTACTGAACTAATGTTCTATGTTATTGAACAGGTGTAAACTCTTCCATCAAAAGGAAGGCCAGTGGGTGGACAGAGGTGTTGGAAATCTACATTTGAAACCTGTTCAAGAGGAGAAGACTCAGCTCTTGGTCAGAGCAGATACAAACTTAGGTGGGTCTCGATACATTGCCTTGCCTTGTCAGTACTCTTGGTCATGGTGAACGATAATTTCTTGTTTCATCTTTAACGGAAGAACTCCTGCATCAATATTATTGGGTGCCCACAAAGTTGCTGGGCCGTTAAGAACATTTAGATAACGTTTTTTTTTTGTTGGGTTGATAGACACTCCCTTTAATTCAGAAAGTAACATTAATAGAACTACATATTTCTTGGCTTTTTTTTTTTTTTTCAAGAAGATTCATATCGACAGTAAAAAATGCACAGGCCATGATTGCTAGCTCGAATACAATCAACACAATAGACATGACCTTCTGACAAAGTGCACAGCAACATTTCAGACACCTTGTAGTTTGTTGCTTTTGAACAAAAAAATTTGCTTTATTCATGCTCTGTATCCTGTAAATGTGTAAACCTTACGATTGATTTCCAAAGTTAGTAATGCTCATTTACAACTATGTTATACAATTATTTAGCTATTTTAGGCTGACAAACATTATCTGCCAGGCTTCAGTCTACAGATATAGTTTTAAATGCCTGTAATGGTCTTATACATACACTGCTTCATGTACTAGGAGTTGCTTATTTAGATACTTACAAATATATTGTTGTATGATTAGTCCTGTGGTTAAATATTTTTAAACAATTGCATATTGCCTATGTGGGAAGCATGGTCGAGAGGCTAAGTAAACTTGAACTTGGCTTGGCTACCTATGAAAGGGGCTCGAGGTTCGACACCCTTGAGCAGAGTTGTGTTTAATGAGCGCCTAAAGGCAGCACGGAAAACCTCCATAGCGCTCTTTTTTTTTTTTTTTTTTTTTCAAAATGGCGCTGCACTGTGGCGACGTGCAATTTGTGCTTACATTATTCATTATTATTTCTTTTGTTCCCCTGGCAATCAAATCATTAAATAAGAACAATCTGATATAAACTTTGTCACATGTAAATTATGAGTGAGTCTGATGTGAATGTACACTTTGGTTTCTTATAGTTATAATGTTTTTTGTTTGGTGTAATGCACAAATTGTAAGACAAATTTCCTTACGGATAATAAAGATTATTATTATAAAGTAGCGCTATATAGAAGCTATAATTTATTTAATTTATTTATATGTGTTGTTGAGCTATAAAAAAATGATCTGATTTCAGGCAATATCTTGCTGAATATAATGATGACCTCCACAATGCCATTCAATAAGCAAGGCAAAAATAATGTTGTGTTCATGTGTGTGCCCAACCCACCCATCGATACCAAGGGAGGCGACACAACACCGGTTCCAATGCTGATCAGAGTCAAAACTGAGGAGGACGCTGAGAAACTGCTGAAACAAATCAAAGAAAGACAACAGCTGCTTTGATGTAGCATTTCTTCTAGGGCATTTTTTGAAATAGACATAAGTGAAAAAGTTGACCAGGAACACTGATTGACAGTATAGAAATTTAGTTAAATTTAGGGTAGGACATCATGTGAGTTGGAACACAAATAACATTTTCAAGGTTGTAAAAATATTGTAATGTATGGTTAAAATCTTAGGGTCAAACTTAAAGTTCTACTATGCAACTGTGAGTAGTTACTCCCAATTTTTTGTTGATTGTAGTAAAAAAATTTAATGACTTCCTCAGGCAGTCATATCCAAGATATTTGCATTAACTTAACTACTGGTACTAATACTACAATAAATATTTATCATTGTACATTTATAATTGGTTTTTGTTCTGTCATTGATAATACATAAACAGGTTCTAAACTAAGAAAATCTTATGCTTGCACATAAATTGTTTCTTAGTGTTTACTTTGGATGAGTTTTACTTTTGGTTGCGATACAAACTTTTTTATTTTAACAAGACTATTATTTTTCCTTTATGAAGCCTGTTACTTTTAATGTACTTTGAAAGAAAATAGATTTTTCCTACAAATATTTGAAACTTTGTGTATCAAATCTCATTGACCACATGAAAATGTGCATCCTCTAATTATTGCAAAATCTGTCTATAGAGATCAATTTACTGATCACAAATTATTATTTTTTTGTTATTATTACCAATATGAATAAATTTGTGAGTCTGTTAATACAAAAAAACTGTTTTTTAAGATTCTTGAATCATAATCACATTGGCAATACTAAGAATGTGCTTTGAAATTTTGGATAATTCTGATCTGTACACATTTGTGATGATTCTCTGTTAATAGTTTAAAGGGAAACTCCGATGGTTTTGACAATTTTTGATATAATATGTGTTTTGATTTACAGATAATGAATATATTCTTCTTTTTTTTTTATTTGCAATAATAACTTAGTAATTGATGTTTTTCCGACGTAATTTTCCTGCACATCCAAAACAGTCAGACTTTCACCAGGTTTCTATGTGACGTCACACAGGTGTTTTAATCTTCTGACTTATTGTATAACAGGAGACCATACAGCAAAGTTTACATTCTCGTAAAAGAAATATATCTTTGTCTATGCAGTTAGATCTAGGATCTTGTAAGCAAAGAAAAAATGCGTATTAAAAGTAGATTTACATGCTTGACTAATCACGGCAGTGTGTATTTTCTCGCCAGACCACTCAACACACAACAAACACTATCGCTTGGTTGTCTTGTCATGACCGACTACACGTAGTCTCGACTAGCCATACACTGACCAGCTTGTTCGAATCATTCAGACACACGATCTATTTACTTCTTGGGATAGGGAGAGGCTTAGATGAAAATGTTACTTTTTTTTCTCGAGTTGGTTATCCTAATGCTTTTGGATCTATCTATACATGTTTATATATATAACTGTATCATAGCTCTGGACTAGGCCGTCACTAAGCCTAACATCCTAACAGCTACTGTAAGAATGAAGCGATACGATTGGTTAAATCAAGTTTCTCTTTCAGTATTGTTTAGGGAAGTGACGCATGAAATAACATAAAACAAAATCTCGCAGAACCCCGTTTTTTTTTGGGGGGGCGTGAAGAATTTTCTATCTAATTTATTAAATATAAAATTTTCTGACCATGTAAATAAAAAATAATATAATGTTTACTATTACAACTTTTTACGCAGAATTTAAATAAGTCAATAACTAAAATCTGAAAAACTATCGGAGTTTCCCTTTAACAGTTTAGCATGTCATACGCTGGTTCTGTTGATCATTCTTTAAAAAAAAAACCTATCAGTTGTCTTCTGTGTTTTCTGTTTTACCAACCATTCCTCATTTTATATTAAGCCTGAGAAAAAGTCCAGAAGGTTAAGTGCTCTCAACTAAGTTGATGCTTACTTTTAAGACAGCCCATGTTCTAGCTTGAGAGACATTCATATATGTATATGATAAACCAGTCATGGGACTGAACGGCAAACTCAGAATGAAAATCAAAGGGTCATAGGAAGAAGTTGCAAGTTGAAAAATAAAGGAAGAAACTTTGAAGATATATATATATATATATATATATATATATATAACACTCTGCAAATAGGTAAAGAGGACTGAAAATAGTCTCAATATGTCTGATAAGCTAAGTGAGATCCTCCTCCTAAACAAACAGCCTCCTACTAAAATGAGTAGTTTTCTGGGTGTCTTTGGCCATCTTGTGATGTAAATTAGAACATTATCAGTAAAAATTATAGTTACATCTAGAATCTCCTGGACAATGTTGATATACCAGGTGTGCCAGTCTTAGGATATGTTTTTTGCTGTCAGGTTTTTAATTGCACCCTAAAAACCTGCTTATGCTTGTACTTTTATAGGTATGCCCATTGCTTTAACAATAGCTTCATAATCCTATTGGTTACTTGTAATCTCCATCAAGCCAGCATTAGAACAGTGGCTTTATCAGCATCAGTTTCGCAGTTGTTCACTTTTGCAGCCACCTCAAATTGTCATTAATACATCGACCATGAAACTGTCCAAGTGAAGACTTCAGGCTTGACCTTTTCCATGAATGGTTTGAAGCTTTGTCCTTATGCATTGAACTGGACTCAGCTTATCCTTAACTGACTGGATCTCGTTGTTCAGAACCTGAATCTTTTATTTTGCGAATGTCCTCCTATGATTTAATTCAGTAGATGACCTCTAAATTCTTCAATGTCTGATTTTGTCAGTCACCATTGTTCACATTGAAGTTGCTCTTTTGATTTCTGTATCATGCTTGTTACTTTCCCTCAACATTTTTTTCCTTAAATTCATGACCTCTTAAGTGTCAGTTACATCTGCCTTCTTTCAAGGCACCCCTTAGGACTTTTTATTTCCTGAGGCAGCAATCTCCTGCCATTTAACTCTTTTCTGATTTCATGAATTCTGAGATAATTTCTGTGTCTTGACTCCAAAGAAATACAATTCAGTATTATAATTTAAGTAATATAATATAAATATCTGTGGCATTTTATGTCTCGGAAGTCAATCTTTTCCCTTTGCAACTTCTTGTGTGACTAAAAAGGCCAGTCCTTGATACACAGCTGAGGTCAGAGGTTGGGCATCTGTAATCACCAGGCGCTGTCGCATTTTCACCCTTCTTTCTACTAGTTTTGTGTGTGGCATCTGCAATCCGGGACAATTCCTTTATGCTTGCTCTCCATGTGGATCTGATGCCACTTTTTCCCAGCTGTTAGTGTCGATTTTGAAGAGTTTCATGTCGCGTTTGCATACACCCGTATACAGTAAAAGTGGACGACCAGCGGCTCTCCTGCCTTCTGTTAGATCACCAAACAGAATGTCTTGTCATATAAATATTTATAATACACAAAGTATTAAATGATGCTTCTGTAGTTTGTCAGTAAGTTAACAAATTAATTTAGCATATGCATAAATTTAATCCTGTTATTGAATAAGATAATTCACTTCAGATTCCAAACTGCTAAATTAGAAAGAATATTTATTGCTGCAAGATGGCAATACAATGAAGATCCTATTTTTGTACTAAACTGCTGTCATGAAATTATTTCTATTTGCTCTGCTCTACATTTCTTGTTAAAGTATGAAGTAGAAGGAATGCAGTAAGCAAGGGTAAACAAGTGTTATTGTATATGTCACTATATGAAGTTTACACAAAATAGTTTTAAATACCAGTGGAGATGACTCTTAATGATTAAAAAAAAAGTTTGTTTTTTTTCTCATGAAACTACATGCTGGTGTTCTACTTTTGTACTTGAACATATGTTACAATCTCAGAGCTTTAGGGTTAATGAGATCCAATTTTTTGATTGAACATGAAGTATGAAACAATGAGGTCTAGAAATCATTTTTGCTATGACCTGAAACACATTGACAACTTAGAAGGTTGAATGATAGGCTAATTTATCAGTGGACCTTCAAGGTTGACTGTTCAAACTGTTACACTCATGACATGAAAGTGTAGAATGAATTGTTGGTGCAGTAAATATAATTGAAAGAATGATGATTATCAAACCATAGATTATATAAAATTCTATGTGATCTATGATTAAACATTACTTTAAAGCTGTGGCTGTTTTTATTGTTTATATTGAACTAGACATGTTTTCATTATCCAAGTAAACTCAGCATACTTAGCATTAATCTTACCATGTTACAAATGGTTAATAAAGTGGTCTTCCACTTTCTACATGTATCTCAGCTAACCATACCAAATACTATTTTGATGGTTGCCTACAGTGAAGCAGCTTCGAACATAAAATATCATCTAAAAAAAATTAACACCTGTTCATTTTAATTAACTCTACTTAGTTTTTAATTATTATTTTTTTTAATATCTGTTTCAGGCAACTCTTTGCATATTCTAATCTAATGGCACAAGAAAAGAAAAATTACTTGAATGAATTATTTTTTTTCTAGCATTTATAATTATCTTCCATTTTAATTAAAGTAGTAGGCCTAAGCATTATCGTATGTCTTAAAGTACAGACTTTCCTTTAAAAAAAAATGGGTAAAAGAAATTAAAAATGAAGGTTGGGTTTATATAAATCAGCTTCCTGATATCTTGCTCTTCGTAATTGTCTAAGACTCTTGGAACTCTAGCCCATTGGCACCTCGCCTACCTCTACCTGTCGTAAAAGAAAAAAACTCATCTGGAAGATCCAAGCAAGTGCAAATTTTTACATCCTTATTGTCGATGGCTCGTATCTCAAGATGCTCGGGTTTGAAGCGAGACCGAAGGCCGAGCACACCGGCGGAACTCCCTCGTATTCATTCTATGTAGGCCTACCACATCAGCCGTGAAGGTGTCCGCCATAAAAACGGCAACAAGGAAAGGTGTGTGGATAGTGACATGTTTGTTGGGGCTTTCTTCCATCCCCTCCTCTGTAATGGACTCGGGGGCCCTGTTGTGCTTCCCTATTGACCTTATCGCCTATACCCGAGCGCTGATAAGCATTGCCTTTGATATAATCCGGTATAAATGATCATTCCATTGTAACCTAACTATGGATGATGAATGAATCCCCAAAGTCACCATCTAGCAACGTCCGACCTTAAAGCAGTAGACATCGATGTCAACTACTGGAAAGACAGCCCGCACTAAGTGGAGAAAGGTGGCGACAAAGAAAGCTATGAACAGTGAAAAAAAAAAAGCAATGACCTCAGCTCAGCTCTGGAAGAAAAGCAAGTGAAACGAAAGATTGCTGGTTCTTCGTGTCTACATTTCCCTGTGTTTGTTGAAGGGAAACTCTCTCTACAGTCGCATGGGAAAATGCTCCAAGAGATAAAAATTCAGTCGTTACACGAACGATGGAGTTCAAATATATTTGTTGGCCTACTGGTATCATGTAGCCTTAACTCTTTCTCTCCGTAATTATTTACCACATTCTGGTGGATTCAACGCTGGTATCGTCAGTTAGGAGAGAAAGAGTTAAGGGAACTGGGGAAAGATTTGAGTGCGACACACTTTTCTAGAAATGTGTCGAAGAATTCTACATAACGGTCATTTAGGATATTGACCTATAAGCACATACACTGAGCACCTTGATGGTAGGAAGCTTTTTTTTTTTTTTTTTTACTCCAGATGATTTTTTAAAACTATTAGTTATAGTGCTTTTATTACTGCGTCTTTCTTCAACATGGCATAGGCCTACTCATTTGAGGACGGGGAGGTGGGGTGGGGGTGGGGGGAATCAGGGAGAAGGTGTAAGTAGCCAAACAAACACAAATCGGCTGTAGTCTACATTCGGGATTCTAACTCAAGCCCCCTCGCCTTCTGCAGTTAGGTGGCTAAGCGGGTTATGGCACTAAGCCACACAATTTCAGCCTTTTTTGATTAAGTATGTGTTCAATAATGAATCTACCTCTGACCGCTCGTTTGGGTACCCCCCCCCCCCCTTTTTTTAAATTCTTTAAAAATATTTCATTTAGTTTTTCCTAGAGCTTGTTAAGTAGTACTCTTAGTTAGAATAGACTATATTGACTGATTACGTTGGCTTAAGAGGCATGCTAATTCAGACAAACGTTAAACCGTTAGACACTATTAATTATGGTTTGGCCAATGTTAGCCTAGATCTAGAACTATTCAGGTTACAGTGGAGTAACTGTGGAGTGAACATTTATACCGGGTTATCGGAATTATCGGAACGCTGATTGGTCAACGTAAGGAAGTGGGCTGGCGTCTCTTGATGCATTAAATGCGTACGGCTTCTAACAGAGGTGGGGGGGGGGGGGACTTTGGACTCACAGTCACATACCCAAGCGATGTAAAACCATAATTGCATGATGATAATATATGATCATGAGTAGACAGAACTAGGGACATTTTAGATTTA
The DNA here is from genome assembly GCF_947242115.1 of Biomphalaria glabrata. NCBI lineage: Eukaryota > Metazoa > Mollusca > Gastropoda > Planorbidae > Biomphalaria > Biomphalaria glabrata. The sequence goes on along the minus strand of NC_074720.1, from coordinate 44,304,324 downwards.
CAATAGGTTATGCACTCTTCGAATAATATAGCCATAATTTGATCGTTTTCCCATAAATTTAGAGCGAACGAAAGAAAACTTTTTTCCATAAATTACATTTTCAAAATATAGATCTAGATTCTAAAATATATCAGATATTTTCGAATCACGAGAATCAGTGCCACAACGAAGAATTTGTATGCTAATTATAAAAGCATATTTATCTTAAAGTTACTTATTTTGATTTTTTTTTTTTTAGTAATCTAGATTACTAGCAGATTATATGAACTTTCTTTTTTCAGTAGGGTCTATGTGGGTATAGATCTAGATCTATAGGCCTACTATTCAATACTAATCAAGAGACAAGTAATCCTCGTATGTCTAGGTTGGATTATTATTCTTATTCAGTTTGACTCGTTGTCAATGGGTTTTCCATTCCAAGACATAGTCTATGATTAGGCCTATTTATTTTTTGAAAATTAGTCACGAATGACTATTTATGTATCATTTCGTAAAATAATAACCATAAACAGGGTCATTAAAGCCAAAGGCCGTTTTCTGCCGTCACGTGTGGTTTATTGACATCTTCTGCTTGCTTCACAGGCCTACGACTAGCCTATAGCCACAAGCCTACCGATCCGGCTGTTGAATCGTCTGACACTGACACGCGGTGATGCATATATTTGATAGATCTACTTTAAAAAAAAAATCATGTTAACCAAATTAATTATCTTGCAAGCATACATATACGTTCTTTATTAAAATTTACATGATCTATAAACAAATATAACGTAGGTCTATGTGTTGTCCATACAATCTAGATTGCCCATCTTTTTATAAACGATTGTTGGTGAATAATTTAGGCTGCTCTAGGCCCACAGACATCCACTTTAGCATGAGAAGAGAGGTCAAACTAAGGACCAATAGTATGCTTGCTTTTATTCCTCTCATTTTGCTAGCATTTCGCTATTCGTTGCGAAAAGAGATCCAGCCAATCACTTGTTAGGTTGTAGTCGCTTGAAGCCTCAATAAAGTAAGTCTTAAAGTACAACATCAGAACATAAAACTTCTGATTAAATTTATTTTTTCTTGTAAGAATCTCCAAAGTTTTTCAAATTGAATTATCTATTAGAATAAACACATTGAAAATATTTCAACTTATTGTTAGCTGTCATGCTCTTGTGTCAAGTCAACCTTTAAAGCGTTGTTTCTTTGTTCGCTGGTTGGTCGAAGTTTGCGCAGTAATTTATGCATATTACAAAAAGCAATGGCCGTACGACTCTCGGACATCGAGCCAATTCACAAAGCACCTCCCTGCTTTTTCAAGGCATTCTGATTGTTATAGGCAACCAGTAAGATTTTGATAGTTACTATTTTAGATCCACGTGTGTGGTCTAGATCTTTAGATCAAATTAGATCTAGATATCTAATCTTGATTATAGATCTAAACCTAAATGTCTAGAGCTAGAATCTAGATTATTACTCTAAATAATGATCTGATTTGTGATTCTGATCTGGTCTACCCCGATTCCGACTACCGTCTATGGTCTATTCTAGTCTAGACTCCATGTCCATGAGACATGATGAGGCTATGGCTATGAATACTATGATTAGTATGATGGCTAGGGCTAGCCGCTAGATGCTAACTTAACTTTTAGACTAGATCTGGTCTATAGATTTAGAATTTAGATCTACTCTGTACATCATTTAGTCCTTAGCCTGCCTTAGGACTAGATCTAGACCTAGGCCTAGAGTCTAGTAGTAGAGTCTAGAAGTCCTAGAGAAAGTCTAAAAGACAAAGTATAGTACTTACTTAGACTAGTATTAGTAGTATTATAAAGTTAAAGGGAAACTGGTGGTTTTTCAAATTTGAGTTATTGACATTAAAATTCTGCGTAAAACGTTGTAATAGAGAGTCTAGTAAACATTTTACCATTTTGTATTTAAATGCTTATAAAGTAATAATTTAATAAATTAGTCAGTAAATTCTTGACATCTAAAAAAAAACCAGGGTTCTTTTGGTTTTAGCTCAGTCAAATGTCTCTTGCCTCATCAATACTGAAAGAGAAACTACATTTAACTAACCGTACTGCTTCATTCATACAGTAGCTGTTATACTTAGTGACGACCTAGTCCAGAGCTATGGTACATTTATATATATAGGGATCTAAAAGCATAGGATAACCAACTCGAGAAAAAAACATTTTCATCTAACCCCTACCCTGTCCTAAAAAGTAAATAGATCTTGTGTCTGACTGATTCTAACGAACTGGTCAGTGTAAGACTAGTCTAGACTACATGTAGTCGGTCATGACAAGACAACCAAATGATAGTGTTTGTGTGTTGAGTGGTCAGACGAGAAAATACACACTGCTTGGTTAGTCATGCATATAAATCTACTTTCAACACAAATTTTTTTCTTTGCTTACAAGATCTAGATCTAACTGCATACAGGAAGATATATTTCTTTTACGAGAATGTAAACTTTACTGTATGGCCTCCCGTTATAAATAAGTCAATAGATTAAATTAATAGGTTAGTGTGAAAATCTCATATCGTTTTGGATGCGCAGGAAAATTACACCAGAAAAACATCAATTACTAAAGTTATTATTGCAAATTTAAGAAAAAAGAATAACGCATTCATTATCTGTAAATCAAAACACATATTATATATATTGTATAAAAAAAATTGTCAAAACCATCGGAGTTTCCCTTTAAGACTAGGATGTATATAGTCCTAGTGTAGATCTTATAGTGACACTGATAGATCGTAGACTCTAACTCTATTGTAACTGTAGATTGTAAGTCACTAGTAAAGTAAGGCATTATCATGATTATGTCTGTGTATAGATCTAGTCAATCTAGATAGAATACTCTAAATGAAAATCACAGCAATTGAAAATATACTGTTATGACACTTACAATAATTGGCATGAATGTACTGCTTAAGTTTGATAAATTGACCAACTACATTTTAATCTAGATCTAATGTATATGACCTCTTTATGTAGTCTGTATTGATATAGATTTTTTTTTTTTAGCTTCCGTGTTTTGATGGCCATTTCCTAATGTTACCTTCATGGATTTGCAAACATCAGTTATGAATTTTGATCCTACAAGCCAGGGTGTTGGTCAATATGTCCAGTCTCAGAATGCACTTCAGAACTTTCAGCTTCCTATCCAGCAGCTCCAAAGTCAAGGGCAGCTCCAAATACAAGGACAGGTAATGTTTGTTAAAATATCATTTTCTGTTCCTTTTTTCTGATATAAAAATGATCAAAGTAACTAACAACACTTTTTTTAAAAAAGGAAATACATGTTTATTTTTAACACAAGAGTTGGAACTGTGAGCCTTGTGTGTACTATGGGTTAGTTATGAGAGGAAAAGTTTCTTCCATTAGAGAGAATATAAGAAGTTTTTTGACTAGGGGGAAAATCACAAAAACATGGTGGTGGTAAATTGTGGAAGGGTGTTTAGTGCGCTCTAGTCCAGTTTCTTTTGTATGTGAGACATATCTGGGATTTCTTAGGCTGGTAAACACAACTCAGCTCAAGATAGAATTCTAACTCGAGCACCTTGACAGTGGCTAAGCAGTTTAACCCACTCAGTCACACATCCTTTTCTCTTTAATTTCTGCTGGAACTTATAACAAAAATTATATACTCTTTACCATAATGTGTCAAATGCAGTCAATATAACATAATATTTAACATTTTTTTCATAGTAATAGCTTGGTAGTAGGCCTACTTACCATTTGAAACTTACATTGCATTTCTTAAACATTATCTAGGACTGCTTGGTTTCTCAGTCACCAGTGTTAAATTATCCTATTTCTCAATATTCTTTTGTAATTGAAGGAAAAAAAAAAAAGAGAAAAATGTGCTTGTTTCTAACAAAATTATATGCAACCATCAATGTGATATTAAAATCTTATCATTGTCATGTTAGAGAACAATAATAGGACAACAATGTTGAAGTCAAATTATTTTTTCTTTATTTCCCCAGCAGCTCCCACTCTTGCAATTAAACCAAGGCGGTCAGTTTCTGATCAATCAGCAGCAGCTGTTACAGCAACTCAGCCAGGCACAGGGAATACATTTGCCCACTCAGGGGCAAGCGATTCAAATGGCTGGCCAGGCACAGTCTATCCAGCTGCCCCAGCATCTTCAACATTTGCAATTGCATAATCAGCAGGGTCAGCCTATTCAAATTCAAGGTCAGAATGGGCAAGCATTGCAGTTGCAAGGCCAGAATGGTCAAGCTTTGCAGTTGCAAGGCCAGAATGGTCAAGCTTTGCAGTTGCAAGGTCAGAATGGGCAAGCTTTGCAGTTGCAAGGTCAGAATGGGCAAACCATTCAATTGCACGGTCAAAATGGCCAACATATTCAGATTCAGACTGCTAATGGTCAACCTATTCAACTTCAGAATCAAAATAATCAGACAATTCATTTACAGGGGCAGCATGGGCAACATATTCAACTTCAAAATGGACAACCTATACAACTTCAGAATCAAAATGGACAGCCCATACAACTTCAGAATCAAAATGGGCAATCCATACAAATTCAGAATCAGAATGGGCAGTCTATACAACTTCAGAATCAGAATGGACAATCTATACAACTTCAGAATCAGAATGGACAGTCTATACAAATTCAGGGTCAGAATGGACAGTCATTACAATTTCAGACTCCTAATGGGCAAACTATTCAAATCCAAGCACCTAGTGGTCAAATTATGCAGCTACCGAATGGACAACAAATACAATTACAAAATCACCAGTCTATTCAGTTGCAAGCTCAACAGTTGCAAAATCAACAAAACCAACAATTTCAACTTCAGAATCAATTAGGTCAAGTTTTACAATTACAAGGTCAACAAATACAAACTTTTCAACTTCCAGGACAGCAGTTGCAAATGATGTCATTACAAGGTCAGCCGTGTCAAGTTGTTCATGTCCAAGGTCCTAATGGACAAATAATACAACAAGTTGTGAGTACATTGTATTAGTCATGTAAAATCACTTTTTTTTTTAATGCCTCTAAAGTCAATTGAATAGCTTTAAATATATACCACCATAAGATCATTAATGTTTTGTATCAACCCCTCCCACACACACACACTTTTTTCTTTATTTCTTGAAGTAAATGCAAAGCTTTTCCTTGCACATTTTTTAGAATATGAACTTGAGGTATATTAGATAGAAATGCTGGAGTGATAATTTTCAATAAACAGAAATAAAAAAAAATATTAACAATGGTGAACTTAATTAATCTGTCATTTAGGATAATCCATTGCCTACTGTCTTACCTTATAATTTAAATCTTCTTCTTGAAATAAGTCATATAATATGCCTTCCTTATATATTATAGTATTGGATATCATCTCACATAAATGATTGGTGTTTTGAAATTTAATGACACAATTTGAGCTGCAGCCTTTACTATTTGTATTCGATTAGAGAGAAATTGAAATGATTGCTGGACATGTCCATTATCTGTTCAGTTATTGAACATTAACAATACAGGCATCAAAAAAATTAGTGATTTTTTTGTATAAAACATTTTTGATGAAATCTTAAGGTTTATAATTATAATAGCTTTAGGCTGCTTGCACACTAAATTCAACTAAAATTTCATGTGCCAAGATATTATTAAACAAAGAACTGTTTGTTTTTTCTAACTTGTCAACAGTCTGTGCAAAAAAATAAGTTACATCTGATTAATCAGATCAGCCACTTATTTTGACCAAATACAGAAACATTTCCTTAGTTTCATCACCTGTTTATTATTAGGACCTAAATGATCACATCTTGATGTATTCAATAAACCAAAGTTTACATTATAAATGTTTATATTTGATCTATTATTGTAGTATCATTTACATATTTTTCATTTTTGTGTATTACATTTGTGAGTTTCAGGTTCCACTAATGTTAGGAACAGAACATATGGGAGGACTAATGAATCCATTACATCAGGTAGTTGTTACTTTCCTAGAATAGTGTTACAGGAGTATATTATAATATATATATATATCACAGAATAAGAAATGTTTTCATTTTCTTGTTTTTTTTTGTTTTTTTTTAAGTTTTCCGTTCTAATGTTTAAAATGTGCAATAAGGTCACTCTATATCGCACCATGCCATCCTTTCTTTTCTCCCTGCATTTCTGGAGGCTTTTAGTAACTTGCTTGAGAGCAAAATATGTTTTTCTACATAGTTATTTTTAGTTGTGACATCATTTACATCTTATTTGTATCTGATCTGTCTGTTTAGCATTATGTAGTGAATGCAAAACCAGATGGTGAAAGAATGTTTTAGAATATACACATTATATAAATACTTTAAAAAAAAAAAAAAAGACATTCAAAATGACTTTAAGTGCAAGTGAAGACAAAAGTTTTACTTTAAATAGACAAAAAAAAACAAGGCAGAAACAAACAAAAGTTTGTGGAATAGTGATTAAGTGCAGTGCAGGCATGCTGTACTATGTCACATTACTGTACATAAAAATACATTTCTTGACTTTGTACATTTATAAGTTTGACTCGGTGATGATTGGTCCTTGAATACTATTGAATAGGAAAACACATTGAATGAATGAACTGTCCTCTTGTTCACAGCAGATGTTTCTACAAAGTCAGACTCAGAGTCCATTGGTTGGTCAATTTGTTCAGACAGAAAGTGGATTAGTCTGGCAACCTACTAGTATGTATGGTTCACTAGAGGCCACTACAGCTACTGCTCTTCCCTTTCCTCAGGCTACAGGTATGTCAAATACTGTCAACTGATGCTTGTAAATTAATTGACTTATAATTGTAATAGAAACTTTGGCCTTACTTGATCAATGTTTTATTATAAGTTACCATGGTACATAGTTTCAATTGTTTTGTATCTCTATATTTAGCTATGTCCATATTTATTAATTAAATAGTCTAATCATGCATTATGTAAAAGAAACTGTAAGCTTGTCATCACTATTTATTGACTTTGATATTACAATGTTTTTAAGAAATATAGTTCAAAGAAAGTAATACATTAGCTTGGTGTCACAAGATGTTAGGAAATTTTTGTTAAATCGCATAGTATGTCCATTATGTAATGAAATCACTAGAAAATGTTAGACCTGTGTTTATTGTATTCCAGTACTGACCCAAAGTCCAGTTGTAGAACAAGTTCATCAAGAAATCAGTGCCACCAATCCAGTGGTAGAGACCCATGTTGAACAGGAGACAAGTGAAGCTCAACATACAACTTTGGTTAATGGAGACTCGACGGTATGATCCTTAAGTTTCTTTCAATAGGTGGCTATTCATTAATTGTTGGACATCGGACACTCCACTGATCGAACACTGCCAGAATTTGAACTCATAGCCTTAGTTAATTAGAAAATAGTTAATGATTTGGCCAACATGTTCATGAGGTTGGAACATGTATATTTAATTAATATACATACCTTGTTGGAACATGTGTATAGTACCCATGTTTTGTATCTAGATCATGACATTTGTGCAGATCAGTTTAAGCCTTAAGTAATTTTTAAACATTTTATTGGAAAAGTGAAATTTGGGCAATACCATTGGCTTTTATTTTTTCCACTGTCACTTGGCTTGAATTCTTATTGTCAGAGACAGTCACTTAAACACAGCTAGCTACTTAGAAAGGTACTTACTGAGCATAAATGTTGTAAATAGTTTGATTAATTTTCTTCCATTGGTACTTTTAGAGTGCCTTCTTTGTTGCACTTCACTGCCAACTGAAATAACTATGATGCATATTTTAAGATCTTAAGAAATGAGTCAGAAGTCTTCATTTAATTGTCTATACACAGCACCTTATGTTGTAGAGAAAAAAATAAATAAAATGGAATCTTATAAATATATTCTTTTAATTAGGTAAAGGGTGTCTTAATAATTACTGTATACCAAAAGATACTGAAGGTATAGAAATATATATCACAATAAAAAAAAACATTTAGAGAAAGCGTACTAGCTTCAGACATCACCTTCACTTTCATCTATTGAATTATTGGGACACCACACATGAACTGTTGACCTTATTTCTCCATTCCTTTCTTTTACCTAGAGTCTTTTTCTATGAGAGGCCTGTCCATTCTTTTATTTTGTCTTCCCATCACTTTCTCTGTCTGCTTTTTTTTTTCTGATACTGTTCCCTGAAGGAAGGTCTTTGCAAGCCTTGAGGACCTTGTGATATAACCATAAAGTTTTAGTTTGTGTTTTTTGACAATAGTCAGCAGGTCATTATGGGATGTCGTGTTCAGAGCCAGCCTTAGGCCACTGCAACCTTTTGCGGGCACAGTGGACCCCTACTTCTAATTCTAGGTGTAAATTATTAAATTAAACTATTATAACTTATTATTAGAGGGTTCCAGCGGTCTCCTGATATTCCAGGAGCTCCTGAAATCTCCTGAAAAATAGACAAAATTGTCATATTGGGATGATTCAATATGTAAAATGCCAATCCTAGTCGCGATAAAAAAAAAAACAACCAAGCATTGTCCGCTTTCATTTAATAGAAATGTAATAGTAGGGAGAATTATAACCAATACAGAAAGTTCAAATACTTAATTTACTTAAGATCTAAATTTATCTCGATCTCATAAAAAATATCACAAGCAGTATTTTGTTGTCGATAGTGAATCTTAAAGGCAGATCTGAATGTTTATTTCGCTTTTTGATGGAAAACAACCTTCTACTGTAGATAGGTTGATAATTTGACAGTGATTTTGTACTTAATAAAGAATGAATAAAATGCAAACTCTTTAAGACTAATTTATTTTCTAATACCAATCTTAATTTTCACTTATTATGCTTATCTTAATTTTCACATATTATCATTATCCCCTACCCAGACTTTCCCTGCGCAATCCATTTCGCCTAGGACCCCACAATTGGTTTGACCGTCCCTGGTCATGTGATCCTGTTTAGAATCTCATTTGTGTTGGTGATACCTACATCTAAATAAATGCTGATCAAAAACAATGTTTCCCAAATAGTAATATTTTATATTCAAAACTTGTGCGTAAGACCTATCTCCTATTAATTCCACATATTTAAAAAAAAAAAATGTTTATAATTGATTTTAATGTACCATTTTTTCTTTGATGCTCTATCATTTTATTGACTTGAAAGTGTGTTATTTTTTTAATTTGTTAATTTGGACCAATGATACTTGAATTAGAGGTGACTTTGACATTAATGACATTTTCTTTTGTCCATTCCAGTCCACACTAACTGGATCTATGAATACAACAACCACTCCCCAAGCCACTGGAAGAATTCAAATAGCAGCTGAAGACCCAGAGGATGAATCCACACAACCTCTCTATGTGAACGCCAAACAGTATCACCGTATTTTGAAAAGAAGAGAGGCCAGAGCCAAACTAGAAAGTTCTGGAAAAGTTGTTCGGAAACGTAAGGTCAGTGATGAGAATCACTGTTCTAAACCTTTTTTTATGGTTTGTAGAGGTATTAGGTTTGTATTTGATGTATTTATTGTCTGTTTGGTGTCAAGTTATACAAGTTTCATTTGGTTTGTATATGATGGTACAGTGCTACTTTCCATCCATCCATCCCAGTGGCGCTACAGCCCATGGAGGGCTCTGGCCTGCTGCAACACATCCTTCCATTCAGATCTCTCCTGGGCCTTTTTTCTCCACACCCTAACCCCAAGCTGTTGCAGATCTGCCTCCACATCATCAATCCATTGCATTCATTGTCTGCCTTTGGGTCGCCTTCCTTTAAAACACTCTTTTCTCATAATAGAAATTACATTTTTACATACAGAGCACAATTAAAAAATGTTTCAATACTTATTAACCATATACATGAAACTGAGAAAACATTTCATTTTTTTTGTATTACTGGCATTGCTAGATGTATTATTCAGGGATGGGAATTAAAAAAAAATAATTTTTGTCTGATCCATTTTTTTAGACAAAACAAATCTCATTTTTTCCCATCATTGTGTGATAAAAAAAAACATTTGAAATTTTTTATAGGATTGTTTTTCTTTTTTTATGAAAAAATAATTAGATTTTTTTTTTTGTTTGGATTTGTTTTGTACATGCACCCATTCAATATCAGACTATTTACATAGTTGAAGGGTTTTTATTTAAAACCATCTCATTTTATCTAGAATCTAGGACTAAAAATCTTGATGCAGATCTTCAGTGATTTTCAATCATTCTAGATAGATATCTGGATCTAGATCTAGATTCTTTAATTTGAATACTTTTTATATAGATCTAGATCTAGACCATGAATGGTTGCCTGTATGACTGGTGTCAGGTGTGCCCCAACCGCTTTGTGCAGTAAATCTCATGTAATGTAATTAATTTGTAACATTATTTAAAGAAAATACTAAATATAGTTAATTTCTACTTCATTTTGAAAGAATTCCACAACTTTTATTATTTAGGTCTTCGCGTCATGGTGATTCACAAACGAGGGTATAGAAAGTTTCCTAATATTTTTGCAAAGTTTGTTCCCACCACTTGATTATTAAAGCTAAAGATACTGTATTTTTTGTTTTTTTTCATTACAAGCATCTGCAAATCATTCTATTTGAATGTTCTTTTTAAAGTAGGTAAAGATTTATATATATTATTTGAATGAGATTAAAAAAAAAAAATAAATATAAAATTTCATTAGGAAAATGTAAAACAAGTTTAAACCTCGTAGCTGTGTTTTTATTTGCACATTTTTGTGTGTGTTTATTTGCCTTTTATTGATGCAAAAAAAGTGATTGTAACAATTAAAAAAAAAATTAACATATCTACCCTTTGTAAATGTTTTCCTTTCCTAGCCCTGAAAAAACATTTTTGTAATTTTGAATGTTACAGATACACTTAATATAGGGCTATAATCAGACCAAAAAAATTGTTTCAAACTCTATATACGAACAAATAAATTCAAATGTGGTTGGATGGTGTAGAAAGTTCAAGTGTTTAAAAATGTTTTTCTATATAGAAAATTCAGCTATTCTCACACACAAGTTAGAAGAATTTATTTTTTTTTAATACTGAAAACCTTAGCTTTTTTTTTTTTCATTGTTTGAAAATTAAATATAATTATTTACTATATACACATTTTGTTGAAATAGTGCCCAGAACTTTCTGTAGGAGATCCTAATGGATTGATAATGAGGCTTTGTTCTGTTGTTATTCTATTCTATTACATTGGTTTTCCTATTTATTTTTAATTTTGAAAATATTTTTGAAATTAGCAAACTTATATTGATTATACAAGATTTTGTGTTTGAGTTATCTTCCTTCCCTTAGTCTGTAAAGCAGCATTTCAAAGGTGCTGTTGGGTTAAAATTATTATTTAATTTAGTAAAAAAAAATTTTAACTCATCTAGTTACCACTGAAGTTTTCTTCATTTTCTCTGTACCCATATATCATATTTAAAAAAAAAAATATTTTTTTCAGAAATATCTTCACGAGTCACGTCACAAGCATGCTTGTCAACGAACACGAGGAACCGGCGGTAGATTTTTCTCAATCAAAGTGGAAAATGAGGCAGAATTTGGACTGAAAGATGTAAGTGTAAGACAAATTTCATGAGTCAGAGTTTAGACTGAAGAATTTTTTTTTGTCCAATGTGTCATCTACTACTTTAACCTGTTTTGTCTTTTTAAATGTGTCTGATAGTTCTTGTGTTCCCTCTTTAGAAATGTCAGATTTAACACTAAATTAGTTCATATTTCCTTTCAAATTAAACCCATTACACTTTCAATGTATTGACACAGGAAACAGATAGGCACTGTGAACATTCTCCAAGCAGTATAGATAATCAAAGTCCTTCACCTTGACATACATTATATTGATTCACTAAAGAGACTTTATCATTGGGAGATTACTAGACAGGATGATTGAGATATCAAGATCTACTATCGACACAATATGGCTTGAAGAGTCTTCATCTGATCTTACGTCTTCTTCCACTGTTCAATTAATTAAGAATGAGTTCCCTTGATAAATGGTGACAATTGTTTGACTGTGATTTGCTAGACATGTATAATATATTAATTTTCATTGTTGTTATATTCTTAGTACATTTGTTACAATTTGTGTTTGTACATTGGGTTGTTTTACTTTTGTGTTAAGAATATCTCTTATAAGATCTTAACTCCCTAATTTCACTCCGTCTGCATTTATGCATCATCTATTGTTTTGTTTTCCTTAGTATTGTATTGTATAGTATAATTTGATTGCAATGGAGAAACTCCCATAACTTTAAAGTAAGCGAAGTGGGAAAAAGACAACTCTTATTTAACATCAGGGTAACATTTTGGATGTCCACATTTATGTAAAATGTGTCTAGCAGTTTTATGTTACACTTTCTTAGACCCACAATTTTAGTATTACCTGAAGTATTAAATGATCTGCTAAGCTTTTTGAAAAGAGTTTACTGCCTCTCTTTTAGTTAGGAAGAAAATGAAAGAAAAGCAAAAAGTAGAAATTCCATAATAAAAAGGTGTGTTTTGGAACTTTTTTTTTTAGGTCTATTTTTGTTGAGATGAAACTTTCTGTCTCAACTTGATGTATCACTATTTAACCGTTTTTTTTTTTTAATTTGTTTATTAAAACATAAATATTCATAGAATCTTTTATTTGAAATGGTATTCCCATGAGGAGTTAAAAAGTTTGAAATGAAGCTTCTGCTTGGTTATAACTCCACCAATGATTATTATGTCCAAATTATTCCGAAGTTTAAAGACTCATATATTTACTCAAATATCTGGTTGATACTGACATGCTCTAAGAATGGATATATTTATATATGTTCTATGTTAGTTTTGTTTAATTGACTTTTTAAAACTTAAACTTGATTTCAATTGGGTACATTTTGTTTTGAATTTATGCTGAGAGTATTGAATTCTTTTTGTCTGGGTGTAGGGACAACCAGGTTGTAGGTACATGTCGAGATTAAAGACATTTTTTTTTTTGAGTTGCCTTCTATGAAGGACTATAAATTTACGATCTTGAACTGACTGAAGTGAAGATGAAATTCTTTGTTAATGTTTTAGTGAAATAATTTGTGTGTAGTGCTATCACCTTTTTTTGCTCTCACTGCCATGTATCATATAATATACAAGTCATTCAGGTGGTACATGTGAAGATTATGATCAAACTACTCAATAGAACAGCAATCAAATGTCATCTCTTTGGTTCAAATTGCTGTTGTTAGTAAGAATGTCTGCAAGGAATCAGTTCGATTAGCACATCAGAAAATCGAATTATAGTTGTCTAATGATGAATAAAACCGGATCTAGGCAGATCATTGAAATCAATGTTAATATAAATATATTGTACAGATTCTATTTACGTTTTGGTGATAGCCAACTTTTTTACACCACTTAGCAGACTTTCTTAAATTTCATTGAAATAGGGTGAGGTTGATTTCTGTTCAAATGTATGTATGCTTTGATTTTTTTTGTAAACATTTTTCTTGTTCAACTTAAGAAAATGAATAATGGTGTGTAGAAGTATTTAGATCTTGTACAATTCTCTCACATCGCAAGCGCCATGCCTGTCAATCACACAGTATTAAGAACTGGGCAGCTGATTAAAGTAAGAAGATTTCAAGAGTTGACAAGTCGATGGCTCTGTTAATATAATGTGACAATACTGAAGCATGGCTTGTGTTGTCTCCCTTGTTCATCAATGTGCAATATTTCTTTAAAACTAATCTCAATACATACAAACATATCTATATTATGATGAAATTAAACATTTTATTTACCTTTAAACAAATGTCTTTTGTTAACTGTCTATAGAGTTGTGCTATGAGAGTTTTTATTCTGAAGTATTTGCTACTTTTCTTATTATTCTGCAAAAATTAGAATTTGTATGTGCACATGTCATAGTGTGCTATGGGTTGCATTAAGAATTGGGCAGAATTTTATTTTGATGTCCAATTGTCTGGATTATGACTTCTAATATATATTTTGAATTAAGCCATGAAAATATAAATTTCTCTGAAAAATTTGATTAGAAAAAAAAAATGTAAATGTGAAAGAAGTACTGTAACTACTAACTCTTATTATTTGGAGTTAGCTTTAAAAATAAAATGTGATACAGCAATATTTGCAAACATCTACTAAGTTAATGTAGATAGCAGGTACTTGATAATTAAAAAAACTCCTTCAAAGTCATGTATTATTTTCAGTAGCTAACTACAAGAGAGACCAACCAATTTAAACAGTTCAAACACTTTTTACCTATTACTTGTGTAAAATAAATATCAAGATAGTGTATGAATAATAGTAAATGTGTAATACCAATGTGGCTATGTTAAGTAATATTCTTAAACGTTGCTTACTGTTTTACCCTCCATCCTGTAGAAGGTTTGAGCTCTGATGTAATACTCATTTCTGTAGGCACTTTAGAAACATCAGAATATTAAGATACAGCTTTATTTTTCAATCCTTTTAATAGTTTACAGTCACTTCTTATCTAAAATACAGACATTACTTCAAAAATGATTATGTCTTACGCATGTTAACCAATGACTTCAATTCGGCCAAGTCACTGGTTTTCCAGGCTGGCTCAGGCAACCCGTTCCATGCTGTAATAACACTAGGGAAGAAGGAGCATATGGAACGAGGAGTGTGCCTTTATCTTTGTGTCTTTCAGAGTATTTTATTACATGTTTTGTATTTGAAGATTATTTCATGGGAAAACGTAAGGTGAATGTTGGATGGGTGAAAGTCTGAAAATTTCCAAACAGAATGTCACACTAATAACATGTATGTCATGGGTTTGATCCACTTACTAGACACTTTCTATAAAGATGTATTTTTGTTGATTTCAAGAAATTAAGAGTTTAGTCAAGTGAGAAGAAATACATTTAACTAATATATTAAGAGAAATCTTTAAAAAAAAATCGTAACAATTGCAATGTAGAAAAATATATTTTTAATACAAAATGTTTCATTTGATACAAACACCCCCAATTTTATAAAGAGTATAAAGTATCAAACATATGTATACCTCTAACAGATGGCTTATACATTAAATAAAGACACAATATAAACTATGGCACTTGAGAAATAGATATATGACAAAACTGAAATGTAACATTTTATTGACAGATGAAATGCTTCAAGCTCTATAAGTATTCTTTGCCCTTAGCTGAGTGATGGCATCATTGACCTGCCAAATGAAAATAATAACAAAAAAAGGTTATGCCATGGATATAAGATTTAATTAATGTTAATATAATTAGACTTAAACGTTAAGTCTCCCAGTGCAGCTTCATGTAATACACATTCAGGTGGGAGAATCAGCTAACAACAATCACTCATATGCTTTTTTTAAAATAAACAAGTGTAAAATAATAACAATTATTATTATTATTAAAAGCTATGACTGGATATTTTGAAAA
The DNA here is from genome assembly GCF_947242115.1 of Biomphalaria glabrata. Taxonomy (NCBI): domain Eukaryota; kingdom Metazoa; phylum Mollusca; class Gastropoda; family Planorbidae; genus Biomphalaria; species Biomphalaria glabrata. Next base: position 44,288,927 of record NC_074720.1, on the reverse strand, counting down.
GAGTCAAGGGTTAAGGTTGAAGGACTCTACCTGTTTATCCATATACTATCTTCTTTGATTTGTAACTTATAAGATAAAAAAAAAAAACTTGTATAGCTCTGTTGAACTACTGATACTGTAAGTTAACACTGGTACCAGTGGTTTAGTGTTAAAACATTAACTCAACTGTCTTGTTTTATTATGTCAGTTCTCTACAATTCAAACCTGGACATTTTTGAAATTATAATGTAGTTCAGTCTCTGCTCTATGTGTCATTATAATGTTTAAGTTTTATTCAATTTGAATAATATGTTTTTGTTTATCCAAATCTTGAACAATATAAATTTTAAACATTCTGGGAGCATCTTTATGTCGCCCACCATTATTACATTTGTTAAACAGATTAATAAAACTTTACAAGTAATTAAAATCAAAGTATATAAGTATATTCAAATCTTGTAAATCATATCAGTCTTTTCTTTGGACAGAATTCTGATTAATGTTAGTGTTATAGGGCAGACTGTATTTTAAAAAAATCATCCATGTTCTTCAATCACGGAAACAAAATATTGAAACCAAAACTGAAATTAAATGATTAATGAGGAACAAGAAGTTTAACAAAAATTCTGAATATTTGTTGATAAATATATAGTTTGTCCATCGTGGTTCGATGATGACCACTTTGTTATCCAGGGGACTGAGGTCTTTGCACTGGGGTTTTATGCCTCCTCATGTGGCTATGACCTATGTGAGCCCGGAATGTTCGGCCGCACACTGGCCAGGTTATTCCAGCTGGAGCTAGTGTCGTTTGCCTTGCTTTTCTTCTCTGGCGTTTTTCTTCTGCCAGCGTTGTTCTTTTTTCCTCAGCAACCTGTGCGCCAGTTTTCACAGCGCGACGCCATGATGCTCTGTCTCCCTGGGTCTATGCTGAACGCCTTCAGAGAAGCTTTGAGGGTGTCCCTGACAATTTGCAGCCTTTGACAATTTGTTACGTTAAAGTGAAAGAGAGAGGAGAAAAAAAAAGAACTAGCATAATATTTCTACTCACTTGATAAACTGTTATCTATTCCCAATGTGACATTTATTTTACTTTGATGACTGCAGCAAAAGGTGGCGCCTCATTAAAATAAATGGAGCAGTTAAAGCACTCCCAAAGAATAGAACGAAATAGATGGTCAGTTTAGTCTTGTTGCGGATATCAAATGGAAGATTCTGGAAGAAAATCAGGAGTATATTTGATGGCATCATTTTATAGTCTTACTATTTATCACATATCAATTATCTACTACAAACAAACTAGATCTAAGTCTGTCAGCAAAACTAGAACTTCCTCCACTTTGTACTCAAATATTAAATCCATGGTTAACTCTCTCTCTCTCTCTTTATATATATATATATATATATATATATATATATATATGTATACTAACAGGATATATATAGATTAGTAAGATGGATTGTGATGAGTTGTGTTATAGAGTCTATTTAGTATGCCCTTTTACAAGATAATAAAGTAAAATGATTTTGCTCCAAAAAAAAAAAAGGCTTTAAAAATTAATGAATACAGATCAGTAATTTCATATTTCTCTGTCCTAGATATCATTCAATGATTCATCATATTTAATCTTCATGTTCAAACGAGAAGAAAATGCCGAATTATAACATTTTTAAAATAGTTTTTATAGGTTAGTATTTTACCGATTCTCAATAGCTTCAAGAAACTGATTGATAAACTTGATGTAGGCCTAAATAGATTCTATATCCACGACATAGATTTACACCTAGATTTATGGATCGTATACCATAGTGTGACCATAGCTTGTCCTAACTGATAGATCTACATCTACTAACTAGATCATCTAGCCGATGTAGCAAAGATATAGATTTAGAACCTAAATCAAGATCTAGATAGGCCTACCGTACATCTAAATAGTTATACTTGTTAGACTTGTTATAGATCTAGATCTATACAAGTCTAGATTTATATTTCCTAGAAAACAACAGTAATCGGCTATTCTACCCATAGCCCCTTCTTAAAGTCTAGATTTATTTTTCCTAGAAAGCAACAGTAATAGGCTATTCTACCCATAGCCCCTTCTTAAAGTCTAGATTTATATTTTTCAAAGAGCTTACTGATCCTGGTATACCCTCTTGCTGCCATCCCTGACTCCTGCTAACAGTGGATGTCTTAAATTGTCTAACAAACAGCCTAGAGACCTGACTAAGAGACATTTTTGTTGTCCTATGACCCTAGGGGCCCTACGTATAGCCTACGTGACAAAGGGCACACAGGCAGATTATATCATGATAATCATTTATAGATAGGCTATAAACAATAACAAATGAAATTATCACGAATTGAAAATAACCAGGTTCTCTCCCTTTTACACCTGCGCTAGGCTACTTAAAAATAAAGCTAGTAGGCCTACTACCGTAGTAACTTAATAGTAGCCTAAGCTTAGCTACTGCGCTTCCAAAACTGTATATTATTTTATCTTATTGAACAACAGACGTTCCTTCAAAATAGAAGATACTTACGTCCTACGTGTATCCACATGTTAATCTAGTCGCGCGCGTAATTAGAGACATTAGCATAAGAAGCATCTATGACTCAGTTAAACTCATTAAATTCGCTGATGATACTGCCATAGTCGGTCTTATTTCAGGAGACGAAACTCAGTATCGAAGCTCGATAGAAGAGTTTACAAACTGGTGCACCGACAACTTTCTAGAACTGAATGTAACAAAAACTAAAGAACTTATAATAGATTTTAGAAAGAAAAAACAAACTATACGTGAACTGCAAATAAACACTACATCTATAGAACAAGTAAGGCATGTAGCCTACATATCTAGGCGTTATCATCAACAACAAGCTTTCATAGGAGAACCACCTTGGAACTCTGACAAAGAAAACAGCCCAGCGACTCTTTTTTTCTATACAAACTTAATAGCTTTAAACTAAACAAGAAGATCCTTGAGACCTTTACGGCGCGACTATACAAAATCTGCTAACATACGGAATAACTTGTTGGCAAGGCAACGCCTCATCTAAACTGTTGCGACGTCTAGAAAACATCATTAAAAAAGCATCAAAAATTACACTCACAACATTACCACATTTAAAGGAACTTTTTGAACAAAAGTGCCTAAAAAAAATCGAAAAAATCTTGGAAGACAACGGCCACCCGCTCCTTCAGAACTACGCCAGGTCGTCGCGAAGTGGGCGACTGTTGTCAATCAAAACAAGAACGGAGCGGTACAAAAACTCGTTCGTACCTCACTCGGTCAGACTCTATCACCGCCACTCATTGATCAGGGAACATGAAATGCACCAAGATACCTGTGTGTAGTCGCTGAATGAACTCTTTATGTTGTCTGTTGTATTTATGTGTATTTTTCTGTTGTGTTGTCTTTATATGAGAAAAGAGTCCTTGTCTCCACTCGGTACCCAACTCTCACCTGTGGCTCCCAGAAGCTGTAGCATGCACAGAGGCCACACCCCGGAAACGGTTTTGACTGGCCGGTTAAACCAGGTAGAGTGTATCTGACGTGTCCATGGCACTCAGTACACTGAGGTTTTGTCAAACCTTGCATGTGAAATCTGGAATAGGCGGCCTGTGCGTAACGTCACAAAACTAGACAACTCGGACAGAAAAGCAAATACCAGCACAGTGCTGTGGAGCACTCTAGAGCAGGACAAGACACACAGAAAGTCTCTGGTCATCCACTGCACCCAAACTGGTCCCCGGACGTCTTGACCAAATCTTGCTTCCAGAAAAGGATGGGCTTGCGGGCGAGAGAGTGAGGTCGACGAGTTGCGCGAATCCTCACTTACATCCAAATTCCAGCGCAAAGTCACTATAATAGCTTTAATATGGTGTTTTGAACCAATAGCGCTTCGTTATTTTTGATTAAAATGAATACGGGAACCAGGAAATCTGAGCTTTAAAAAGTCACGTTGGTGTAATAGCTAAATGAATGGTACCAATCCATCACTGCCTCGTGCTTCATTTCTAGACTAAATCTTTCAAGAACCAATCCAATCCAATGTGTTCACCCCACCTTTTCTGCCCCCCCTCCCCCCATAGGACCGCTTAGCGTGACCTCCGTGAACGCTCGTACAAAAAGGATTCGAAATGCGTAACGCGACGGGTTAAATTCATATTTGCGTACTGGCGGCATTTTTTTGGGGGAGATTTTGCGTAACGAATACGCATTTTGCGTAACGGTAGGCAGGTCTGAATTATAAATATATATTGTTATAACCCTATCCGCGACGCAAAAGGGTTAACTGTGTGTCATCAGCTGACATATGCGACACAGGCCAGTAATACAGTTTAGCGTGCTATATTGAAAGGCAAGGGACAGTACTGGCATGAACTTTGCACGTGAATAGCGCCCGTGTTATGGTCATCTGATCATAAGCCTGCGCAGATCAGAGACACAGTGTGTAGGAAAGCGGCAGTTCAAGACCTGAGAGCGTTGAGACCGGGACTGTTAGTCAGCCATGAAGTCGGTCCTGGTGCAGTCCTCCAGTGAAACGTACGAGTCCAGGAAGAGACAGTAGAGTTGATGAGTTTAGTACAGAGACATACAGTCTAACGTTGTAGTAGTTGATTGTGTTGCCAATTGTGTCATATTGGCTGTTTGATTTGACCATTATTAAAGTACCAGATTATTTGGAGCCCTGTTGTCAAGTTCTTGATGTGTTGTGTTATGTTTAGCAGTGTTAAACAGAAGGCCTGATTAGGAGAGAATCGTAACAATATATACTGGGGTGGGGTTTTAAAGGTGACGCAGACGTGCAGGTTCCTTCCTTAGTGATACAACATTAAGAAGTGAATGAATGATTTAGTATCATTGAGGCTCTTCTTTTAGGCCTATACACTCACGACCACAGTGTAGGATTACGAAGATTGTCAGTTTCATAAAGTTAGTAAATAGCTTAACGTCAGACCTTTCTTACCTAAGTACAAATCTTTTTTTAAAGTCGCACAATAAGTAAATACAAGCTAGTACTAGTAAAGTATCGTCATAGAGTTTGAATATTAAGTAGATTGCAATATTTGAAGAGGCTACTCAAGACCCCATTGTGACCTATTTGTTTTGGCACATCTAACTAAGGCAAAGTCGTGTTTACCATGCATCCGTTTCAATGATTACCACGAATCAGTAGTTTATCAATGTTTACCATGCATCAGTATCCATGGGTTTACCTCGTGTCAGATCAAGTCAGCGTCAATGATTTATTAAGATTTAGATCCTTCCTCGCCATTCTGCGCCTATGGCGTCAAGCTCTCCCCAAAGAGAGCGCGATCGTATAAAGGTAATTCCTAGGTGCCCCCCTGTTAAATAGCTAGTTTAGTTCGTTGGGTTACGCACTTTAATGTACTGACTGTGAACGGATATTTTAGAATGACGACATAGACTTTGGGGTTAGAGGTTAAGATTGACGTTTAGGAATCAGTTACCGCTAGATTCTCAAGGGGATAACATCGTTCTATAGTGACAGACTAGACTGTGGCCCATTCTGTAAATAAACGTTTGTTTGAAGTTCACCTTGAGTCAACTTGGTCATTTGAGTCTGTGTTCCTGTTTAGTACCTTATCTATATTTGTGACGGTGTGCATGAAGAGCTCGCAGATTGAAAATACAGCATACAAGGTACGCACGCACTTAGTCTACATAAGCATATCTAGAAATACTTCAGCTACATCTGACTACACATGCATCTGTTACAACCCCCCCCCCCCTGATGGAATTTCAGTTCTTTGTCTTGGCCTCAATCGAAAATATTGACAAGGACCTTGAGAATTCTCTTGACAAACATGACGGAGTTTATAATATATGGTGAATGTAAAAGGGAGAATTAAAATATTGTTACGATTCTCTCTGTAAACACTGGCTTAACAACACAACTAAGAACTTTAGAGTTTCAAAATAATGTGGTTCTTAAATGAATAAATAACAGCTAATACTACTGCCCCACTAAACTCTACTGCCTCTCATCCTGGACTCGTAGGTTTCACTCAAGGTGTCACTCCATCCAGACTGACTCCTTGGCTGACTATCAGTCCCGGTCTCCTCGCTGTCCTGTACTGAACTGCCCTACCTACCCTGTTTGTTTCTCATGAAGGTTTTAGATCACATGATCAATCACGTGTAATGGTCATACAAGCACTTTCCCTTGACACAGTTGACTGCCATTGAGAGAGCTTGAGATACGTGTGTCAATTGGTCACACACAAAATTAACTCTACTACTCCGCCTGTACAGTCACGACAATATTATTTATATTGTTATATAGTCAGAGTCAGTTCTGCTTATATTTTGTGTGGGCTAGCCTTTTTTGTTATGCACGCGACTCAGTTTATTAATAATTTAAACCATTCTTCGCAACTTCTTTGATAGCTTTATAAGCGGCATTTAGCGGTGTCCGGATACGACCTAAAAAATGTTTGAACCCTTTACAGTCTGTTAATTCTCTTTCTTGAAGTCTGAGTTCCTAGTAGTCTATGTTAATTTTGTCACAGATCAGAAACAGGTCTAGTAGAATTTCTAGTGTCGTCATGGTTTTGAATTTTTGATGACATTAAAAACAATTCACCTCTGCAATGTCACCAAATCAATTTTTTTTGCTGAACTAAATTTATTATGAACTTTTTTTTTTTTGACTACTGGAGAAGTGATAATGACAGAAGACAGCGCGGATCTATTTTGTTTAGGGCCACCAAAAAAAAAAGAAAACAAGGCCGCCTGGTCTGGAGTAAAAATGTAAAACATGGACTTTGCATTTTAAAAGAGATCGATAAACGAGACAAAAGCATGTTTTTGTTGGTTGTGTTGTTTGGACGACCATCTCTAGACCCAAACTCATACAGTTTTACTTGGTCCGACAGGGTTACATAGATGCATGTTTTTTCGTATTTTCTATACAGTCGTTTACCCCTGCAGCAGTAAATCTTTGTTTTGTGAGTCTTTGAACTCATGCAAAGGTACAGATAACATTACAGAGAGTGACTTTTTGCATGGCTTAGATTTGAGTTCTTGTGAGATTTTGTAAGAGAGACTTAGTCGCTTTTTTTGATTGTATATCTACATTCCGTTTGAGATGTCTCCGTAGGATCTTGAATGTCACATGGAAAGAAAAAGTGTGCAATACTGAGATCCTTGCGCGATCAGGCATTCCCAGCATCTTTACAGCCCTCAGACAACGCCGTTTGCGCTGGCTTGGAAATGTTCGCCGGATGGAGGACAAGCGCATCCCGAAAGTCATCCTCTAGGGTCAACTCGCGACTGGCACAAGAAAAACTGGTCGCCCCCACCTCCGTTACATAGATGTAATAAAACGGGACATCAAATCAGTGAACATCAATTCTGACAATTGGGAAGACATAGCTCTAGACCGCAACAGATGGAGAGAGACAGTGACCAAGAAAGCTATGGACAGTGAAAGTACAAGGGTCTCAGCTCAGGAAGAAAAACGCACAATCCGAAAAATGGCCAGCTCCTCTACCACCGAAGCAAAAGCCACCTTAACCTGCGCTATCTGTGGACGGGAGTGTCTCTCCAAAATAGGGCTTCACGGCCACACGAGGAAGTGTGCTCTGAGATGAACCATAGTCGTTCTACAACTGAAGGAGGCCAATGATGATGATATCTACAAATCTACAAATAGTTTGTCAAAAGTATTGAAGCTACGACGGAAATGCACACTTTGTCAGTGGCTTTTCTAAGTTTTTCATAACTTCCTATCGACATCACACTGTTACGATTCTCTCTCCTAATCAGGCCTTCTGTAAACTCTCCTTAACACAACACATCCAACTAAAGAACTTGACAACAAGGGTTCCAAAATAATCTAGTACTTAATGGGTACCTAAAAATAGCCAATACGACACAATTGTCAACACAATATACTGACTACACTGTACATCACCGTACTAAACTCTACTGTCTATCCGGCGCCTTCGATATGTCACGGAGGTCACGCTCTATCTCACCCTGGACTCTAAGGTTTCACTCGTGGACTCAGTTCACCCCGGACTGACATCATGGCCGACTAACAGTCTCCTCGCTGTCCTGTAACCAGGGGCGGACTGGGTGTCAAAATCAGCCCGGGCATTTCTATAAAATTCGGCCCACAAATTCTCTATAATGTGATGGGCATCCATTTCTAGGTGTATCGGTCCTTAAAAATCATTGTTAAGTTTGATAATGTATCGATATGCATGCTTACAGTGAACTCTATATCTTACTAAGCAATATAGCGTCTTTACAAAGGCCCTAAAAAGATGAAGCCTACTAGTAGCACTGTCAACATTCTACATTTTATTTTCCGAAAATGTGTTAGATTATAAGAGTATTACACTGCAATGTCTATGAAAGATTTGTTTAATCACGACGCTCAGAGGGCCTTTTATACAAATAATAATAATAATATAATAAGAATGTTATAAAACCTTTAACAATTTTATATGTGCCATAGTGGCTTCGATTAGGCCATTTCGGTGGCCCTACCGGCCCATTTGGGTACCGGCCCACCGGGCATTTGCCCAAATGCCCATATAGCCAGTCCGCCCCTGCCTGTAACCGAACTGAGCTGCCTTTTCATACTGTCTCCAGCCCACCAATGTTTTCGATCCCATGACCATAATTAGGCTCATATTTGCGTGTGCTAGTACTGTCCCTTGTCCACAGTGACACAGTGGACTCGTGACCTCCGTGACGAAGGTGCCGGTTGACTACAATGCAGCTCGTGAAATTGCTTGTGCTACGTGTGTCAGTTGGTCACAAACAAAATGAACTAAATCGCTCCGCCAATACAGTTACAACAATACTGACTTAGAAATATCTTAACTTGTTACAAATTTGTTACTGTCTTGTCACTAACTTGTTACTATCGTGCTACTGTTTGGTTACTAACTTGTTACTTGTTTGTTACTATCGTGCTAATGCCTTGTTACAAACTTGTTACTGTTTTGTTACTAGCTTTCCCCTGTGAATATTTGGTATATTCTTTTTTAAAATCAACTTTTAATTGTAGTTAGTAAATAGTCAACTTAAAACAAAAGTTCTACTATTTTTACCTCATTAAAATCTGGCAATTCAAATGTATTTAGTTGCTTGTGATTAAAAAAAAATAAAATCTGGAGAAATGTGAACCGATTAGGCAATTGTTTGAAAGGGAGGGAGAAAGAGAACCACGAGTAATGAAAAAATCTGGCTATGTGCGGTACACAGTACATGTTACATCCTACGTGATACATTGTGATGCCTTTAATAATAATGTAACCCGTGAAAATAAATGTAGTAGAAACTTTACTATCCACGAGATGTTTCACTGTGATTTTTTTTTTCAACTACGCTACTCTCCAATATGGCACCACCTAAAAAAAAAAAAAATTCACATTGTAACACCAGACTGGCTTAAAATTTAGATCTATTATCAGAACAAAAGAATTAATCCTCTCCCTTATATTTCCATTATGATGCAGAGCTAAGGACTTTAAAATAAAACTTGTTCTACCCAGTTTAAACACCCAGATCTACTTAAATATTTGTTCCATTGTAACCTTGCCATACACACACCCAGGCCCGAGGAGATCAATGAAACCCAGACTCAGACGCAATTTGATTAGATAAGACTGTATGGGGATTTCTTTACCAAAACCAATATCAGCCTGTACTATCCATTGCGTTAGCCGCTAGCATTTCAATATTGTTTCTTTTAATAATGTTTGTTTAAAAGATTAAAATTACTATTTAAGTTTATTAGATCTCTGTATTTAAAGAGTTAAATCATTGTTTTAATCAATTCATTGTTTTAGTCAATTTATATTTGAATAGGGTTAAATATTTAGCTTTTTTTTTTTTACAAAATAAATTTACATTTGTAAAAAATTATTTGGACAAAATAGTTTGTTCGCTGTGAACCAAGATTTTAATTTTGCGTTTAAGGGGCGATAAGTCAATGTTTTAAACAAATGCCAAAGTCTAAGAGAATAACGGAAAATGGTGAAGTTAGTGTGTTTGTTTAATGTACTGGCATTAGCCGTCGGCGGTAAGTAATTTTTCTTTGTAACGATTACACCGTTATAGATGTAAATTAATAATTTTTAAAAAATATTCTTAAAATCAAATTTTATCTCTACTAGTCCCCCCCCCCCTTTTTTTTTCTCTCTCTCTTTCTCTCTCCATATTGGATTCACCCACTTCTGCATTATCTACCATTCACCCACAGATGTATCTAGATCAACTCTTAAAGAAACTTTATGAATAGACTCCTTACTTGTTGACCTTTAGTGTTTCCACGCTCCAGAGAGCACCAATAGAAGACTTAGGTGTAGATAGGGATAAATAACATTTAAGCAAAAGTGCGCCTGGGTTATTAATATAAAGGTAATGCAGTTTTCGGATGACTCGGTAATAATTAAAACTAAAGTAAAACATTATGCAGATAAAGTTAACCAAACTCGTTACTGTCTTTATTTTATTATTATTTGTTTGCTTGAAATGTTTTTGTTTAGCGCAATTTTTATGCCCATGGCAGTGGTCCTCAAACTGTGGAAAGTCCTCATGACATCCCCATATGTAACACTTATAAGTAATTTTAGCAGTCTCTATTCTCTTATCTCATATTTATATCTTTTTATTTCAACATTACGCTATTCTTGAACTAATCTTGCGTCTTCAAAGTAATAATAAGATTAAGACTTAAGACTGCTTTATTGATCCTTATGGAAATTTGTTGTGATTATTAGTATTATTATAGCTTTTATATAGCGCTACTTTCATGCTTATAGCATGCTCAGAGCGCTTTTGGTCCAATCTCATTTGTGGACCAGTGGGGGGAAGGGGGTATCTAGGAGTGTGTTTTCCGTGCTGCCTTTAGGCGCTCAGTAAACACAACTCCGCCCGAGTCGGGTGTCGAACCTCGAACCCCCTTCTAACCCACGCTTCCCATGATTACAAAGACTCTTTTTCTCATATAAAGACAACACAACAGAAACATTCACATAAATAGAACAGACAAAACATAAAGAGTTCATTCAGCGACTACACACAGGCATCTTGGTCCGTTTCGTGTTTCCTGATCAACGGGTGGCGTTGATATAGTCTGGCAGAGTAAGGAGCGAACGAGGTTTTTTGTACCGCTATTATAATATGCATTTACAATAACTCAAAAAGTGCACTCTCACAAAGAAAGAAAATAATGATGATAATACATGAATTCGAACAAAGCAAGATAATAAAGGGAGTTTGTGTTACACAAAGTTTTAAAAAGAAGCCCCTGCGGGCCAGTCATATTCAAACATTACGATGCACACAAACACAAAAATACAAGAGTTTCGGATTAACAGGAGAAAAAAAAAGTAAAGTTCCCCTTTCAGACCTTGTGAGCTGTAGGGCAGATGATGCTAAGTTCAACTGTTTCTAAGAGCGACGATTATCGAGGATGTCATATGGCCAGCACAACGACCAACAGCCTATGTTTTCCCCAACTAATGTAAAGTACTCATTAGACTCGGGAAGGCTCTGAGAGTATCATATGGTGAGCACAACGGCCAGTCGCCTTTTAATGTTAGGTACCTTTTAAGTAAAGTAAAGTAAAGTTCCCCTTTCAGACCTTGTGGTCCATAGGGCAGATGATGTAAAGGTCATCTGTTTCTGTGGCCTACGGTTAACAAGGGTGTCATGTGGCCAGCACAACGACCAACCGCCTTTACTTTTTCCCTAACTAATGTCAGGTACCCATTAGAGCTGGGTGGACTCAGAGGCGCCCGAAGATCCCGAAATAAAAAATCCCAGTCTTCACCAGGATTCGAACCCCTGTCCCCGGTTCGGAAGCCAAGCGCTTTACCGCTCAGCCACCGCGCCTCCAGGTACCTTTTAGAGTTGGGTACATTCAGAGGCGTCCTCAAAATCTCGAAGTTCGAAACCCCTCCCCATGAATAAACAGGAACATCTATACAATCTTGTCTTCAATTTTGTATATTTATAAATGCGTGTTTTATTTCAAATGTTTTGGATGTTCCTTCAGAATGGAAGAATGTTACAACCTAGCCCAAACCACTAACAGGACTTCGGGGGGGCGGACAGTTCTAATGTTTTCTAGGACTTTCTTTTTCTTTTTTGTCTCATAGTTGCATTTTTTTTGAAGGAACACCTGTAGCTTATAAGATAAGATAAGGCACGGAAGAATTAATTAATTAATTTTTCGTCACTAGAGTCGTTGTCGTCCGGTGCGGTTAGTTCCATATCCCTTCCTATGAAATTTCCCCTAAATTTTTTTTTTCGTGGCCCCATTAGTAGGTAAAGGGACTGGGGGAGCGCTGCAAGCTCCCCCCCCCCCACAGCGTGGTCTAAGGCATAACCCCTAGATCCAAGCGTTTTTCTGCATCTCAGAGCTTCAAAAATTCATTCTACTGCACACCTTTTCTGAGAAGATTACAGGTTAGATTTATTTAATCTAGTACTAAAGTTTGAGAGACGCTCGAGATGCCAGTGTAAGTAAGTTTGTGAAGAGCTTGAGCGTCGTAAGATCATCCTCGTGTTCAGAAAGACCCTTTGTAGCGGGCCCGTTCTGTTCACGCAAACGTAAAAATACAGTTCCCCTTTCGGACCCTGTGGTCTATAGGGCAGATGATGTAAAGGGCATCTGTTTCTGTGGCCTACGGTTAACGGGTGTGTCATGTGGCCAGCACAACGACCAACCGCCTTTAACTTTCCGTAACTATTGTCAGGTACCCCTTAGAGCAGGATGGACTCAGAGGCGTCCAAAGATCCCGTAATTAAAAATCCCAGTCTTCACCAAGATTCGAACCAGGGACCCCCGGTTCGGAAGCCAAGCGCCTCCGTTCTTGCAAACGACGTCAACAAAACGATTATATGCCCCCATTGCTGATACAAGGTCGATGAGATGTAGCTCCAGATAATTAGTCAGACTAACATGCTGTTGGGGTCTTAATTTCTTAATACCGAAATGGAATGAACTTCCTCCACTTTTCTATCACTGGACTTCAACGCTTTCTCTCTACTTTCATTCATCTATTTATAACCTCAACTACGAAATATTCCCTTATGGTTACATCAGAATCCATTGATCCAATAGAACCTAACCATATGTCATAGCGTTACTCAAGGGTTACATCAGAAATACGCATACACTCCATGATACACATCTCTTGAAAAGAGACTTTATTTTTTTACAAAGCTTTTATCAACCCACTCTGTCTGTTTGGGTGGATTCTTTTAAGCGCTTTTTCCTTCCACTTACCATACTTGGATCAAGTCTAAATTTTGTACAATTATTCATTGTCGAAGACAATACATGAATCAATGAAAAAAAAAACAATAAGTTTATCAATTAGTGGTAATTAATTAATTTAGTTTTATATAGAAAAAGGGGAAATAAAACTTGCAGTATCAAGAGATATGACAGTGATTGTGCGGTGCTTTCCATTATACTAGCTATGTTTTCAAAAGTATTTTTTTTTATTTCCTCACAACTAAACTAATGCCAGAGAAAACGTTAAAATCTCTGTCAGGTGTTGACCTGACATTGCCCAGATCAAATATTATGTAGGTCATTAAAACAGGATGTCATTAAGTTCTTATTGTTCAAAGGGCGAATAATCAAAATCTGGAAGTCTATCAAGGGAGATCAATTTGTAGATCTATACATAGTAATTTTACTCATTCTTGTCGCAAGACGAAAACATTGACAGCGTGTCTTTATTATACCTCCTATTGGTTGACGCATTAACTTAAAAGTATTGTGATTACCGCGGCCACAATTTTCCAGTGAGAACAAATAACCTAAATACGTCTAGAGATTGTTTCAGGAGGAAAATTTTATGAAATCAGTCATTGACCTTTTAAAGTGATCTAGATCAACGTACAGATTTAGGTCACGCGGTCCACGTGAACCTGAGACCGCAAACTGCGTAATAACTGGACTAGACATATAGTAGGTAAGAGCACGTTGCCCTGCCTCATCGTGGCGCCCGCGTGGAAACGGCCATTAGAGGAAGTGGCTAGGCTAAATGGGTAGCAACACAAGACTCCCGTGGAGATGCCCACGGGTAGACGAGAGTCCACTCATTGCACGGGCGGAGTTGTAAAAAAGTCCCCACAAACCTGTCACCAATCCATGCGCTGTTCCTCAAAGGGACCGTGACATAAATGGCGGGTCCCCGACAGTTAGCTTGGTATAACGAAGGAAAATGGCGGAGGTTCCCGGTGCACTCGGCCTTCGGCCGTGTCTAGCCCATGCGTTGGGGGCCAGATGCATCGGAGATAGCAATGCTTTACATAGGCATTGACTTGGGTCTCTTCCATACAGAACTGTGTGTTCACACAGGGTTTTACCGTTTGACGCTCAAACAGTTTTTTTTTCAAACTTAGAGCTCGAAGAGCCTTCGGCTCAGCTCTTAAGACGATCAAACGGTATAAATGAAATGAATATAAATGAATAGAGGAAAAAAAAACATTTTTTTTAAATCTTATCTTCTTATCTTATATAATGCAGACGTTACTTCAAAAAAGAAGATGATTACGTCCTACACATCATGCATTTAGTCATGCATATTAACCAATGACCTAAATTCTCCTAAGTCACTGGTTTTCCTGGCTTGCTCGGGCAACCCATTCCATGCTCTAATAGCACTAGGGAAGAAGGAGTATATGTACAAATTTGTCCTAGCATATGGAACGAGGAATGTGTCTTTATCTTTGTGTCTTTCTGAGTATTTTGTTAAATTTTGTTTTTTGTATTTAAAGATTATGGTTCAGTGTTTTATGTATAATTTACTTTTACTTTACTTTTGAGCCTTCTGTCCTGAAGGCTTTCTAAATTTAGTGATTTTACTAAAGGTGTTACTCTACTCAAATGTGAATATTTGTTTGTTATGAATCTCACTGCTCTATTTTGTGTCTGTTCCAGTTTCTTAATGTTTTCTTGAGTTGAGAATACGATGGACTTACTTACACAAGTTACATAATTTGAATTTAACATGACAGACATTTATACAACATTGTATTCAGGGCCGATCCTGACAATTGCGGGGCCTAGTCTGGGTGGGAATAAGGATCATAAGTGAAAATTAAGATTTTGTATTAGAAAAAAAAAATCAACTTTACTAAGTACAAAATTGCGATCAAATTAACTTTACTTTACGAACCATGCAACCTATGGCATATTTATATGCCAGTAACTATAAAAGTAAATAAAGTATTGTAGCTTCCGATTAAGGGGAAAATTCGCCCGATTATTACATTTTATTACTTGAAAGCTGACAATGCCTTTTTTCTTTTATCGCGCGTAGGATTGGCGTTTTCCGCAATGAATGACGCACACCAATGACAATTTTGTCTACTTTTCAGGAGATTTTTATGAGTTTTCAGGAGATTTTAATAAATTCAGGAGATTTCCATGAATTTTTCGTATATATTTTGCAATTTAATACTTACACCTAGAATTAGCGCGGGGCCTATGAAAGCGCGGGGCCCACTGCGACCGCATAGGTTGCAGTGGCCCTAAGACCGGCCCAGATTGTATTTTGATGATCAAAAGGGTGGGTTTGTCTGAAACAGCCAAGAAAACCAATGACTTCAAATTAGTTCAAGTCTTTAATCAACATAAATTACTTTAATAGCAGGTAGATAATGTCCAAACTAAAAAAACACAAAAAACGTCTGGTTCCTCTACCGCCAAAATGAATGCCAACTTTATTTGCGTTACATGTGGGGTGGTAACGCCTCTCCAGAATAGAGCTCTACAGTCACATGAAAAAAGTTCAACGGCTGAAGTAAGCCAAAAAAACAAGCAACAACACACTATTTCGGGCGCATACATATTAACACTTTCCCCTCCGTAATTATTGTTTCACATTCAGACGGAATTCTTCCTTTTGCTCATTAGTATTTATTATTATAGCTTTTATATAGCGCTACTTTCATGCTTATGGCATGCTCAGAGCGCTTTTGGACCAGTGGGGGGTGGGAGGGCGCTCAGTAAACACAACTCTGCCCAAGTCGGGTGTCGAACCTCGAGCCCCCTTCTAGGTAGGCAAGCCAAGCCACTTGGCCTCTCGACCACGCTTCCCATATTATGCTTTAGCTTTATATATTAATAGCTTTGTTTCATTGTGATCAGAAAATGTTTTATTTGGTCTAGGATTAAAGGGGAATGCATGCTCCTTCTATATAACATAAAGAAAGGGTTTTAAAATTAAATATTTCTTTAACTCTTTCTCTCCTAACTGACGATACCAGCGTTGATTCCACCAGAATGTGATAAATACTTACGTAGAGAAAGAGTTATATATAATGATGGTTAAATCAACGATGGTATCGTCGATTAGGAGAGAAAGAATTAATGGTTGGGAGGGGGGGATAAAGAGAAAAGAAGACTGCTGTTCATAGATTATAGAGATTACATGCCACATCATTTCTCAGCCGGCTGAAAAATAAAACAAAAAAAAACAACAACAAACAAACAAAAACAAAACAACAGAAGAAAACTGATGGGCTTTACGACTTCATTCAAGATATTTTGAATAGAAATTTATTTGCTTTAAATTTGGTGTAGGTGAGAGTCAGAGCTATTCAGAAATATACAGCATTATGAATAAGGCAATCATCTTGAAACAGCTTTTCTGTTTTTCTTTTTTCCAACAATCAGAAGTCTGCGAGCAAACTCAGACACACAAACCTAGACACACACAGCGACTATATATAGAAGTAAAAGCCATTGACGCAAACGAGATGATGAAGCGGCAATTAAACAAAATAACAGAACATTATTTAGAAATAAATTAGGTTTGAAAATCTAATATGCTAAGTGTTTCTCGCTTTTATTTTTGAAGACAATTTATGTTTCTATTTTTAGGGCACCTAACCTGCAGAGTTGTTCCGCTTACTTTTCACCGAAACGTCGGTACCACAATCAATAAACTAGTACAATACAGACGTCTTAACTCTTTCTCTCCGTAATTATTTACCACATTCTGGTTGAACCAACGCTGGTATCATCAGTTAGGAGAGAAAGAGTTAAGTAGTTTACTATTAGATATTTATGCAATTTTTGGTAAATATACAACGTAACTTTGACGTAAACTTTATAGCATAAACAATTTTTTTTTTTTGGGGGGGGGGGGGCCTAAACAAATACCGTAAGTCACACACACACACTTATAATAAAAGTATAAATAAAATCTATTATACGTTGACTTCTGCTAATCGCGAAATCATGCTGCAGGAAGTCTATTGAATTCCACTTCCGGCACCAATGGGCCAGTCAGACTTCCACGACAAGTAGATCAAAAGTTCTGTGCCTATAAATGGCTAACAGAGACACCTCTCGACTCTCTATTTTGACGGTTGTTTGACCTAGGCGAAGTAGAAAAAAAAAGTTATTTTCGGGCTTAAGTTTTCTTGTTTATATACATGTATGTGGCTTTCGTTGATTGCTGTTAAAATTAGATATGATTTGAATTAATTAACCTCTTAGGAAATTCGATACAAGTAACAAGCCGTGTAGGCCTACGTAACGTTTACAGGAATACATTTCAAGAGATTGACCTGATTTCATTCAGAAGTATAGATCTAGTCTGGGTTTAAAGTCTATGTTTATGGTCTAGGTTTATAGTCTTGGCTTGAACTCTAAAAGTGATATCACATTCAGACGTCACAGTTTATAACATTACCAAAATGCATGCTAAAAAATTTGGAGATGTCCAGATAAACTAAACCATGCCAGGAAGGTTAAGTAAAACGTCAATGTTGCCAGTTAAAAAAAAAAGCTACAATCGCAAGAGCTTAAAAAAAATATAATTCTGCACAGCTAGAAAGTGTAAAAAAAAATTTTAAGGAAAAATTTCAAGCGTATCTACACCTCATTTATTTTGTAAATAAATATTTTATAAACCGAATACACACAAAAATAATAGCGAAACGGGAGTGATTGCATGTATAAAAAAATCTCAAATAAACACAATTTGTTTCTAATAATATTTTCTCGGTTTTTGGTTTCTAGGATTTAATATCGAGTCTAGATTGATGTCTCTCTGTTGATACTCTCTGTTGATACGTGACGTTGTTATGAATGCTATTGAGTTCTCTAAGAGGATTAAGAAGTGTGTGCGTGTAGTTTGTTAATCTAAGATGAATGATCAAACTTAAAGTATGTGTGTTTTTACATTTGCCTGGTAGTTTGTCCTTTTTAACTTATATTTTATATTTTATTTAAAATGGTGTCAGAAAATGGGATAATACATTTTTATTGATTATGGATTGAAAACGAGTCTAATTGAAACATTGTCAGAATCTTTACAAAGACAAGCCACGAGAGTACATATGATCGATTGGCTGATAAATGATTATGGCGAAGACAGAGATTTATCTACTAGCATCAGGGGCAGATAAGAAATGTGACTGTCAAATAACTTTTTTTTGTTTATGCATAAATTCTGTTACAGAAGCTACATGACCACAGGGCACAAGTGATCCAAGACATAATGAAATACATGAATTCTCTTAAGTCTGTTACATGAATAATGTATCTATATTGTTGTGACTGCCTCGCACATGGCCTCCCGCACTATATTATGCACTGTCTTGTACGAGAGAAAGTAAGATTGTTATAGAGAGACATTGAGCCTAAAGTGTGAGCTGAACAGGGTCCAAGGCATAAATGTGAGAACCTCGTGTCCTGTGTGACCGTTGTCTCTATTGGCCTTATGATATTTAAGATAATAGAGCTTTAATGAACTGTTCTGTTGAGTTTCCTTTTGTTGAGCTGTCTCTTAAAGTTACAACAATATAAATTGTTTAAAAATAAGCTGATAATACATAGGCAGAAGAGTGCAGCAATAAAGATAGGGAAAGAATTTTAAGAGATATTTTTTTGTACTTCTGATACAATTTAACAACAAAAACGACAACGTTGTACAGATTCAGCAGTACAAAAGCTAAAGCACTATCTTATCTTATATCATACAGACGTTACTTCAAAAAAGAAGATGATTACGTCCTACGCGTCATGCATTTAGTCATGCATATTAACCAATGACTTAAATTCTGCCAAGTCACTGGTTTTCCTGTCTAGCTCAGGCAACCCATTCCATGCTCTAATAGCACTAGGGAAGAAGGAGCATTTGTACAAATTTGTCCTAGCAAATGGGACGAGGAATGTGCCTTTATCTTTGTGTCTTTCAGAGTATTTTACTAAATTTAATTATTCAAGAGTCTATGATCAAACTTCAAATTGTGTAAAAGAAATGACTAAACGATCGTGTACTTCTAATGTTAATTGACTTGCTGGAGCAAAAGACGAATAAATTTCATTAAAAAAAACTACTCCATCAACTGTAGGCTTTATGGACGAAAATGTGAATTTAGACTGACATGCCCTGCTGGGGCAGGACATTTTAAAAAGGTCAAACAATGAATCACTTTGCTGTGAAGTGTGAGCCATAAAATTAATAAAGTGGAAAAAAATTTAAATAATCAGTTGTTTTTTTCTTTGGGTCATCGTCTCAACCGAATCAGCGTCGAATCTTAGTTTGAGTTTACCAAAAAAAAAAAAAAAAAAAACAACCCCGCCCAATTACATATTATAGTTTGAAAAGAAAAACTTTTTTTTTTTGATGTATCATAACAAAGTTGACCGTGAAGCTTATTTTTGGTTGATGTTTGATAAAAATCTGGCCTAAGTTTGTCATATTAGCTGTACATTAAGTAACGGGCTCAAGTACACAACATGATCTGCCAGATTTGCTGTCACAAAATAAAAACTCTTTTTTACGTTTTGGGCGTTCCTTCAGAATTGAAGATTATAAAGTCCTGGTCCAAAGCTCCAGCAGACGACAAGAGATGGAAGTTGGAAAGGTTCAAATTTGGAATCATCGTGATGACATCCAAAGCGCAATTCACGCAACCAGTCATCAGACCAACCAGAATTTCATCAGGCTAAACTTTTAACACAGGATATTCAAATACCCACTACCACCTACTGAGCCAGTGACCTACATTTGTATAAAGTCCATTCACTTTACGTCATTGCCAAACTACTTTTAACGCTGCAAAAAAGATTTGAGTCAATCCACTTTGGCCAACAAACTTTAGTTTTTATTCAACTACTCTGTGTGTGACTTGTCAATTAATGATTATCAATATCAGTCCATGTATAATTGTCTTCTTTGTTCTCTGGGCTTTTTATTGAGCTCTAGTATTGGTCATCGATCTCATATTGAAAACAAACAGTACACTAGAAGAGGGTTTCTAAAACTGGTTTCTTCGGCGTAGGTCTAGAGCTCTGCCAAATCTTTGATCTCCATATTGAAAATATTCCCCATTTTCCAAACCTCACATGTTATGCACTTTAGATCTAGTCCAAATCAAACCATCTTTTTTACTTTCCCTCTTATCAGCTTGCCAATTCTTCATAGGAAGAAACTGGACAGGGAATCGGTTTTAAATTATTTTTTTTAGAAATTTGACAGTTTGGCCAGAGGGGGGAAACATATGATTATAACGAGTAAACCAGAGTTTTCCCTGCGTGGCCAATTAGCTAATAATTTTTTTTTCTCAAAGAGATACATAAACTATAAAATTTCTAAGAAAATTTTTTAGAGCCGTTTTCGAGATACATGTTCACCCAGTCTAGTTTTTGGTTCCACATATGCAAAGTTTGCAAGGTAATAAAAGAACTACTAGCCACAACAAATTTTCAATAATAATCAATAAATCAGTCTTAGTCTTACTAATAAATCAGTCTTAGTCATATATCAATCTTAATCAATAAATCAGTCTTAGTCATAAAACAGTCTTAGTTATAAATTAGTATTAGTCTTAAATCAATCTTAATCATAAATCAGTCTTAGTTATAAATCAATCTTAATGTTAGTCATAAATCAGTCTTAGTCTGAGTCATAAATCAGTAATAAAAACATCTATGGGAGAATGCTCTACTGTAAAATGGAGAAACATTTTCGCCCTACCAGAATATTTTTTTCATAAAAACCTCATTGGAAGATGGGCCACTTTAAACAAGTTTTGGGCTCCCGCAATGATTTCAAATGCATTTATTGACTTATTTCTTTCAGCCAAATGGTTTGAATACCAAGGCTCCTGTTATACAATGCCAAGTCTGCAAAATATCACTTACCAAACGTCCGTCTCAGAGTGCTCCGCCCTTGGTAAGTGCAGATCTGCTGATAGTAGTTAATACAATACCTTACTTTTTTAAAATAAATATATACACAATATAGGTCCCGAAGTCTTTTCGCTAATTTGTTAATGAAGAAAGATATGTGCAGCCAATAATTAGCCCATACACTATAAACATTGTCGATTTTCATACATTGAGGCTAATCGATATACATAAGAACACTTTGGGTGTATCCGGTGTAAAGAATACGGTTGATATGAGAACTTTCTTAACTCTTTCTCTCCGTAATTATTTACCACATTCTGGCGGAATCAACGCTGGTATCGTCAGTTAGGAGAGAAAGAGTTAATAAATCTTTTTTTTTTTTTTTAACTTTGCAGCAAGTAAAATCAAATTTATATATTTTTTTCTTGTTTGTAACACAAAGAAATGTTTTTAATTTCGTTAGAAGCAGTGATTTTTCAATATGGCGTCCTTGCTATTGTGTACTTTTTTGATTTAGTTCAAAATCTCGCCGATCATTCTTTCTTTTCATACCTGTTTCTTTATTTTCCACTATGTCGCCACCATCAGAAACGAACTGGGAGTCAAATCGGCTTTGGCATACAGTCCGGCCCACAACTTGCGTTTCACAGCTCCTGGGCACTGTATTCATTCATAACGCTTTCTATTCTTCTCTCTCTCTCTCTCACTCAACTGTATTTTGAGTAATTTAAAGAACGTTATAGGGATATTAAAAAAAAAAAAAATCACAGCGTAAGCAAAGAGAAGATTACTCTGGTTAACTTTTGGTGATAAAATCACTAATATAGATATACTCTCTGTAAACAAATTTTACCGAAGAGCATTAGACATATTATAAGAAGTAGTATTAGAAGTTCTTCGACACGTAGCCTTGACGTATTTAGTTTTTGTTTGTTTAGGCCTAAATGAACAAAGAAATATTGCTATCTTGATTAATTCTCTAGGCTCGTACTTGGCAGAACTGAACACCCTGGAAGAATTGAGTTACATTCAGGTCTTAGCGAATGGTAGCAGTTCCAGTTTCTGGCTGGGTCTGAACTTCAACAATGGCTCAGGAAGTAAGTCGTTTGACTTTTCAACCAAGAAGCTCTTCAGATTAGTGAGTTTAAACACTACGTAACGATAGGATTATTAAATGTAATTTGATTTAAGAATAGTGTTTTTTTTGTATTTTTTAAAATCCTTTATAGTGGAATTATTGATGACTTATTGATGAGGACAGAATTAGACGGGGAAAAGAAAATCTAAATCGACCACTGGCGCAAACAATGGTTATGTCTGCACTGCATGTTGCAAACTATGTAGGTCACCGCTGGGGCAGCGTAGCCACTGGAAATACTATATTCCTCGTTAATCTTCGGACTCGAAGACACGCCTTATTATTATTATTATTCATGACGTAATAATGATTCATCGTTAAATATGCACCTCCCCCACACACACATATAAACACGAGTCTATATTTAGACTGATGAGTTTAGACGTTATAATGGACCTCATTCACCAATCGTAAACAAACAACATTTAGCCACGTGATAATATTGATAAAACAATGAAAAAAAAACATATCACGTGACAGCCTTTATGGACTGTAGTATAGTATAGAAGAGATAAGAGAATCACGTGGCTAAATGTTGTTTATTTACGATTGGTGAATGAGGTTCATTAGCTTTATCAATTTACAAGTCATGTGAGTTTAGCAGGACAAGACACACAGAAAGTCTCTGGTCATCCACTGCACCCAAACTCGTCCCCGGACGTCTTGACCAAATCTTGCTTCCGGAAAAGGATGGGCTTTAGGGCGAGAGAACAGAATGCGACAACACATCTACCGGAAGCTCAAAATTGGAACCAGTGAAATCTGCCCAAGTGGAGTATCACCAGAGAATGCCGACCACGTCCTCCAAAACTGCTCTCTATACCAAGAGGCCCGTATAAGACATTGGCCCCAAATCACCCCAATAGAAAGGAAACTATATGGAGAGCTCCCTGTTTTGGAAACCACTGCGCAGTTCATCTCATGTATTGGTCTAGTCATCTGAACACTCCAACATAACAATGAGAACGAAGAAGAAGAAGAAGAAGAAGAAGGGCGAGAGAGTGAGGTCGAAGTGTTGCGCGAATCCTCCTCACTTAAATATAAAATCCCAGCGCAAGTCACTAGTCATGTATATACATACACACATTATACACACACACTTAGTCAGCTAGGGAAACTGATGTCTATTAGTCGAGTTTAAAGTCTTGACTAGATTAATACAACGAATGTAATAACAAAAGACAACTTCGACTGTTACAGTTTGTTGATAGCATTTGTTATAATAGAATACTATTAGTAATAAAACTGTTTTTGTTAGCGCGACTATCATGCTCATAGCATGCCAAGACTACTGAATAAATACAAGGCCGGCCTTAAGCATAGGCCAACAAGGCAGCCGCAAAGGGCCTTCGATTGGTGGGGGCCTCGAACGGGACTCAAAGAGAACATTTTATTAGAGGAGAATGGACCTCATTCACCAATCGTAAACAAACAACATTTAGTCACGTGATCTTATTGAGAAAACAACGAAACAAACGGTCACGTGACAACCATCATGAATTAAACATGAGATCGTAAATTATATAGAAGAGATAGAGCACCACGGATATAATCGCCAACAAAGAAGAGCTCTATGGGACTACGTCTGCTGGCCTAGATCTAAGTCTCGACTATGATTCGAGATGAACACAATCACAATTCGAGACGGAGTTCAAACTCGAGCCCTCTTTGATAGGTAGCCACGCTGTTTGCCACTTAGCCACTCATTTTACATATAGATATGACATTGGCAATATGATCCATTTCTGACTTTGGTATAACAGTTAATTAGTAGGGGGCGCAATCGGTAGTGTTTTTTTTTTAGTATATGTAGGCCCCCTATACATGTGTGTGAGAGTGTGTGTGTGTGTGTGTGTGATGTTAATAAATGTCTGGTCAGTGAAGTGTGAAAAGAACACTTGTCACGTGGTCCAGCAGACGTGAAGGCGAACAATCTGGGGAGATTTTAAAAATCTTATCAGGATTTAGTATTATCACTTTCAAAGATGTATCAACTGCCTTATGTATTGTACTACTGTTGCACAAGATATGTTGTTGTCACCCTGCCTTGCACCAGTGCTTGAGGTGCGCACTAGCGCACTAGTGAACGTAAACAGGAAGACACCAGAATGGAGAGAAGAACAGTGCATCAGGGATTGTGAAGAGTCTGAATGTTTGGGAAACTAATAGGCCTGCTTTTGGTGCTGCCTGAAGGTTGTAGTAGGGACCTGGAGCGAAGCGGGGAAGGCTGTCGTTGGTCCACATTCGGGTTAAGTAGCAAAGGACTGGTATACTTAGTAGTAAGACTCTGAGGAAGCTGAAGGATGTTATGTGTTTGCCCTAGTGAATAAACACAACTAAGACTAGATTAGTAAACTCATCTTCGGAACACAACCTTAACTTAGTGACATTAAATGACACCCAGAAATGTATGTTAATATTTGCGTGTTTGAAGCATCATTCTCTGTCACTCTCTCTCTCTCTCTCTCCAGAGTTTCACTGGAACAGAGCCGGGACTGAACCTATGACTGGAATGTGGATAGATGGAGAACCGAATCTAACTGGTCTTTGTGTCCGGCTTACCACGGAGGTTTTAATGGGCGCTCCTACCGCAACGCCCAAAGACATTTATTTGCTGGCTGACAACCCGTGCTCAAGTCTGTACATGTCTTTGTGCGAGAAGTCTGCAGGTAGTGTCAATAAGTGTAGCGACATTTAGACTATTGTAATAGATAGTAATAAACAAAAACAAGTTATCAAGAACCTCTACAAAGAGGCCACCAGTGCGGTGTACTTCGACAATAACATTGGGCACTGGTTCGAAACCACAGTTGGAGTAAGACAGGGCTGCCTACTTTCACCAACACTCTTCAATATCTTCCTTGAAAGGATAATGGAATATCGAGGGCTATGAAGGTACTGTAAGCATTGGAGGAAGAAGAATTACTAAATTGCGCTTCGCAGATGACATTGATGGCCTAGCAGGGACAGAAGAAGAACTAGCTGACTTGGTGATGCGCATTGACAAGACTTCCGCAGCATACGGTATGCAAATAAACGCCGAAAAAAAACTTTAAAATCCCCTTTAGGTGCCGAATCGCTTTAACTGACACAGAGATGGGCACTTGGCATCAGGCGGCTTCCAAACGAAACAGCTGGGCATTTCTACCCAATGCCGCGGGTTACACATTTAAGATCAAAAGAATATCCGCTGCCGATGTAGACGGCAAAAAAAACAACAACAAACCAGATCGACCAGCGGCGGACAGCGGTTATGGCTGTGCTGGATGTGGCAAAATATGTAGGTCGCAGCTGGGACTCCATAACCACCTGACATACTGCACTCCTCAATCTTCGGACTGGAAGACAATTCTTATTATAGACGAGAACACATATTCTGTTTCTTATGATTGCACAAGTACGGCACAATCATCTGTCTGTGTAAAATTATGAACTTAATTTTATTTCGCGGATTTCTGGAGATGGATCGAGGCCCCCGCTCCCGCTAATAAGTTGTTTCCTTCAACAGCTTATTCTATACACAGAGCAGAACTGGAGAGGTGCCCTCAATATTTTTTATGACTGAACTCACGGCGCGAGTTGGGGTGACCATGCATGGCTGGGTCAACACATTGGCCGAGGTCACAAAAGGGTAACAAAAGAACGGACAATCGACAAAGAACTGTTATACATCGAGTGGACATGACCAGGCAACTTTCACGAGCAAACTGACAATAGTCGCTTTTTTTTTTTTTTTTTTGTTTAGCTTGAAGCTTAAGTAAAACCTGCATGATGAGAGAGTTACACTGTTATTTTCACTACAGTTCAGAAATGTGTAAAGTCAGTCTTTTGGTGATACGTTTGTACAGTGTTCAGCTTATTTAGTACGAGAGATATAGCAGTCAAGTACCACGCAAATTGACTTCTCCCACTCCTTTAAGTTGCTGTGACTTATCTGTCTACACGTAGCTTTAGAAAAACAAACATGAAGAGAGTAAAATGTTTGTAAAATGTTTTACATAATTCGGATGTTCCTTCAGAGTTGAAGATAGTTTACTTCCTAGTCCAAACCTCCCGCAGGACGACGGGGGATGGGAGCGGGCAGGGTTTGAACCCTCGACCGTCGATAAATCCGAACGACAGTCCAGCGCGCAAACCGCACGACCAGGCAGCCAAAGAGAGAGAGACAAAGATAGGCAGACGTAACACTATAGTTGACGATTTGGTAGAGTAGCAAGTTTTGTAAAGTGTTTTGTAAAAACTTTTAAATGTTTCGGATGTCCCATCAGATTTCGAAGTTGATTACATCCTAGTCTAAGCCGCCCGCAGGACGACGCGTCGGGCAGAGTTCGAGCCCGGAACCGTCTAAAACACCAAAACGACAGCCCAAAGCGCATACCACACGACCAAGCAGCAGTCTTTCACAAACATAGTAATAATAATAATAATAAGGCTAGTCTTCGAGTCCGAAGATCAGTGAGGAATGCAGTATTTCCCGTGGCTACGCAGTCCCAGCTGTGACCTACATATTTTGCCAACCGACATCACAAACATAAAGCAGTACAAAGTGCGAGAGCTAGACAACGACAACGGAGAAAATGATTGAATTGCAGCAAAGAGTGGACCAGAGTAGGTCTTTGACCAAGACAAAGGCCCGATGACTTCCCCATTCTTCCCGATATTGCGTACAGGGCTGGATTTAAGTATGTGGAGACCCCGGGACATAATTTTCTTGGAGGCCCCGGGACATGATTTTCTTGGAGGCCCCGGGACAGGATTTTTTTTATGGAGGCCCCAGGACAGGATTTTTTATGGAGGCCCCGGGACAGGATTTTTATGGAGGCCCCGAGACAGGATTGGAGGTCCCTACAAATTTTCGAAATGTTTAAATGTATACGAATAGGAATACTTTATTTATTATAGCTTTTATATAGCTCTACTTTCATGCTTATAGCATGCTCAGAGCGCTACAGTCCTATCTCATTTGTGGACCAGATGGGGAAGGGGGGGGGGGGGAATCTCTGCCCGAGTCGGGTGTCGAACCTCGAGCCAAGTTCAAGCGCACTTCGCATCTCGACCACGCTTCCCACATATACTTACATCTGAAAGCATGTCATATTTTAGAAGAAAGAATAGCTATTGAAAATTTAATCTCACTTTCCGTTTGAAAAATATTTAATATGCATATTTTAGTTTTAAAAAAGTGTATATTTTTGAGTTTGAGGAGGCTAAGGCTCTGGGTAGACTCAATGTCGTGAATTTACTTATTCCCATCATGCTCCACTTCTCTGCCACGACATTTTTTTTAAGTCGTAAAAAAGGTGTAAGATAAGGGGAATAAAAACGTAACAAGGTTTCTGCCTCGTCGAAATTCGGATATACATTTATCTCTTTTAAAGTCTTTCTTGTGAAGTCCCCCAGGGCTGAAGCCCCACCTGCCCTTACCTAAGTCCGGCTCTGACTACGCACAACAATCCTACGATGTAATGCACATAGCTACTGGAGGCCCGGGGACATGATTTTTATGGAGGCCCCGGGACATGATTTTTTATGGAGGCCCCGGGACATGATTTTTATGGAGGCCCCGGGACATGATTTTTTATGGAGGCCCCGGGACATGATTTTTATGGAGGCCCCGGGACATGATTTTTATGGAGGCCCCGGGACATGATTTTTATGGAAGCCCCGGGACATGATTTTTATGGAGGCCCCGGGACATGATTTTTATGGAGGCCCCAGAACATGATTTTTATGGAGGCCCCGGGACATGATTTTTAATATGGAGGCCCCGCTGCGGGGAAGAAGAGGAAACCGTGCCTCATATTCTGTTTGACTGCCCCAGACTTGCTGATCTCCGTCTCGACAGGTCTGGGAAACCCAAAATTCTCGACCTGTATGGCGACATTCATGCACTACGCAAGACAGCAGGGTTTCTGTCCAGGGCTTTTGCAAGAGAGGATTTGAGCCTCTCAAGCCCTCACTCTAATGGAGTTTGATGATGATGATGAATAGTTTACTATGAGCTTTCCTTTCATCTACTACAAATGCAGTAAAATTTGTATAAAAAACATATATAAATCTAAAAAGTCATCTTGTGTGTTTTCTAACATCTATGTCGACCAGAGGTTTTCAATTTCATAACATTGTAATAAATATATAGTAAATAAAGACTAAAATTAGCAGTGTTATGTTGTAGCCATAGACATAAATAAATATAGACTGGCCGATTAAAGAGTTTTATGAAACGAAAATGTGTGACTTGCAAGTTTGTGTACTTTATTAAACAGCATTTATGAGCAGTATAAAAGTGAAGTATTCATATCTATTTCAGCCATAACCTATATATATTGTAAATAAGGAGGCAGTGTAGTTTTGTCTATTTATATATGTCTATGGTTATAGCCTATGTATTTGACTTTTTGTCTCCCTTAGATCTAAAAAAGCCAGTGTATTACGGTAGAACAAGTGCTTGCAAGAATTGCTGCCCCTTAACTCCGCTCACCACTGCTAGAAGATTAGATTGTGCATGGGCGTGTTCCAAGTTGAAAGAGTGCGTTGGGTTCCAGTTCACTCGGACTTCATCTCAGTGTCTTCCACTAGTCTTCAACACCTCGTGCTCCCTGAGTGTCAGCTTGAACTCTGTCATGTACACGGCGATCCAACCAAGATGTTAAGCCTGCACAGCTTTTAGCAAAACTTTTGAGCTAATTAAGTCCTGTTTTAAAAATAATTTAGTCTATTTCTAAAATAATTTAGACTTCAATTTGAATTAATTTAGATATGAATTTGAACTAATTTAGACTTGAACTGGAAACAATTTAGACTTAAAAAATATGTTCAACTTGTGTTTTTAAATAAGTTTAACCTTTTTCCTTACATCTATTCATTTTATTGTCACTTTTAGATTAAGAATATAATCTAAGACAAACGACGATATATTTGGTTAAATTTTTAAAATAGTTGAGGCATGGTGGATGAGTCGTAAAATGCTTGGCTTCCCAAACCTGGGCTCTCGGGTTCGATTCCTGGTGAAGACAAGGATTTATACTTTTGAGATCTTTAGGGCGCCTCTGAGTCCGTCCTGAGACTCTGAGCTGTAATGGGTAACTGACATAAGTTGAGTAAAAAAAAAAGCGGTTGGCCACATGACACTCTCGTTAACCCTGGGGTACATAAACATATGTTTTTTACATCTGCCCCACATATCGCAAGGTCTGAAAGTGGAACTTTTAACAAATAGTCTTATCTGTTAAGGTATTTTCCACCCACCATTATTCTCCTGTTACTTTTATTTGTTCAACTCACTTCTAGACTTACCGACAGACCGACCCTAAGGTCATTTGTTTAGACACACCTATAGCTCACTGTAACTAGGCCTATATTTGTTCAACTCACTGACAGCTCTGTACAGGCTTAGGCCTATAAAGGGTAAGTTGTCAACTCAATGTAGCCCCAAAGAGACCATAGGTAATATTACGATTTTTTTTTTCAGTCGACTTAACAAGGGCAGAGAACTATGACTCTTTGTATAAATAATACTGCTTATTATATATAAACATCCCCCCCCAGAGAAACTTTGTTTCAATCTTGCACCAGGGGCGGACTGGCTATATGGGCTTCTGGGCAAATGCCCGGTGGGCCGGTACCCAAATGGGCCGGTTGGGCCATCGAAAGGTCCGCATCGATGCCACTAAGTATTAAATTGATTAAGGTTTTATAATATTCTCTTTAAAAAAAGCGGACATTTGAGTATCGCATTTAAAAGAAATCACTCTACAGTGTAATACTAATTTGTTCTAGTAAACTTTCCGAGATAACGTAATAGCCTACATCCGTAGACAGCGCTACTAGTAGTTGGCTTCACCCTGGGCTATTAAAAAGCAACATAAGGCCCTTTTTCAAATACGGCGCTCACAACTATCGACACTCAAACTTAACATAATGATTTTGAGGACAGGTAGGCCTATATTTGGATGCCCATCACATGATAGGTAATTTATGGGCCCGATTGTATGGAAATGCCCGGGCCGATTTTGACACTCAGTCCGCCCCTGTCTTGCACGTTTCAACAATTTAAAATAAATAAATTGACATTTAAAATAAACAGCGGCCTGGATAAACATATTGGGGATGATATGAGATGAAATTGTAAATTTAAGAGAATAATAGAAAATAAACAGCCGCAGAAGAAATATGGACCACGAATTCGAATGGGCTGGTAATTGTGAAATGTCGCTTCTATCCACAATAGTTGTTAATATTATTGTTAAATTATACCAATGTTAATTAATGTGTATGTTTGGTTGTTAATGTTATATCACTTCTGATTGACGCAATTTAACAAGCTGCCACTGATTCTTTGGAAAGTACTATATACTTTGTGAATTTAATTCAGAGGCGTCACTAGACGTGGAGTCACCCGGTTTGGTTACGGCA
Source organism: Biomphalaria glabrata (assembly GCF_947242115.1). Classification (NCBI taxonomy): domain Eukaryota; kingdom Metazoa; phylum Mollusca; class Gastropoda; family Planorbidae; genus Biomphalaria; species Biomphalaria glabrata. The sequence goes on along the minus strand of NC_074720.1, from coordinate 44,258,232 downwards.
ACTTGCACCCTCCCCCCCCCCCGCCCCCCAAATTACATTCACTGAATCAACGAGAGTACTTTCAGACTAAGGCCGCTTGCAGACTACACGGTTAAACCGTAATACAAAAAAAACCTACGGCTGAAGATGTAACAAACGTATGGGACCTTTTTCATGTTACACCGTGACGATCAAATGTCTGTTAGGACACAGTCGTGTCATGCTACTAAAATTAACAGTCGCCTAAAACCGTACAGCAGGGGTTCTCAACCTGTGGGTAGCGACCCATTTGGGGGTCGAATGACCATTTGCCAGGGGCCGCATAAGACCGTCGAATTTTTTTTTCTTTTGGCTATTTTTGAACGGAAGTTTTTATGTTCGTTTTGAACGTGTTGTACCAAGCCTATGTGCACCATGGTTGGTATGTGCACCATGGTTGATATGTGCACCATGGTTGGTATGTGTACCATGGTTGGTATGTGTACCATGGTTGGTATGTGCGCCATGGTTGGTATGAGCACCATGGTATGTGCACCATGGTTGATATGTGCAGCATGGTTGGTATGTGTACGGTATGTGCACCATGGTTTGTATGTGCACCATGGTTGGTATGTGCACCATGGTTGGTATGTGCACCATGGTTGATATGTGCAGCATGGTTGGTATGTGTACGGTATGTGCACCATGGTTTGTATGTGCACCATGGTTGGTATGTGCACCATGGTTGATATATGCACCATGGTTGATATGTGCACCATGGTTGGTATGTGCACCATGGTTGGTATGTGCACCATGGTTGATATGTGCACCATGGTTGGTATGTGCACCATGGTTGGTATGTGCACCCTGGTTGGTATGTGCACCCTGGTTGGTATGTGCACCATGGTTGGTCTGCATTTACATTTGTAGTAATGGCGGATAGGGACATGACTTAGATATAATCACACAACGATCGTCAAGCATCGATAAAATAAACTAAAAAAGTGGGTGGTGACAAATAAGTTCTCTCTGCCGTATGTACGAGGCAGATAAACCTCCGAGCTTTGCGGATAAATACATCCAGTATTTTAGTTTTGAGGTCGGTAAAGTCAAGAAATCCAGACTTGACCAAGGAGGCAAGTAGCATAATTAAAACATAGCAGCCCTTGAAGCTTTTTATTTGGTGGCTCTCATCATTGCTAGAGCCATGAAACCTCACACCATTGCGAAGAGTTAATATTGCCAGGGGTTAAATTGCTCGAGTTATGAATGGAGCCAAATTTGTAACTACACTTAGTGCAATTTCATTATCTAACGAGACTGTTCACAGGAGAAAAAAAATGACATGTCTTCTGATTTTATCAATCAGGCAATTTAGGAAATATGATATCTGACCCATACACCAATATTAGGCCTCCAAATAGAGAAATCCAAAGACGTAATAAAGTGTTCACATTTACTGTTTATTTCTTGAGACATAAACATAATAGCGATCATAAAGATTAGTTCCTATGCAAACTTCTTGAAATGAAACGAATGAGAATTTATGGTTTGGGGGGGTCGCCGCCAAGTGAAAAATTGTATTAAGGGGTCGCGGAGCTAAAAAGGTTGAGAACCGCTGCCGTACAGTGCGCTAGTGGCCTTAAGATGTAGTTATTGATAAAGTGATGGTCAAGCAGGACGGGTAAATGTTTATGAAGAGCGTAACGCTATAAGTCAAAATGTCATTGAGAAGACTCTCTCTATGGCATATGTACTATTCCAGCCCTGACAACTGCAATGCGGTGCTAGCTGGTACGGAAAACAAGACGCATTTCTGCTTCTTCTCTCTTTATTTTCTTCCAGTGAATGTTAGAATCGACTACAATTCGACCATACTTTGTCATCTATTACAAAGAAATGCCATTGTATCTTAGTCAACTGATCACTCCATAGGTCCACCAGAGAGCCCAGCGCTCCGTGGACTCTTGTCGTGCCACGTTTGTCTCTCAATATCTACGGTCTGCGGGCTTTTTCAGAACATAGATCAAAGGTTTGGAACTCATTCCCCATTGATCTCAGACATGCTTCACTTCGTTCAAGAGGAACAGTAAGATCTATCTGTTCAAAACTTTTTACCCTAGTTTGTCATTTTAGCTCTCGTCTTATCTTATCTTATCTTATATAATACAGACGTTACTTCAAAAAAGAAGATGATTACGTCCTACGCGTCATGCATTTAGTCATGCATATTAACCAATGACTTAAATTCTGCCAAGACACTGGTTTTCCTGGCTAGCTCTGGCAAGCTCTCGTGTTTAAGTTATGTTATCATAGCGCATTTAGCCTACATTATAAATTAAATTATTATTATTATTATAAAATCAAAACAACACCCTATTTCAGAGAATTTGAAACAAAACTTCATGTCACGTGGGTAATCACAAGATGAGATGGAGAATTCTCGCTACTGTCTCAAATTGCCTGCTTTTGCGAAAAATTATCTTTTGTTCACTCTAGTGTTACACCTTGTCACCCTAATGGGTGTCTTTTGCTGCAATCCGAGTCCGCCACTGCATTCATACCTAACAGAGAACATTTTACCAGATGATTTTAACCTTCATTTAAATTTTTAAAATTGTTTCGGATCATTATTTGTCATGTTCTTAAAAAACATTATAGAGTATGAATAGAACTCTCTGATCGTCTGCTTCTATGAATTGTGGGAAACTATTCCATTGAATGATATTGTTTTACCTGCTCATTGTTATTTATAGACTTTATCATTTCGTATAGATATTGATATATTGAACAGATGGAGCCAGCTTGTTTTCCATAGAATGCCTTAGTGTTATGCTAACATTCCAGTGTTACAGAATGTAGGCCTTTGATTATGAAGCTCTATTATTATATTTCATTACGCACTAGTTTCACGACATAAGTTAGTTTGCTAATAAAAAATAAAAATAGAAAAAAAAAATGTTGATTGTTTTATTGTTTTATATTTGCATAAAGGTCTCAAATAATGCGGTCGGGTCAAGCTAGGACAATATTTTCACACTAGGTAAACTCAGTCAAACACTATAAAACTTTATTAAATATTTAAATAACATTTGTAAGCCAAAGGTTACAATGTGTATAATGTGTCTCAGATTCAACAGCATTTTGTTAGTAGAATGTATTCTTAAAGCCTGAAACACATAAAGACTCAGAACTTGTAACACCATTGGACCAATTTATTGGACTTTAATTCGAGAATAGTTCCTAGATTAGATAGAACGGGGAGGAGGAGAGGCGGGGAGTAATTAACTGATCGGCTACCAATCCAGTGGTCATGGATTTAATTTTTGGTGGTCTGAACTGAAATCTCCGAGTCCACCCAGAGTTAAATGGGTAACTGGCGTTAACTTAAATAAAAGTGCAGCCGGTTTTGTGTGTGTGTGTGTGCTGGTCACATCAAACTCTCGTTAACCTTGGACTAGAAATAAATGAACTTAAGGCAGATAAAACTTAAACAAAGACATGTCTGGACCAACAAAGTCTCTCAGTGTGTTTTCACAGACTTTATTGAATGTTAAATTCACTTGAAATCAAGGGAAGCATTACTCGCATTGATTTGCGAACGAAATTTATAGTTTTTAATGAAATAATCTCATATTTAACTTATGTCCTTAAGATTTAGATATCTAATACGACACCTTCAACTTTGCCTTGTCTGTAAACAAGGTTAAAGTTCAAACACGAAAGCGTTGCGTATAATTTGTTAGCAAATTTGTGTGCATGTGTTAGAGAGTAAAGGAATCTACTTCTGGTAAGAAGTGTGACCTTGTGATTAAGATTTCTATCGAGCGTATTCAGTTACTCTCTAAATCATGGACCCTTATTTTTTTTTCACATAATCTCTAACCCAACGTCTTAATGAGTAAACTTGTCTATATAAAAAAGTGAAGAGTCAAAGATTTTTGAAAGAACCGCAGACGTTATGGGAGACATGATGAATCGAACAGAATAGTGAGAAAATAAAACAACTTCAAAATCTGATTTGAAATAGGAGTAAATCAATATGAAACTCGGAACAGTTTAGAACAAATAGAAAGGATTGCACAAAGGGCTTCAATAACAGAAGGCTTCGTAAATTTAAACAAGTTCTTGACGCTCATTCTTTCAACTGCAATTATGTATCCATGGCAACATCGCTTGCCAGTTTGATCAATTTAAATATTAAACTTTCCCGCCGAGTGAATGCAGCGCGTCATGGGAGAAACAATGGATGAATTCGAAGTCAGGTGAGATCTAGCGTTAGCGGTTAGGCTTTGAACGAGACCAGGGATTTAGAGTGTCCTTCTCTTCTTCCTCGTTCTCATTATTATCTTAAATGGTTCTGATGACTAGACCAATACATGAGATGAACTGTGCAGATTTTTTTTTCAGTTTTTCTTCAATAGGTGTGTCATGGGGTCGGTGTCTTGTGTGGCCCTTGATGGAGATTGCAGTTTTGAAAGACATGGTCGCCATTCTATGGTGTCACAGGGCAAATTTCATCAGCGTATGACCTGATGATTGTGATCTTATTGTCATATCGTGTTCTATTGTATCTACCCTAAATTCAGTTTTAAAATACATATTTATTTACATTCATTACATAAAAAAGGTCTCGAATAATTAGAATAAAATTTATAAAAATATGTAAAGACTTGCCAAATATGTTGTCAAAATTTGATTTGTTTTCTTTTTTTTTTTTTTGGTTGGATAAAGAATGGAATACTTTCAAATGAATTTTATGATAAAATAATATATTAAATATTACAGGATCTAAATTTCAATTTTATAATTCTGTAGATTAGATTTGAAAGCATAAATACAGATAAATAACTGATGACTAAATAAATGTATAATGCAGAAAAACTGGCCCTTAAAAGAGTAGAGATGCGCCACACCCACCGCCAATATAGCTTGGTTTGAGAAGAAATCAATAAATTGACTTCATTAATTCAGTGCCATTGATGGCTTACTTAAGATCGTAAAGACATGACATATTGCATATGTGGTATTGTGAGAGTGATTGAGGTCTTATTTTTTACTATTATACCTCTGTACAGCTACACAAAAGTTCAGTTTAAACGACATTTATATTTACATTCATTGCATTTAAAAAAGGTCTCAAATAATTAGATTAAAATGTATAAAATAAGTAAAGACTTGACAAATATTGTTGTCATATCACGTATTTGGTACTGAGAGAGTAGATACGTCTGACCGAGACCAATCGTCATAGAATGGTATCGGTGTAACGGGGACTAAGGTCGCGCTGTGCCCAGGTAGGTTACACTGACCCGTATGATATAAACAGATTTTTGAAAAAAAAGTATGAATAGAATTTATTCGGTTTATATCAATGAATTAATTGAATCGCCCCTAAGAAAAGCACAGGGACGTAGCTAAAAATTTCCCATCGTTTGGGGGCCTGGGGGATTGTCCTCTTTAGGGGGCCCTATATTTTGCGTAATAATTAATTTTTAATATAAAAAACACTCATTTGGAGGCCCCGCTAAAGTGGGGGCCCGGGGGGATTTTCAAAAGTCTCCCCCCTCTTTTCCCCCATCCCCTGGAAAAGCCCTTGCAGAAGTCGAAGAGAAAACCTAAGTAGACCCTCGATGGACAACGGCTTTTTCTGTATTACAGGTGGCAAAAAATGTAGGTCGCAACTGGGTTTGCTTATTCCTGTGAAACACTGCACTCCTCCCTAATCTATGGAATCGAAGACATCGCCATTAGAATTAAATTCCTCTGTCTGCACCCCCCCCCCAAGTCTTCCATCATAAGATTGTATAATGCTTGTGTACTGGAGGGTTTTCACAATAGACTAAACAATGTCAAGGATCCTAATATGGCTTGTGTCAATTGTAAGTATTGTAACATCTTAAACCGTTTGTAAATAAAACAAAAAAATATCAGAGGCCATTGAATCAATGGAGCCATTAATGCCAGGTTTGTAAAGCGCATCTTTCATGATAAAGTTTACTCACTGCGCTATTGTCCAATCTCTTTAGTGGACAAGGCGGGGGGAGGGTGAGGGTGTAACACCAAACATAACTTGGGATTCGAACTCAAGCGCCCTCGGTAGGAAGCCAAGTGGTTTATGCCTCTCGGTCTTCATCAGTCTGTACACTTAGAAGCGCTTAATAAATAATGGAGAAACCGATCCAAACAACTCTCTTCTGTATTTAAAGTTTGCTAAGAAAACTTCCCAGTTCAACCAAGACATATTTGCTGCGGAGTGTTGTTACAACTTTATTTACATAATTTCAATTAAGAGGTCAGATGTTAAAGTTCATGGTGACTACTAAATGGTTAATGGGAAAATTTCCATACAGAAAGTAATTTACCTAGCAATTTGTTTAATTGTAATATTGGTGTAGATTACGGTAGTGTGTAGAACTGTAGATTGTAAATGCTTGCGTTAGAACTTTAGCCTAAGGGAGGTAATGTCTCGCATGGAACAGATGATTCAACAAAAAAGCTATTATTTCCCTTTCTCGACAGGACGATAATCAAAGTTCGACCACTCAAAGCTTTCGAAATCTATTTTACGAATTCATCTACATGTGTCAGTTGCTGCTGTCTTTCCTATTAAAATTATATAAATATAGGTGCAAAATAAGGCAGATGTTTTTGGAATAATACGCCCCACTTTTTTTTAAACAATATTTAGACCCTTCGGCCTCGGAAGACAACAGCTTTGTATCAGATATGAAAACCATGTAGATCTAGGTCTCATCAAAGTCTGTGTCTTCATATTTGTAATATTTTACACAACCTTAGGAATCTCTCTCTCTCTTTCAATATGTCTCAATCGATCTACCAAACTTTATAGATTTCGAGTAAGCCAGTTTGACGCAGCCGTTTTGGCGCGAGAAGTTCTGGTAGTAATTTCTTAAACACGAAACTTTTCACACTAAACAATTTTTTTTTCACTATTCTAAACAATAGGTTTTTTCTTTTTAAAGGTTTAAGAATTATGATTTTTTGATGAATGCATATTGCGAACTATGGGTGCTGCCAGGTCGTCTGTATGTGCTCGGAACTGTCCATTCGATGGTCCCGGGTTCGAAACCTAACCGCCGATATCCACCGCCGTCCTGTGTGAGGGTTGGGTTGGGATATTAACATGTTAAACATACAAACTCTAAAAGGTCAGATTACTTCCTAAGAAGACGACATTAGGGCTACCAGATGTCCGGCTAAGCCCAAGGGATGAAATTGATTAGTCTTATCTTTTTAAGAGATCTATCTGGGATATTTGACGTCTCAAGAGGTGCTCTTTTCCCTTTGCAACTTCTTGTGTGACTAAAGAGGCCAATCCTTGATACACAGCTACGGTCACAGGTTGGGCATATATAATCACCAGGCGCCGTTGCATTTTCACCCTTCTTTCTGCTTCTGTTGTGTATGACATCTGCAATCCGTGACCCTTCCTTTATGCTCTCTCTCCATGTGGATCTATCCAGTGCCACCTCTTCCCAGCTGTCAGTGTCGATTTTGAAGAGTTTCATGTCGCGTTTGCATACATCCGTATACCGTAAAAGTGGACGACCAGAGGCTCTCCTGCCTTCTATTAGATCACCATATAGAGTGTCTAGTGGAAGTTGACCTTCTGGGATTCTATGTCAAGTCTGAGATACCATAAAATTATAACTATTTTCGTGTGAAATATTTGTTCTTGTTTTCTTTAGGGTAATATAATGGCCCACATATATTATAATTTTAGTGACAGTTATTTAATTCCTAATCTAACCGACCAAAAAAAAACTTCTGATCTTTACAAAGAAAAAGCAAATTTTGCGTGTACCGCATGAAGTCAAAGTGTGTACCGCATGAAGTCAAAGCGTGTACCGCATGAAGTCAAAGCGTGTACCGCATGAAGTCAAAGCGTGTACTGTATGAAGTCAAAGCGTGTACTATATGAAGTCAAAGCGTGTACCTTATGAAGTCAAAGCGTGTACCTTATGAAGTCAAAACGTGTACCTTATGAAGTCAAAGCGTGTACCTTATGAAGTCAAAGCGTGTACTTATGAAGTCAAAGCGTGTACCTTATGAAGTCAAAACGTGTACCTTATGAAGTCAAAGCGTGTACCTTATGAAGTCAAAGCGTGTACCTTATGAAGTCAAAGCGTGTACTTCATCATCTGAGTCAAACAGTTCGTCAACGAAGTTATGCTCATTCATTATAACCAAAATAGAAATTGTTTATTTATACGTCAATAAAGTTAAAGAAAAAGAAACTCTGTTTTTCTTTACTTAATTATTTCATGTTTTTTTTTTAAATTACTTAATGCAGTCTTTATAACATTTTACGTGACCAAAATACAATTGCGGCCGAGACCTCTTAGCAAGCGATCGTGTTTGGGTGAACGCTGTAAGCTCTGAGCCTAACAGGGTACCGGGCATAGCCATAGTGCCAGCAATTTTTCCTGCATTCCCTGGCGTCTAAGGGCTCATTTTAGCATAGCTAAAGAAATGCAGGTCGAATCAAGTCATGTAATGAAATGGGGGGTAAGCACGGGACTGCACTAAAATTCTTCGTGGCTTTTTTAGTGTGATCGTCGTCAGATCACCTTTGTGTTTGTACAATGTTTTACATGTTTCGGATGTTACTTTTACATGTTTCGGATGTTACTTCAGCTTCGAATACAATCTACTTCCTAGTACCAATCTACCGCAGGACGACGGGGGAAGGCAGCGGGCAAGGCATGAGCCTGGGACTATCAGGACAACCGAACGTCAGTCTAGCGCATGCCGCTCTACTAGGAATTTGTCGTGTGACTTGATCAGGAAATGACGTCAGTAAAACGATGGCGAGAATCGCGGAAGACATTTCACCGTTATGTCGTGAGGAAAAAAAAAACAACAACGATTAAATGGCGCGGGTGGAGAAGTCTTCAAATATATATATGGCTCCTTTTGTCTCGAAAGGCAATGGATGCGCCCAAATGAGTCACTGGTTTTGGCTTAATCTTGAGACGGGGCAGAATCTGGGGTGGCTAATCAAGCCAATTCTAGAACGGCAGACTTTGCCACAATTCGTACATGTGTATGCCTCTGATTTAGGGCTAGCAGACAGGGCAGCTTTCTTTTTTTCCCTCTTGATTAAAGCCGCTTCAATTCTTTTGTTCTCAGCAAGGGTTGTCCCAGCACGCACAGTCTGTCTCCATACACTCCGGTCTTTGGCTATGTTTTCCCACATAATTTCGCTGATGCCTGAGGCTCTCATGTCTCGCTTGCAGACATCTCTATATGTTAGTCTTGGGCGGCCCTTGGGTCTGACTCCTTCCACAAGCACAGCATATAAGATATCTTTCGGGATTCTTCAAATATACTCTTCAATATAACGTTATCAGACTCCACCCCTGAAAACGAAAGTTCTATATAGAACATGAGACGAAGTTCCTCAATTTAAAATTTTCTAGACATTGCTAATAATGTCGTGTTTACTTGATACTATCTCACTTGAAACAACGACGGAAGTCAAGGGACAGTACTACCGAGAATTTCTTTTCTACATTAAATACGAATTGAACGGAATTGCGCCCCCTCTTGTCGCCACTTCGCTTCCACCCCGTGGTGGTGGTGGGGGAGCCCCGCGTCCTACAGTTTGTTAAACGTAGATTTAGGCTAAGTGTCATCCTAATATTTATACCACTACATTTTTTTCTTTAGCCAGCCGTTTATAATTTTACTTATATAATATGATTTTTTGAATCAGTTATACTTATTTATAAATTAAATGATCACTTATCTCCATTTATATATAGGCCAGTTCAGAGAGACATTTCCCGGATCAAAGGTTAGGCCTGACATTATTGAAATGGACGCCCCTGATTCAGTCATTAACATACCAGCTGCAATATCAAACATGCAACATGAAAAGACTACAACTACCAACTCGCCGCCAGTGGTAACTCGATAAAGCAGGCAAGTTTGGCCATTACTAAGTTACCCTGATCGAGATACTTAGATACATCTTTGTATTTTTATGTAATGTTAATTACATTTATTTGCAGACCTAAACTCTTGGCTTTTATGCACAGGTCCGTCAGTGAATGAAATTCCATCCAAGGCAAAGGACAGAGAGGAATGGAGAAAGGTGGTTTTAAAGATCACGTGTGGTGCCCCGACGTCCAACAGACTAAGGTATGGGTGATGGTGAAGAGTATTATTGCTAAAATGTCTGTAGTGTTGAACATTCAACTAGTTAATTTATGTTGTGTATAGGGAGACAAGAAAAATATTTTGATGCTTGGGGGCATAGAATTCATAGGTGCCCAGGAATTTTCCGATTGGGAGCCAAGAACCATCTACATCAGCACGAATCCAATAGAACTGAACCTCCGCGGCTTCGTCACGCACTCTGGGAAGAAACTTAGTAAGAGCAGCAAAATCAGAAACAATATTATTTAATGCAACAACATTCACCCCAACAGCAGCCCTCATAGCATCAGCAGCCATTTACCAAACAGAGATTCAAAGTCATAGAGCAAACCATTGACACTAGCAAAGCCGAAGTATTAATATTAGCTAGTATATGTATGTGGATTAGCGAGTAAATTACATATATCCAGAATTTTATAAGTATGATTGATACATTTTACGTAGTTGGATTCTCTGAAACTAAACTGGGTAATGATTAAATGAAAGCCATTGAGAAAAGTAGTTATCATTACTATATCTTATACCATAAATCTAAATGCTTGAGTCTTTGTATGAATCATATGGGATACTTTACATTGTTATGATTCTATGTCACTACCTACAGCAACTTGATTAGACAATCCTAAGTCCTTGATTCAATAAGAATACCAAAATAGACTTAGCCGCTCACTTGATAGTACGCCTATTATGGGATACTTTACATTGTTATGATTCTATGTCACTACAGCTACTTGATTAGACAATCCTAAGTCCTTGATTCAATTAGAATACCAAAAAAGACTTAGCCGCTCACTTGACTGTAGGCCTATTACCGAATGGATTTTACTTCAATGATTTGATAAAAAATACCTGAATTCGACTTTTAAAAAATTGACTTTGATAAGAATATCAGCCCCCCCCCCCCCCACACCCTAAAAAAAAAGTCTTAATAAGAATTTCTAATTAACTTAACTTCAGGGGCAGAATGATTTATCATTTACATCAAGACAAATTGAAAATAAAGAAATAGATATTCAGTTCAACTAAGAGGGAAATAATTTGAAAGATGCGCAAAATAGCTAGGTGTTATAATAAATGAAAAGCTGTCATGGAATCCCCATATTGATGAAACTGTCATAAAATCAAACAAAGCATTAGGGTTTATTAAAAGAAATTTCTATAAATCAAATAAGAACATAAAACTAAAATGTTATTTAACCTTGGTTAGGCCAATAATCATCATCATCAAACTCCATTAGAGTGAGGGCTTGAGAGGCTCAAATCCTCTCTTGCAAAAGCCCTGGACAGAAACCCTGCTGTCTTGCGTAGTGCATGAATGTCGCCATACAGGTCGAGAATTTTGGGTTTCCCAGACCTGTCGAGACGGAGATCAGCAAGTCTGGGGCAGTCAAACAGAATATGAGGCACGGTTTCCTCTTCTTCCCCGCAGCGAGGGCACCGTGAATCGAAATTTGGCCATAGCCGAGAGAAATATGAGCCAACAGGACAGTGGCCTGTCCTGCACTGTGCTATAATAGCTTGCTCAGGCCTGGACAGCCTCCACCACGGGGAAGTGCGGTCAGGGCGCCTCATGCGCTCCCAGACTCCACGGGCTTTTTGGGACTTGTCCCAGCACTCAAACCACTTTTCCATTTCTGTTTTTTGTATTATAGCCAGGGCTTGATGAAAGCTTACAGCCTGATCAGTGGGTGGAATTTGCCCTCCCTGGTGGGCCAAAGAGTCTGCGATTGTGTTGCCAGTCACACCTATGTGACTCGGTACCCACTGCATTATTACAGGGGTGCCATAGCGTTGTTTGATGTTATGTGAAGCCATGATGACAGTGTTGATATTGGGGGGCCATGGTCCGGGGCTTTGCAAAGCATGTAGTACAGATTTTGAGTCAGTGACCACAACAATCTGTGTTGCCCTCAAATGTCCCTCGCCGAGTTGAGAGTCAATGACTTTTAAGGCTTCACAGACTGCCATGGTCTCCGCATCAAAACTGCAAACACTACCACATGGTCCAAAGATTTTGACTGTGTGAGAGCCAAGAAAGTCGATGTAGGCTCCATAGCCTGCTCTTCCAGAATCTATTGATGCCGATCCATCAGTGTATGCAAAAATAGCACTGGGCTTGAAGGTATTAATGGTCTCCAGAGCTAGGATTTGAAGGTCGTTAGATGAACGGCTTTGCTTAGTGGCATTAGGCCAATAATAGAATATGCATCCTCCGTTTGGGATCCCTCAACTCAAGAAAACATTAAGAAACTGGAACAGACACAAAATAGAGCAGTGAGATTCATAACAAACGAATATTCACATTTGACTAGAGAAACACCTTTAGTAAAATCTCTAAATTTAGAAAGCCTTCAGGACAGAAGACTCAAAAGTAAAATAGCAATTATACATAAAACACTGAACCATAATCTTCAAATACAAAACCTTATAAAATACTCAGAAAGACACAAAGATAAAGACACATTCCTCGTTCCATATGCTAGGACAAATTTGTACAAAGTGCTATTAGAGCATGAAATGGGTTGCCTGAACTAGCCAGGAAAACCAGTGAGTTGGAGGAATTTAGGTCATTGGTTAATATGCATGACTAAATGCATGACGCGTAGGACGTCTGTATCATATAAGATAAGAATATAACATATGATACGAATAAAAAAAAAGCATAGCGCTGATATTAGAACTTTTGTAGTACTGTATACAGATTTTGCATATAGATTATTTCTTATTATTTTATGCTATTTATCTATATATTTTTTTTTCTGACAGTTCAAGGCGTGAAGATGGATAATTTGCATCCCTGAAACCGGAAGCTTCATGCTAACGGAGATCGTCTGCCAAGTATGACACTTCATCGAGGAGAGGGATCCTCTGATTTCAAACGTCAGCTGCGCGGCGGTGCTCAGGCTTCGGGAATCAACCTGGAAGAAAGTCAGGAGAAGAATCTTTTTGCTGTTGCAACTATCAACTAGCTGTTTCAACTATCAACTAGCTGTTGCAACTATCAACTATGGTATTCCCTTCCACAGCTTCTGCACCCGAGCGTACAGCCAAGCATTCAAATGGATCATTCGAAGTGGAGAGAAGAACTACAGCACGTGTGAAAACCAACGAACTATTTATCTGATACGTATTTGTATTACTCCGCCCTGCACTACTTGAACATTGTACCAGACTTTAAAATACAGACGTTACTTCAAAAAAAAAAGAAGACTGGACTTAGATGGGAATGGAATTGTTTTTTGAGTGTCAACTGCGTTCCGCCCATGTGTGGTAGCCAAGAAATAGGTTGCATGCTGAAGGCGAACTCTCGTGTGTCTGTCTGTCTTTTCATTTTCATCAAGTGAAATAATAAACATAATCTAATCTTTTCATTTTCATCAAGTGAAATAATAAACATAATCTAATCTTTTCATTTTCATCAAGTGAAATAATAAACATAATCTAATCTTTTCATTTTCATCAAGTAAAATAATAAACATAATCTATCTACTATTTCTATTTCGTGGAGTTGCTTGCTTTAGGCTGACAGCCTTACACCTAAAACAATGTTAAATTCAACCCTTTATCTTTCAATCAAATTATAAATAATTTTTTTATTTCGTTGTTTTTTTTTTTTTTTTTTTACAAATTTCCTAACACGTATAATTATTGATACTAGCCAGTCGCTAAAAAGTCAAAATATAGCAATGTTCAGACCTCAATAAGAACAATATCGGAAGCTTAGTCCTTAGTGCTGTTATTATTATTATATGCTTAGGTCATGTTTATTCATAATTTATAGAGAAACATGTATAGAGACGCGCTTGGGCGACGTTACAACACAATCACATTAATTTTTATCAAGTAGAAATCTCTCATTCTCCAATGTGTTCGTTCTCTCCCCCCCCCCCGGGCCACTCCTTTTGTCTCTCTGTATCTCACACAGGGAGGAAGAGGATCGGTTTGGATATAAAAAAAATAAAAAAAATCTCTTTTCACTCCAAACTAAATGCGTTTGTAATATGGTAAGCAGAAACAGCCTACACACACACACACAGGTTTTAATAGTTATTCACTAGCCCCAGACGTGTCAATCGTTTGAACCACAGATATATATTTATAGCTTTGATATAGCGCTACTTTCATGCTTACAGCATAGAGCGCTTTTGTCCAATCTCATTTGTGGACCAGTTGGGGGGGGGGGAGTATCTAGGGTTTTCCGTGCTGCCTTTAGGCGCTCAGTAAACACAACTCTGCCCGAGTAGGGGGGTCGAACCTCGAGCCCCCTTCTAGGTAGCCAAGCCAAGTTCAAGCGCACTTGGCCTCTCGACCTAAATGTGGTTCAAGCTATGTTAAAGCTAATTTAATTTTTTAAACAATCTTTTCTTTTACAAAAGTTAAGGGCACTACTTTTTAATTCCTATTAGTGGGATTACTGTAAATTCTCTCAAACAAATGAAGATATTTTTAAAAAGTATAATTAGACCGCATAAATCTATATATAGAGAGATCTAGATAAAAATGCAAAGCATGGAAAAATCTAAAAATCTCATGATAAAAAAAAAATGGTCCATTAACGGAATAATTAAATAAGTCATAGGATAAATGCAGAATAGACAATGGACCTCATTCCCCAATCGTAAACAAACAACATTTAGCAACGTGATTATCTATATCTTCTATACAAGTTATGTAATCCATAAAGGCTGTCACGTGATACGTATTTTTTCATTGTTTTATCAATATTATGGCGTAGCTAAATGTGTTTGTTTACGGTTGGTGAATTAAGGGGCGGCCGGAAAGTGCACGATGTAGCTCCACTAGAAGCAACGCAATACTACAAGATTGTTTTTAACATTGAGACCTTGACACTTCAGTTCTGAGATACTTAGCAATACTTAGAAAACGAGGTATGACATGAAAAAAAACGTGACAGTGTGACGTAGTTGTGGGCCTTGGTTACCAACTGGTGAACTGCGGGTCTAGTTTATAGTAGCTATTCAAGCTTGAATCTATTTTATTTTAAACGTTAGACCATGAAGTAGTTAATCTGATCTTTGATTGACATCTGTAAAAGAAAGGGGTAAAGATGGTAGTAACGAAATGCCAGTAAATGAGCTTCAATTATGAAACTAAATTCGCGATAATTGGGAATTTAATTTGTGTAACTTCCACAGAAGATTCATCTCAAAGCTAAAGTTTTGTATTTCATTTCTTTACTTACTAAAGCAAAACATCGTGAAAAAAAAAATTTTTATACAAAGTTTTATATTTTGAAAAATTATCGTCAGAACTTCGCGTGCCGACTAAAACTGACAAATTTCTAGGCAAATCGTTAGAGCCGTTTTCGAAAAACCCGCCAAGTGTCCATGTGATTCATGCACGCAAGACAAAATAAGAAACCTTATCTTCTTATCTTATACAATACAGACGATACTTCAAAAAACAAGATGATTACGTCCTACGCGTGTTCCTTGGTCAATCTAGTTATACATGTTAACAAATGACCTAAATTCTGCCAAGTCATTGGTTTTCCTGACTAGCTCAGGCAACCCATTCCATGCTCAAATAGCACTAGGGAAGAAGGAGCATTTGTACAAATTTGTCCTAACATATTGAACAAAGAATGTGCCTTTATCTTTGTGTCTTTCCGGGTATTTTATTCTATTTTGTTTTTGTACTTGAATATTATTGAAACTTTACTTTTAAATCTTCTATCCTGAAGGGTTTCTAAATTTAGCGATTATACTAAAGGTGTTACTCTAATCAACTGCGAATATTCGTTTGTTATGAATCTCACTGCTCTATTTTGTGTCTGTTCCAGTTTCTTACTGTTTTCTTGAGTTGAGCGGTCCCGAACAGAGGATACATATTTTATTATTGGCCTAACCAAGGTTAAATAACATTCCTGTTCGTGGGGTATGTGTTCAAACTGCCCACCGCCATTCCCCCGCAGTCCTGTGGGAGGTTTGGGCATAATCTTCAATTCTGACGGAACATCCGAAACATGTAGAACATGCATGAAACCATGATGACCATGACATTGGCATGCTCCACCCTTCCTTTTTTACTAAATTTAAGGCTAGGTGTGTGTGAAACGCAGAGGGACTATCACCTTCCTTTTTTTTTTAGTTGGCGATATCATTAATTGAATAAATCAATTTCGAGTGAAAGAAAAATTGTATCATTTGGGTGGACTCCGCGGCGTTCTAAAGATCCAAAATCCCAGTCTTTACCGAGATTTGAACCCTAGACCACTCGGTTCGGAAGCCACCACGATCCATATAAATGAGTTTCGTAATTTAACTATTTCTTTTCTTTTTTTTTAATTCATAAAAAATAATGAGACGAATTTAAATAATTATTTTATAATATTCATCTTTTTGCTTTACTATTCTACAACAAATTAAAAGGTCTTGCCCCGCCACTACATCAACTACAAGGCGGACTCGAAGTATGCCTACAATTTATAACCTTTTTTATAACGTATTCACGGAACTTAAAACATGTTCACGCGATTCCTTCAGTACTACACAGAAACACAAATAACATAACAAGCCTATGCGTGGATATAACTTCTGACACCATGTTCCGTTGTAACAGAATAATAATAAATTACTGTAGACGTTAATAATTAATAATGATAATAACGAGACTGTCTTTATCAAGGTAGACATATATAACTAACTTTTTATTTCCGTCCGGTTCTTTGCTTTCGCATAAAACATAAACAACAAACAATGACGTAATATCTTCTAATATTAGCACACTAGTCTGTATAACTTCACAACCATCAGAAAATAACTTTTCAAAAATCTTTCTAACAGGATTATACTATACACTCAAAAATGGTCTGACTTTCCCGAACACTCCCCCCCCCCCTCCCTATTCAACGAACTAGTTTTTCCCCGGAGAAAGTCCGGTTCCCTTAAACTTAACTCAGCAACCGAAAAAAAAAAATCAATACTAAAACTATGATTCTATAACTTGACTGCACCAGTCGTCAATGGAGCTTATTTACCAATCGTAAACAAACAGCATTTAGCCACGTGATTCTCTATCTCTTCTTTACAAATTACGTAATACACACAGGCTGTCACGTGATACGTTTTTTTTTATAAATTTTTATATTCATATTATCACATGGATAAAGGTTGTTTGTTTACGATTGGTCAATGAGGTCCATTATGTCTGTTTACAGTGTTACATTTAGTTATTACTTATTCCACTTATAAAATCACCAGTTCGTGTCCAAGTCTCGTTCGGTTCAAACTAAATGTACGAGAACGCCTCAGATCACTACGTAATGTTTGCTTCAGCGTGTCTCAAACTTTTAAGTGACGCCCCCAGTCGACAAAAAACAAATCGACTGCGCCCCACTTCACCAGCCAGGGGTTCTAAGCAAGCACTGCAAGAGGGAATGGACCTCATTCACCAATCGTAAACAAACAACATTTAGCCACGTGGTGCTCTATCTCTTCTATACAATTTTTTTTCCATTATTTTATCAATAAGATCACGTGACTAAATGTTGTTTGTTTACGATTGGTGAATGAGGTCCATTGAAACAACTCTAAAATATATAACCCTACTTAGATTTTTTAATATATGTTTACAAAATGGTTTGGAATTCCAATGTACACAGTGATTGTTCATTACAGAAAGCCAGTGGGAGACACTCTGGTGAATACGTTATAGGCTGCTGTAATGAAATGATGACTAGTATACCAATACCATGGCTTTATTCCACAAAATGAGACTACAGTAGACAGTGAATGAAACCAGCCACGTCTCGCATAACACTGATGCAGTACTATACACACACACACTGGACATGAAACACACACACTGGACATGACCTTCTGACACGCTGGACGCACGCAGAAAATCAACTCAGTTACACTACAGCCGCATTCTAAAAGGCACTACTTAGAAGATGAAACAAGGTCTCCAACTTAAAAATTTTTTTTTTTAAATAAATGGTAAAAATCCCATTTTAAGACTAATACTGCTTTATTGATCCTTATGGATATTTGTTGTGATTACAGTGACGCTGTTCTCATATAAAGACAACACAACAGAAACATGCAAATAAATGGAACAGACACAACATAAAGAGTTCATTCAGCGACTAAACAGAGGCATCTTGGTCCTTTTCATCTTTCCTGATCAACGGGAGTGGCGTTGATATAGTCTGACTGAGTAAGGAACGAACGAGTTTTTGTACCGCTCGATTCTAGTCTTGATTGATATTCAAATATGGGATAATAATTAAAATCAAAAAAATATTTTTGGTGCCTTGAAAAAATAGATTGAACTCCCACTCTTCCTTGTCAGTACCTTGCACCCCACGGTTTGTGAAACGCTGACTAACAAATTATACGCCAACGGGGAAAATTAATTCCCTAAAAATAGTCACCCTAAAAAATAGGCAGTATAAAAGCTAAGATCTCAGAATTCCATCATTGCTGCATTAAAACTCTTTCTCTCCGTAATTATTTACCACATTCTGGTGGAATCAACGTCTGTATCGTCGGTTAGGAGACAAAGAGTTACATTTCCAATGGATGTACCGAGGATATTAGTTGTGTGCTTAAAAAATTACATAAATAGTAAACATGTAAATAATTCGGAACAAATCTTAGCGAAGAAAGGTACGCAAAAAATGTTTAATAAAATCAAAACAATTTTTGATCCGACATTTTTAATAACGCATTCATTAACTGATGAATTTCGATACATTTTAGTAAAATCAGAATATTGTTATGAAAAGCCTCAAAAAAATCACCTCGATAACGAGCTGAAAGAGTATAATTATTTTTTAGACTACCCAGAAGTAGTAGGTGCGCCCATGGCGTTTGATAACCTAAAATTACATCGCATAAAAATGGTAGTATTGAAATCTAAAGGAAAATTTATCATACGCACAGCGTATCCTTATAGGGATCTAGAAATTGATCAGAAATATCGAGTGAATAATCCGTTATACCAAGGCTCTGTACAGTTCCTAGAACGCTGATATAAATTCAGCACGTTTTTTGGCAATCACGTTGAAGATAAATGATTTCATGATAATATTGTTCCTTTTTCTATATATTATATGGCCTATTAATAAAAGGAAGCTGAGGAATAATGTAATTATATATTTAGTGTTATAGCTATCGAGTCAGTAGCAGGCAGGAAAGATCCTTGCTCGACCGACTAAGCCATTCTTTAGTGGACGAGGTATCTTAGAGCAAATGTGTCTTGAGTCTTGCTCTACTGAGTAACCCACTCTTTAGTGGACAAGGTGTTATCTGAGAGCCAATGTGGCTTCAGAAGTCATCTACATCCAGTTTCGTTCGCACGGCAATGTGTTCAATGTTCGACGTCTACAAAAAACAAAGGAGATGGTCATAACGGAGCTTCTCCGTGCCGATGATTGCGCCCCCTGCTAGCTCACAATGAACATGATCTCCAGAACGCTGTCCACGAATTTGCATACGCTGCCGCCTCTTTCGGTAAACCTCGAGAAAACAGGTCATGTTCCAGAAGTCACCCAATAAAACCTACTCAGCCCCAAAAGATCACCGTGAACAGACAGCCCTTTAACGCAGTGAACCACTTCACATATATGGGTTGTATAGTGTCAAATGAAGCCTCACTTTCAAGGGAAGTTGATAACCATCTGGCCAGGGCCAGTTTTGCCTTTGGACGCCTTCAGGCGAGAGAGTGGCGGAACAGATCGCGCCGCCTGCCTACAAAAATCAATGTCAATGTCTACCAGGATGTGGTTCTCTCAATCCTTCTATATGGATCTGAGGCATGGGTACTATAGATGCTTGGCCTAGATGATTAGAACAATCTAATACTACTACATCAAATCACATGGAAGGCGCCTGAAGGCACTGTTTGGTCTCTATAACAGAGCAACTGATAAAACAAAGTGTTGCTAAAGGCACTGTTTGGTCTCTATAACAGAGAAACTGATAAAACAAAGTGTTGCTAAAGGCACTGTTTGGTCTCTATAACAGAGCAACTGATAACCCCAAGTGATGCTAAATGAAATTGTATCATTTGTTTATGTGTTAATAAAATTTTAAGAAATCAATGGTTCAAGTTTATTTGTATTTATTTTCCTCTGTAACTAGTCTTGTAATTTAACTATGTGCGGCTGTTGTGAAATATTTGGAGCAGTGATGAGCCAATGGTGCCAGAGTACAAACTGTAACAATAAATGGCTCTTAATCAACACCGATAACAGTAAACTCAGATGTACCTCAAGGAACAGTCTTGGGTCCACTACTATTTTTTACATAAACGATTTACCAAATTGCTTTACTTCAGGAACAAAAGTCAGATTATTTGCAGACGATTGCATAATATATAGAACAATAAAAACAACACAAGACACAGATATTTTACAAAGAGAATTAGATGAATTACAGAAATGGGAATCAAATTGGAGCATGTCTTTCCACCCAGAAAAATGTCAGTTGTTAAGAGTAACAAAAAAACTAAAACAAATTAATTCCACTTATCTTATTCATGGCAAACCAGTAACACAGACTAAAAACGCAAAATAACTAGGTGTTATAATAAATGAAAAACTGTCATGGAATCCACATATTGATGAAACTACAAAAAAATCAAACAAAGCATTAGGATTTATTAAAAGAAATTTCTATAAATCAAATAAGAACATAAAACTAAAATGTTATTTAACCTTGGTTAGGCCAATAATAGAATATGCATCCCCCGTTTGGGACCCCTCAACTCAAGAAAACATTAAGAAACTGGAACAGACACAAAATAGAGCAGTGAGATTCATAACAAACGAATATTCACATTTGACTAGAGTAACACCTTTAGTAAAATCACTAAATTTAGAAAGCCTTCAGGACAGAAGGCTCAAAAGTAAAGTAGCAATCATACATAAAACACTGAACCATAATCTTCAAATACAAAAACAAAATTTAATAAAATACTCTGAAAGACACAAAGATAAAGGCACATTCCTCGTCCCATATGCTAGGACAAATTTGTACAAATACTCCTTCTTCCCTAGCGCTATTAGAGCATGGAATGGGTTGCCTGAGCTAGCCAGGAAAACCAGTGACTTGGCAGAATTTAAGTCATTGGTTAATATGCATGACTAAATGCATGACGCGTAGGACGTAATCATCTTCTTTTTTGAAGTAACGTCTGTATTATATAAGATAAGATAAGAGTAAGCGTAACTGGTGTCCGGTGCAGGGCAGTTTTTTTCTTTGACACCACTCTACACACACACGCTTTCCCAAATAAACAACAATATAGTAATATAATAATAAATAAGATTGACTGAATAATAAGAATGTAATAAAAAAAAAACCAACAAAGTATTAACGACCTTCAAATAACAGCATTTGAAACCATCGATGACTTAAAGCCCATTGCTATTTTCGCATAGGCCTATAATATAATGTATTACCTAAATCTACACATATTACGAATAGTCACTATCTAAATACGCTTCTACGAAATACTATGATTTCTGGTACTAAAAATAAAACAGGACACATTAAGGACTTGCGCTATTACTGTCCCATTTCAAGTTTCAAGACAGTAACGTTAACCGCATCTGTCCTGGCGCTCCATCCTGTTCTAGATTCACTTTAAACCATTTTTTTTTTAAACGGACATCGGCTTTGAAAAATTAGGTGTAGAAGTGTGAGCGTCGAAATAAAAGAGTAAAAGTAAAGTTCCCATTATAAACCTTAGGATCTATGGTGCAGATGATGTAAAGGTCATCTGTTTCTGTGGCCCACGGCTAATGAGGCTGCCATGTGGCCAGCACAACGACTAACCCATTAGAGCTGGGTGGGCTCAGGAGGCGCCCTAAGGATCCCGAAAGTAAAAATTCCAGTCTTCACCAGGATTCGAGCCGGAACCCCCCCCCGGTTCGGAAGCCAATTGCTTTACCACTGAGTCACCACTCCTTCGATCATATAAATAAACAGAAGGTTTATTCTCACAATGATTGTGGATTGTCTAAGTCCTCTGTCAATACACAGTGGCTGTCTTTGAAAAGTCTAATTTACGAAAGGCTATTCTATTTCGTTGCCATATTAACATAGCCATTAACATTAACATAAAAAAAACTCTTTCAACAATTGTTTTTATGCGTTTGTAATTATCTAAACATTACATATATTTAACTTTTTTTTTTATCATTTAGGGGTCCGTGGGTAAGTTTTGACTATATAAAGGGGTCCCCGTGCCGAACAAGTTTGAGAACCCCAGTTCAAAGGATACTCTGGAATGCGATATCAACATTCACAGCTGGGAAGCACTAGATCTTGATCGCTCCTTATGGCGTGACGTTGTGAGTCTTCTCGAGATTTGAAGCAAGAAGAGTGGCCAGGGTGAAAGAGCGCCGAACCAACAAAAAGCTGAGAGAAGAAGCAGGACTATCTGCAACTGACCAAATCTACCCATGCCATGATGCGGCCGGCTTTTTAAGGATTGGACTTTACAGTCATCTTCGAGTCCATAGGAAACGAGAAATGTGCTCATCTTCGATCACGGGTTAGGAGCTACATATACACTGGAGTAGAAGACAGCATAAAATTGGCCCACATGGGGGGGTGGGGGCAAGCTGGAGGAGTCATGGATCACACATTTTGAACACACTATATAAACGGAAAAGTCCGAAAACGCTACAGAGACACATACCTAAACTATGATCGTAGATGTGTATTCAAGATTGGCCTATTTAGTCACATAAGAAGTAGCAAAGGGAGAAAATTTCATCAAGAGACCTAAAATGATGCAGAAGAACTTAGAGAAATAGACATTATCACAAAATAATTGTTTCCATCATTTAGATAAACATTTTGTTTTTCATAACTTCTTTGAAGTATCATAGGTACAAGTCTCTCTCTTTCTCTCTGTGTGACTATATTTTAGGCCGATATTGTGACCAAGTGTATGCTTAAAAGAGCTCATAGTCGATAAACGAAGTAAGAAGATCGTCTAGACAGACCTCTGAACAGTTTAGTTTACATACTAGTCTTCTAATATATTTATTTATAGTTTTTATATAGCGCTACTTTCATGCTTATAGCATGCTCAGAGCGCTTTGGTCCAATCTCATTTGTGGACCAGTGGGGGGAGGGGGTATCTAGGAGTTGGTTTTCCGTGCTGCCTTTAGGCGCTCAGTAAACACAACTCTGCCCGAGTCGGGTGTCGAACCTCGAGCCCCCTTCTAGGTAGCCAAGCCAAGCCAAGTTCAAGCACACTTAGCCTCTCGACCACGCTTCTAATCTAGACACACACACAAAATTCTATTATATATATTAATGCAGAACTAAAAAAAACAAAAAAACTGTTATGTCCAGAAAGCTGGAGAGAAACGGATCACATACATAGTCAGAAGATTTTTTTAAATTTATTTCATAAGATAAGATAACTTTTATTGAACCAATCAAGTGGAAATTCAGTTTGACTACAATTGACAACCTCGGCGTAACTACTGTACAATAACAATATAGATGCACATACGAACGACATTCACACACGAAAACACATACACACTCACAACCAGCGCTTTATGAATTAGACTTCTATGTGCTTCTCGATGACGACAGCTGATCTTGTAACACTCTGACCGAAAGTGGGATGAAGGAGTTTTAAAATCTTTCTGTTTTAGTCCTAATGGAAAGGAGACGACCACTTCGTTCAGATCTGATGTAACAGTGGTTTAACTCTTTCTCTCCTAATGAACGATTCCATCGTTGATTTGATCCCATTAGATTAAATTAATTTTTGGTTTTAGAAAGTATAACTTGTGTTATATAGGCTACAGCCTATCTGGACTAGCCAAGCCATTGGACTCGAGACAAAAAATATACACCTTCTCAACACAATCGTCATTCCAACTGCTACATATGCATGTGAGACGTGGAAGTCATCTGTCAAAATTGAGAAAAGACTAAATGTGGCTCAACAGAGATGGCTGAGACGGATTTTGGGAGTCAGTTACACAGATCGGGTCTCAAACAAGGATGCCGAACTGGGAGTCGAACACTTAGTGAGGTTGTGACTGAGCTTCGCATGAGGTTTGCGGGACATGTTCTACGTCAAAATGAATTACGCACACCAAGAGTTGCGATATAACTTGGAGGCCAAAACGAGGAAAACGCAAACAGGGATGTCCTCGTATTACCTGGCGACACACCTTCATGGAGGACCTCAGAACAGTGGACACCAGGTGGGAGGAGGCTTCAGACATTGCCAGTGACAGATCATTATGGAGACAACTTGCCGCCCAATGCGCCGAACGGCGCGGGAGGACCTAAGTCTAAGTTAGTCTAAGTGTTATATAAAAAAGATAATGCATTCTCCTATAACTCTACACCAAAAGTAACGTTTTCTGATTACAAACAAAAATTTTTACTGAAGTTTAATCATAACATGGTAGAATATGCAAATGTGAACAATGTACAATTCTGTCAGAACGTGGAAAATAATTACGGAGATAAAGAGTTAATGGGTGCAGTTTGTCTTTAAGAGTCGTGAGTGTTTTGGAAAGGCATCTCTCAGGAAAAAGCTCTTCAAGAGATGGTAGCTGCGTTCGAGTGATATACGATGCTTTTTTAATATGATATTTTTATCATATCTTATATATTACAGACGTTTCTTAAAAAAAAAAGATAATTACTTCCTAAGCGTTTCGTGTGTCTAGCTAGTCATGCATGTTAACCA
Source organism: Biomphalaria glabrata (assembly GCF_947242115.1). Lineage (NCBI taxonomy): Eukaryota > Metazoa > Mollusca > Gastropoda > Planorbidae > Biomphalaria > Biomphalaria glabrata. The sequence goes on along the minus strand of NC_074720.1, from coordinate 44,233,380 downwards.
ATGACTTTACTGTTATTATTTCAAAGATTTTTTGTAAAGCGAAATCGTAGACATCATAATATTTAATTATCAGAAGTTCACTCTCTTACTCTATACTAGTCTATACACATTGAACATTGAGATGGTGTGTAGGAGTTGGATCTCAAACTGTGTTGGTAACATATCATATTGCGGGTGGTCATAATGAATGATAATGGCACAAAATTGAACCACTGGTTGGGAGATGGTCTATAGGAGTTGGATCTCAAACTGTGTTGGTAACATATCATATTGCGGGTGGTCATACTGACACAAAATTGAACCACTGGTTGGGAGATGGACTATAGGAGTTGGATCTCAAACTGTGTTGGTAACATATCATATTGCGGGTGGTCATAATGACACAAAATTGACGTGACTATCATTTGAACACTACAAGACCTAGATCTAGATCTAACTATTCTTAAAACTAAGTTAAAAGTAATTTTGTACAAAAGTTTAAATTTGTATTCAATAAACGTCTGCAAGTAATTAGACTCATGTTATATTAATATTAAACTTGAAATGGGACAGGCAGTGGAGCGTAACATTGGTTTCTGCTGCACTAACTTACTGTAAATATTCTTAAATGATAATGATAGTATTTTTAAAAGATGGGCAGCAAATGTGAACTATAAAACCTAAATATCATGATAAAAATAAACGAACTTACCCTAATAGTTTAATAATCCGTTGATCTAATGCAGAATAATGTGATTGGACGTTTGCAATTGAAAAGATAAAAAGAGTTTAGATCTAGATCTAAATATAAACGATTAGAGTGGATAAAAATCCATGATGCCGTTCCACAATATAACACAAGTGTCGTTAGAGTTAATGATCTTGGCACTTCCGTTGTGCTCTGGGATATTAAAGATAGTTCCTGTGTGTTGTGGCACAACCCCACAGATACCGTTATAGCAACAAATAATTTTGGACCTTGGTAAACTGCAATATTATCTATACGGGCGTCCGCAGAATTTTTTGCAGGGGGGTGCAAGCCATATACGTTGGATGGCTGCCTGGTCTTGCGGTTTGCACGCTGGACTGTCGTTCGGACTTATCGATAGTCCCGGGTTCAAACCCTGCCCGCTCCCATCCCCCGCCGTCCTGCGGGAGGTTTGGACTAGGAAGTAATTATCTTCAACTCTGAAGGAACATCCGAAATAAGTAAAACATTTTACAAACAAACATTTTACGTGTGGCTTCAACTCTCTTGTTATGGAGAATATTAGTGAAAAGGACTGGTGCCCAGCCCTCCTCTCAATCCCTACGCGATATTGAGTGCACTGTTAATACTTGTTTCAAATTAAATAAAATATTAAACATGTGCACAAACTATTTACTGTACACGTTATAAAGCTTATCCGTGAGGCCCTTGCCTCCCTATGGTCGATCAAATAAAAATTGCAAGCGTCGACTGTGGCTGCCGAAACCGTCAACTGTAGCACTAACGCTCTTGCTTGGGACTGATACGGAAGAAATTGTCTTCCATTTGATATCAACAGTTGTATGTACGAATGAAAACATCATTCGGGTAATTGATAACAAGGCTAAGTGTGTGAGACGCCCAGCGAACCAAGGCTGCTTGTATCTGCTTTTGGATATTACTCACCCTTACCTGAACGCAGTTCTGAATACTAGCCATCGTAGCCTTTTATCTTGTTTTTTTTTTCTTTTCTTTACTTTTTCATTTAATTTATATTAGGTCACGTGTTTGACTGCTTAAATAATCACTGATTTGTGAATGACTTCGTAGTAGAGACATCCTAGGATCTTGCAACGAAACAACCTACCCTATTATATAAATAATATAATGCACCTTTGACAGTCAGTTTAGGGAACAGTGGATCAACAGACTGCTGTAAATGGTGTTACCCCATATATATGGCTCCTTTTGTCTCGAAAGGCAATGGATGCGCCCAAGTGAGTCACTGGTTTTGGCTTAATCTTTAGACGGGGCAGAATCTGGTGTGGCTAATCAAGCCAATTCTAGAACGGCAGACTTTGCCACAATTCGCACAGGTGCACGCCTCCGACCCAGGGCCAGCAGACAGGGCAGCTCTCTCTCCCTCCCTCTCGATTAAAGCCGCTTCAATTCCCCCGTTCCCAGCAAGGGCCGTCCCAGCACGCACAGCCCGTCTCCATGCACTCCGGTCTTTGGCTATGTTTTCCCACACACCTCCACCGATGCCCGAGGCCCCCACGCCCCATAACATCAAGAAATACTAATTAATTTTTAAACCGAGGGTCCCGTTTCTGTAAGAAATATAGGTCTTATATATTTTTTGTTACTCTCGTAATATGTATAGAGGATTGAAACTCACAGAAGCACGGTATATGGATATTGCGAATCCATTGTTTTGGCAAATGTGGCTAAGAGTAAAGTATGTGAAGCTCTTTTATAAGAAGTAAGACGAGGCCAATCACGTTTACGGGACTTACTGACATTTAAAGAGGCCCACTCGGGAGTCCCACCGGCCCATTTAGGTACCGGCCCACCGGGCATATAGCCAGTCCGCCCCTTGCGTTGATGGTCGAATCTATGCTTTGCAAACATATGAAAATGATGCAACAGATTGGTGCGTGTGTGTGTGTGTGTGTCACAGTGTGTGTGTGTGTGTGTGTGTGTGGAGTGGGTGTCTTCAAATAGTTAAACATATTTTTTTTTTCAATTTTCTAATATCACTACTATTATTTTTATTATTCCAATTTAATTTTAATGTTGATCTACAATAAATAGCTCTTGAGAAAGAGATATTAATTTTAGTAAACATTTTGAACATAATTTAAAAATAAAATTAAGGATTATCAATTTGAGACTAAATCAAAATTTGTTTAATGGCATTCATGCTTAGCCCATTGGAAACAACGAAAGACATTTCACACACAGGCACAATAAAGAGAACAATAAAAAGACATTGTCTACAGACACAGACGCAGTACACGCAGAAGTCAACTACAGACACAGAGCGCACAGAAGTCAACTATAGGCACAATAAAGAGAACGATTACAAGACATAGGCCTACAGGTTGTCTACAGACACAAACGCAGTACACACAGAAGTCAACTACAGACATAGTGCACACATAAGTCAACTATAGGCACAATAAAGAGAACGATTACAAGACATAGGCCTACAGGTTGTCTACAGACACAGACGCAGTACACACAGAAGTCAACTACAGGCATAGTGCGCACTGAAGTCAGCTACAGACACAGTACACACAGAAGTCAGCTACAGACACAGTGCGCACAGAAGTCAACTACAGACACAGTGCACACATAAGTCAACTATAGGCACAATAAAGAGAACGATTACAAGACATAGGCCTACAGGTTGTCTACAGACACAGACGCAGTACACACAGAAGTCAACTACAGGCACAGAGCGCACAGAAGTCAACTACAGACACAGAGCGCACAGAAGTCAACTACAGACACAGAGCGCACAGAAGTCAACTACAGACACAGAGCGCACAGAAGTCAACTACAGACACAGAGCGCACTGAAGTCAACTACAGACACAGAGCGCACAGAAGTCAACTACAGACACAGAGCGCACAGAAGTCAACTACAGACACAGAGCGCACAGAAGTCAACTACAGACACAGAGCGCACAGAAGTCAACTACAGGCACAGTGCGCACTGAAGTCAGCTATAGACGCAGTACACACAGAAGTCAGCTATAGACGCAGTACACACAGAAGTCAGCTACAGACACAGTGCGCACTGAAGTCAGCTATAGACGCAGTACACACAGAAATCAGCTACAGACGCAGTACACACAGAAGTCAGCTACAGACGCAGTACACATAGAAGTCAGCTACAGACACAGTACACACAGAAGTCAGCTACAGATACAGTACACACAGAAGTCAGCTATAGACACAGTACACACAGAAGTCAGCTACAGACTTAGTACACAGAAGTCAGCTACAGACACAGTACACATAGAAGTCAGCTACAGACACAGTACACATAGAAGTCAGCTACAGACACAGTACACACAGAAGTCAACTACAGACACAGTACACACAGAAGTCAGCTACAGACACAGTACACACAGAAGTCAGCTACAGACACAGTACGCACAGAAGTCAGCTACAGACACAGTACACACAGAAGTCAGCTACAGACACAGTACACACATAAGTCAGCTACAGACACAGTACACACAGAAGTCAGCAATAGACGCAGTACACACAGAAGTCAGCTACAGACACAGTACACACAGAAGTCAGCTACAGACACAGTACACACAGAAGTCAGCTATAGACACAGTACACACAGAAGTCAGCTATAGACACAGTACACACAGAAGTCAGCTACAGACACAGTACACACAGAAGTCAGCTACAGACACAGTACACACAGAAGTCAGCCACCGACACAGTACACACAGAAGTTAGCAACAGACACAGTACACACAGAAGTCAGCTACAGATACAGTACACACAGAAGTCAGCTATAGACAAAGTACACACAGAAGTCAGCTACAGACTTAGTACACAGAAGTCAGCTACAGACACAGTACACACAGAAGTCAACTACAGGCATTGTGCGCACTGAAGTCAGCCTTAGACACAGTGTTAACATTGTGTTTATGTGTATGTGTTTGTTATTAGTATGTAGAGTTATTTCCCTTGGTCTCTAGCTTAACAAGTGGTAGCGGAGCGTGTAACTAAACGTGTTGACTTAGTTGATCCTATTTAAAGCGATAATGGCTACAAGAATTGAGATTCCATCCTTTTTGAAAGAGATGTCTTATGAATTATATAAGAAAGAACTGCTAGCGTGGAATGAAATCACGGAGCTAAAGAAAGAGAAAAGAGCGATAGCAGTAGCCCTTTCATTACCACAAGGCAGTGAGTCAAGGATTAGAGAGAAGGTGTTTGAGCAATTAGAGCTGTCGGAGCTCAAGTGTCAGGAAGGTTTCGAGAATCTATTGAAGTTTCTAGATACGAACTTGGCTAAAGACGACCTGGCAGACAGTATTGATAAATTTGATGATTTTGAAAACTTCAGGCAAAGGGAAAATCAATCCATGCGTGATTTTATCTCAGAATTTGATACAAAGTATAGGAGATTAGAACAGAAACGAATGAAGATGTTACCTGAGATTCTGGCCTTCAAGCTGCTCGGAAAGGCAAGAATTACACAAACTGAGAAGATGCTAGTTCTGACATGTATGAACTTTGCTCGTCGGGAGTCGCTGTATGAAGAAGCAAAGGCATCTCTTAGAAAGTTCAAAGGAGAAGTTAATAAAGGGAAAGAGTTCGATGCCTGTATCAAACTTGAGCCGAGGCATTAGTCTGAGAATGAGGAGGCTTTATGGGCGGCTGGCTACAAGAAACATGAACCGTTTAGCAGTTTTGGGAAGACGAGTTAAACAACAGTTGAACCACAGCAGACGTGAGAACTTCAAGAAACATGAACCGTTTAGAAGTTTGGGAAGACGAGGTGAACAACAGTTGAACCACAGCAGACTGAGAACTTCAAGAAACATGAATCGTTTAGAAGTTTGGAAAGACGAGGTGAACAACAGTTGAACCACAGCAGACGTGAAAACTTCAAGAGCTTTGAAAGACGAGGTGAACAACAGTTGAACCACAGCAGACGTGAGAACTTCAAGAGCTTTGAAAGACGAGGTGAACAACAGTTGAACCACAGCAGACGTGAAAACTTCAAGAAACATGAATCGTTTAGAAGTTTGGAAAGACGAGGTGAACAACAGTTGAACCACAGCAGACGTGAAAACTTCAAGAGCTTTGAAAGACGAGGTGAACAACAGTTGAACCACAGCAGACGTGAGAACTTCAAGAAACATGAACAGTTGAGCAGTTTGGGAAGACGAGGTGAACAACAGTCGAACCACAGCAGACGTGAGAACTTCAAGAAACATGAATCGTTTAGAAGTTTGGGAAGACGAGGTGAACAACAGTTGAACCACAGCAGACGTGAGAACTTCAAGAAACATGAATCGTTTAGAAGTTTGGAAAGACGAGGTGAACAACAGTTGAACCACAGCAGACGTGAAAACTTCAAGAAACATGAACAGTTGAGCAGTTTGGGAAGACGAGGTGAACAACAGTTGAACCACAGCAGACGTGAGAACTTCAAGAAACATGAATCGTTTAGAAGTTTGGAAAGACGAGGTAAACAACAGTTGAACCACAGCAGACGTGAGAACTTCAAGAAACATGAACCGTTTAGAAGTTTGGGAAGACGAGGTGAACAACAGTTGAACCACAGCAGACTGAGAACTTCAAGAGCTTTGAAAGACGAGGTGAACAACAGTTGAACCACAGCAGACGTGAAAACTTCAAGAGCTTTGAAAGACGAGGTGAACAACAGTTGAACCACAGCAGACGTGAAAACTTCAAGAGCTTTGAAAGACGAGGTGAACAACAGTTGAACCACAGCAGACGTGAAAACTTCAAGAGCTTTGAAAGACGAGGTGAACAACAGTTGAACCACAGCAGACGTGAGAACTTCAAGAAACATGAACAGTTGAGCAGTTTGGGAAGACGAGGTGAACAACAGTCGAACCACAGCAGACGTGAGAACTTCAAGAAACATGAATCGTTTAGAAGTTTGGGAAGACGAGGTGAACAACAGTTGAACCACAGCAGACGTGAGAACTTCAAGAAACATGAATCGTTTAGAAGTTTGGAAAGACGAGGTGAACAACAGTTGAACCACAGCAGATGTGAAAACTTCAAGAAACATGAATCGTTTAGAAGTTTGGAAAGACGAGGTGAACAACAGTTGAACCACAGCAGACGTGAGAACTTCAAGAAACATGAATCGTTTAGAAGTTTGGAAAGACGAGGTGAACAACAGTTGAACCACAGCAGACGTGAAAACTTCAAGAGCTTTAAAAGACGAGGTGAACAACAGTTGAACCACAGCAGACGTGAAAACTTCAAGAAACATGAACAGTTGAGCAGTTTGGGAAGACGAGGTGAACAACAGTTGAACCACAGCAGACGTGAAAACTTCAAGAGTTTTGAAAGACGAGATAAAGAGCAGTTGAAATCTACCAGCAAGCTGAAAGTGGAACATCATGGATGTAGACTATATAAAGGTGAAAGTCACTTTAGAAGTGAAGGTCAAGTCAGAAACATTGCTCGAGATCAGTTCTCTCAACCAAGAAAGAAAGGTTTAAACCCATTAGGTCGTGATGGAAATGTTTTGAGATGCATATCTTGTGGGTCATATAGACATCTTTTGTCTAAATGTCCAGACAGCTGGGAGAATCTGACAGAGACGCTCAAAGTTGTAGAGGACGAAAAGGGAACTTGTCCGTTGACTGGAGACCACAGAGAGAAAGATTTCACAACGAGGCTATGAGGGCAGTGCACGCCCCAGTATAGCGATGAATTTATTTTTTGTTTGTTTTGTTTTACATGTTTCGGATGTTCCTTCAGAGTTGAAGATAGTTTACTTCCTAGTCCAAACCTCCCGCAGGACGACGGGGGATGGGAGCGGGCAGGGTTTGAACCCTCGACCGTCGATAAATCCGAACGACAGTCCAGCGCGCAAACCGCACGACCAGGCAGCCAGTGGTGGAGAAATTCAAGGCTGACCTGCTTCTAGAATGTGCACCAATTTTGAAGCTACACATGTGTAGTAGAGCTGATAGTATAGTTTGGACAATACTTCTTCAAGGTCACGGTCAGAGAGAATTATAATCCTACTGTAGCTGACTGTGTGTGTGTGTGTGGAGACTACTTTCAGTTCCTGTGACTGAAAAAACAAAAACAAAGTGAACACACCTGTGTCGAAATATTAGGCAGAATATTTTGACTTGGTGACCTTTGTTCTAGCGACCAGAAGGAAACATCTGTGTGTTAGTCTGAGACAATGTAAATCTATCTGCTCTACCCACAAGTTTGCTGAGTATAGAGACATTGTTATTTGTTTTCCTTAACAACTGGCATTACTTTCTCGTATCGCCATTGAGTCACTCTTGATTCATACGATGTGTGTCAAGTTTGAAAACAACACTGCAACAGAGCAGATTGTTAACAGTTCCCCCCCCCCCCCCAGTCTTGTGACCCCACTACATTTGATCAGACTGCAGAACATTGTCAACATTTCTTTTACCCCACTACATTTAATCTTCTTTGTGTGGGAAGAACGTTTTTTTGAAACCTGGGCGTATGAGACTATGTATTTATGGTAAATGCCTACACCACCAACAGAGAGATGCTATCTACACGTATCACTGTTAACACCAACGTTACCATCAGAGAATACAGAACTAGTGAAGAAACAAGGTGACGTCTGACAGTACAAGTCTTTTGGTGGGGCAGCTTACCACCATAACATCCTCAGAACAATATACTCCATTCATGATGTCTTTTGAGCCCTACATTCTTAGGCTGTATGGCTCCATACCTAGTGTTTTACCCCCCCCCCCCCCAATCCTCAGGACATTTTATTCTATTCCAAGTCTTATCAACTCTATGTCGACAACCCATTGACTCCATTCTATGTGCACAGTTTGACATTTAGATAGTCTTCAACTTACAGCCAATGTTTGACCAAATACGAAGGTACACGAATCGCCGTGATGAGTGACCAAGGCCCTGCATTACCAAACACCTAATATGAATGCTGATCAGGTGAGACGGGCACATAAAGAAGACTGGCTGAAATCTGGGTGTTTCTAATTTACGTGTATTTGTATATTCTGTTGTATGATGTACCGTATTTTTGTTTCTCTCATTGTTATAATACTTGTTTTTAGTTTTATTTTCGCTTCACACTACTTTGCTTACGTTTCTCTGATACCTGTTCTTTTGTTTTCATTTTGTTCAAATTTTGATTATATTTCTTTAATGAACACACACTGTCAGAAGACGTAATACAATTAAATTATTGCTCTCCAGAATACTCCTCTTACCATTTGACATATACTACTCAAATCTATTCATTTACATGTGCAGGTCTAATATCATGTCATTTTATTGTATGTCATTGATGTTCGTAGCCAACACTATGACATTATGCATACATAAAATTTATTATTTTGATTAGTTAAACTTTTGCTGTACAAGTGTTTATTGAATGTAGGCCTAATGCTAAGGCAACTCTGAACATACTAGACAGTGCTACATTCCTTTTTTTTAAGTTGCCATTTTTGTTGTTTTTCTCTATTCTCACTCTACACATTCTCCTTGATGTTTGAGAAGATTGAATTGTATATAGTAGACAAGGACACTTACAATGTATTCTTTTCTAATTTGAGGTGGTCAGGGGTACTATCATCTATTTTTGTTTCGTTATGTAGCCTATATGCTCAGTTTTACTTAGCCTTCAAAATGCAATAAAAAAGAGAAAGAGAGGAAGACTTGAATGAATGAAGTAAGGGATGAAAGAAAGAATTGAAGAAAGAATGAAAGAAAAAAAAAAGAAATTGTAATTAATGTTAACATTGTGTTTATGTGTATGTGTTTGTTATTAGTATGTAGAGTTATTCCCCTTGGTAAGAAAGTTGATATCACAGTGTAAAATGTTTGACATGTTTCGGATGTTCCTTCAGAGTTGAAGATAGTTTACTTCCTAGTCCAAACCTCCCGCAGTTTACTTCCTAGTCCAAACCTCCCGCAGGACGACGGGGGATGGGAGCGGGCAGGGTTTGAACCCTCGACCGTCGATAAATCTGAACGACAGTCCAGCGCGCAAACCGCACGACCAGGCAGCCATCCGTGTTGTGTGTAACCTCGTACTATGAGGGTGTGTAAATAAATGGACTGATCAATCTGGCGTTATAGTGTTGGTGTCGTTTATAGTTATTAAGTGTAGCGTTTTCTAGCTTAACACACAGTATATACATAAGTCAACTACATAGACAAAGTCATCTACAGTGTGTTGAAGCTCTTTGTTCCCTCGTTCCCAGTTAATATGAATGATATAAAAAGACTGAGTAGCAAACTGCAAACAACACAGTGGACGAGGACATCCTGAAGTGAGTTTAGGAGGAATTGTCATATCGGCTTGATGTTGTCCGTGCAGCAAGGGGTGGTCACTGTGAGCATTTGTATAGCATGAAATAAAAACTTGAAGCTATATATAACACTTGTGTCCAACTAAGCATCTTTTTTTTTTAACATGTTTAAATATAGAACAATGGTTTTTGGCGCATTCTTTTTGCATCAGCCTATATTTTTTTTTAAAACATTAATTAATTAGCCAAGAATTTTGAAGATAAATATTTGACATTGTGAAAAGGTTCCGAAAAGGGATATAACAAGTAGGAAAACTAATAAAGCTTGTCTTCGAGTCCGAGATTAATGAAGAATGCAGTATTTTCCGTGGCTATACGCAGCCCCCAACTGTGACCTATTTGTACAAATACTCCTTCTTCCATAGTGCTATTAGAGCATGGAATGGGTTGCTTGAGCTAGCCAGGAAAACCAGAGACATGGCAGAATTTAAGTCATTGGTCAATATGCATGACTAAATGCATGACGCGTATAACGTAATCATCTTCTTTTTTGAAGTAACGTCTGTATAATATAAGATAAGACATAATTTGCCACATCCAACGCAGATCTAATATAAATATTTTTAAAAAAATCAATTCTTACTAGATCTATATTATACCTACACATAAAATTGGATCGGATCATCATAAAAAAAATGGCCATGACATTCTCCTTAGGCTTAGACTACTAGCACTGAATTTAGATCTATTTCTGCCATCTTCAGAATTTCCAGACTTCCAACATTTGAGCAACTTTTTCCTTTCAAAAAGAAAAAAAAGCCTTAATAACAACAGTCATCACACTAATCACAACATTTTGAAGGAACGCCGGTAATTTATGTTATAAGATAAACGTAGGACTGTTCAGTAGGCCTATATGGGCCCCCTAGTTCTCCTGTGTCTGTAGGCCCCTACTATAAAAGATGACCAAGGGGGTGTTCATTGAATTCTACATGATCCTGTTCTGTAAGTAATGCGCGCACGCACATACAAACATAGAGTTACCAGACACTTATACAAGTTATCTGCCCATTGGAGGACAAGAAGCGGAGACCAAAGCCTTACAAAGGAGCCCCAAAAAAGTCGACTGTATAAACCGAACCGGTCATAACATAATTAAAACTAACATAATACGCACTGAATCATAGATTATAATGTAGTTTTACTACAGATCTAATTCCTCAGAAGAAACGACTTTAAGCTTAGTTCATATCCCCCCCCCCCACCTCACCCAATCGGCCAACAGGGGAACGACATAATATAAAGATTGGTTAAAATATCATTAACAATTTTTTAATCATATAGATATTTGATTCTGTTAACAAGCTGTGATTACTACAAATAAATAGTACGGACCCACTCGAAAGTTTATGGTTGGGGGGGGGGCGGAATTGATGCCATCGCCACTTCCCCACCCCACCAAATCGGCCAACATACTAGAGAGGGGCGAAATAATCTAAAAATAGGTTGAAATAATTAGGATATATTATTAACATAACTAAAAAATTTGTATACAAATTGTGTGATTTCTTTACTAAAATTTGTCCATCCGGAGGGAGGGGGGTCGGCCGAATTGGGGGGGGGGGGAGCGATCGCACCTATCGCCTGCCCTGCATAAGCCAGTGTACGGTCCTCTACATTTATTATCGAGGAATTAGTTTTTTTTTGTTTTTTTTTTGGTTTGCTTTGTTTTGTTTCAAGTAGCGTATTCTATATGCATTAATATTGATTTTTCTTACGCATAAATAAAACAGGTAAAAATCTAAGATATCTCAAGGTAGTTATTTCCTGGCAACAACAACAAAAAAAGATACCTAATAATTGGGAATATCATTATTTATTAGGTCTACATAGATGTCATAGAACATCTTAACGATAATAGGCCTAATAAAAAGCCTACTTCGTATTCTTATCGTGTTAAAAAATACACAAAACCTAATAAAATAGGTACTCAGGAAGACACAAAGGTAAAAGCATATTTCTTATTCCATACACTATGACAAATTCGTTCCAGTGCTCCTTATTCCCTAGGGCTATGGAATGGGTTTCCTGAATCAGCCAAGTAAGACAAAGACTTATCAGAATTTTAGTCACTGATTAACACGGGACACGCTCAGGACGTAACAATCTTCTCTTTTTTTTAAAGTAACGTCTGTATTTTATAAGATAAGTCCCAACCATAAGACCTATGGGCCCAACATTTGGAAGGCTGCCTGGATGAGCGGTATGCGCGCTGGACTGTCGTTCGGCCGTCTCAATGGTCCCGGTTTCATTCCTTGACGGTGCCACCCCAGTTGTCCTACGGAAGGTCTTGTCTAGCGATTACATAATCTACAACTCTGATGGAACATCCGAAACATATAAAACATTTTACAAACAATTTTTACAAACATTTAAACATTTTCAGCCGTCAAATTTACTTATCTTTTTAATGTGAAGATTGGACTATGAATAATTAGCTTTAAGCAAATATAGGCAGACAAATTTAACACATACTACTTTTTTCCATATTACACCGAAAAATAAAGGGGAGATGATGCACAAAATTATTCCTACGTGTAACACGACAACGTAAAAGTTTATATTTATTTATAAATTTCGATCTATTCACACTAATCTAGAGTTTAGATGTACATTACATCTAGATTAGATTCTAGATTAGTTTGTTTTAATATCACCAAATGGTTTTGAATGATTTGACCATTAGTGCCTCATACTAAATGATAATCTCTTAGTTACAGTTAACTTAAGTCTTAAGTTTTTAAATTTTAATTAAAAAAAAAAGGCTGGAATTTGGATAGAAATCTTAATCTTTCAAACTTTCAGTCTCAGTCTAGAACCTAGATTTTTCTTAATTAACTAGTCACTAGATCTAATCTAGATCTAGATCATTATACTAGACTACCAGTAAAGTAATAGGTATCTAGGTCTAGTTAGACTTTAAGTCTTTATAAAAATGATGCAAGTTACAGATTTTCAAAGTAAGTTACTTTTATAATTAATCGAGTTTAATAGAATAGATGATATTAATTATAGCAGATAGTGATAGATCTAGATCTATTAAATAATAATAATTTAGAATATATATATTAAATATATATCTATACATCGTTCTAGATTCTAGATCTAGTATTTATAATTTATATTTATAAATACTAGTAACTAATTTATACTAGTTTAGGTTTAGACGTTTAGTTTAGATCTGGAATAAAATTAATGATCTAGATCTGTAGAATCTACTAGATTTAACTAGATTACTAGATCATAGTAGATGTTGTTCGAATTTTTAATCAATATTGTTTTTGTACAGTAGTTTTGCTGAGCTTGACAATTGTAGTCAAACTGAATTTCCGTTAGATTGGATCAATAATAATTATCTTACCTTATCTATCTTATAGATATCTTTATTGGAATAATTCACTAAGGGATAGTTGAAGTTTATCACTGTTCACTCTAAACTAGTAATTATGAGTAAATTAAAACAAATAATGATGGCAGCCTATGTGTCAGGGTGGGTTTTACAGGTCTAGGGTATGACTTATAATGCCGGGTTCCCCACCCTAACGATGGCTATTAACTTCCTGTCAGGGTTGTAATTTAGCTGTGGCTCGTCTGCCTGGGCTTAACAGTCTAGCCATCAATTTATGAAATGAGTATCAAAAGAATAAATAATACAAATAGTAACATATAGTATACTACTAGTGAATAACGAGATTGCATATATAACAAAACAAAGGTTTAATGTAATAAGGATATGATTAGGCATAAATGACCAATAAATATTTGTAGCATTTACAAAAGGCACTACAAGTTAAACATTCTATTCAAAGAACTATAGCCCACCTTAATGTCAGTCAATCAGGGCTCGCCAGGCCCACACCCTAATGCCATAGACGATAGTCAAATACCATTACAAAGCCCTAACCCTAACCCCAAGCCAGTGTCCCTAAACAAGAAAAATATAAATATGTATTCCTTGAAATCACCATTCACAAGACCAACGAATTTAGAGCTACACCACAAAGAATAAAGTAAAATAAACTAACTTACCCATTACTGGGGGAGAAAACATCACAGAGAGACTGCTACCCAGCAAAAACAAAACAGAGCAATGACATAGCGCGTCCTTAAGAACAGACTCACAAACCCTTATGGTGCACAAAAGAAAACATCAAGCAAGCAGCAACTCTAGATGCGCACGACAATGTGGACATTTTTGTGTACATGTGGTCTGAAATGTCATTGAGATCTCGACTAGCGTTATCCATGCTCCTGATTTCGAACATATACACTGCTGTTTTTGCGACAGTACGCCATACCTTTTTCAATGTGGGGAAAAAATTAATACATTATCTGCTTTTAGCACTTAAACCAGGATGATGTCGAGTCTTGCAAATTTGACAAAAGTTTGTCTCATGTGTTTCTCAACTGGCTTCACATTAATCCGTTAATTCACATTAATCTGTTTAATTCACATTAATCAACAACACTGACACAGTAAACATATTAGATTATATAAACTTATCACAAAAGTTTAGTGATTCGAATTTACAGCCTGTCTCTTGAAGTCAACACTACATGTCCTCTGTAATTGTTGATTTTATAGAATATTACAATTAAATAAAAATACCCTGAAACTCTTTAAACAATTTTTATTAAACAGTTCTAACAGTCATCTTATTTTCTTTCATCCAATAGAAATTGGTGTTGGCCTTGCAGGCTTTGGAATAGCATTTCTCTTTCTTGGAATGTTGCTGTTCTTTGATAAAGGATTATTAGCCATTGGTAATGTAAGTATACTCTATCACTTTTATTTTTGTAGCTTACTTGTATCAACTATTTCATTTTGGAAAGCATTGATTTAACCTTGAACGTAAATGTTTGGCCACCCAAGACTAACCTACAGAGACGTCTGCAAGCGAAATATACATGAGAACTACAGGCATCAATGAAAGTATAGCTCAAGATCAGGCAACATGGAGACAGACTGTGCGTGCTGGTATGAATCTTACTGAGAGAAAATGATGTGCGTGCTGGTATGAATCTTACTGAGAGAAAATGAAATGAGCAGCCATAGTCAAGACTGCCCTATCGGTTAGCCCTAAAACAGAAACATTCACATGCATAAGCTGTCGCAAACTTTGCCACTCCAGAATTGTTTTTTTAGTCACATCAGATGTCTCAAGAAGAAACTAAAAACAGTGATTTATATGGATTCATTGATTGTCTTCTGAGATCAAAGGAGCCATATCTTTAGGGTTAGGGTTACAGTTTAATGGGCTATATTTATACTAGCTTATCTTCTCTTGGCTCAAAGTTTTTGAGTCAAAATTTTTTTTTTTTCTTAAATATATTCTATATTTTCTATGCATTTTGCAAATTGAATAATTAAGATGGATGTACAAAAATGTACAAAAGTATGAAGAGTCTGGACAAAATCGATACAGGTTATAATTACAGAAGAAACACATCAATTGGAAACAGTTCATTAGCAGTATGTTCTCTGTCATGTTATTTACCCCAGATCTGTGTATTTTTTAAGGCTATGAACTTGTAGTAGCTTATGCTTTTACCAGAACAAAGTCTCAGAAATAAATGTAGGCTTATACTTATGTAAAATCAATCCTTTTAATATATTTATTTTTTTTAAGAAAATTAACAGTTACAATTTCATTTTTAAATTTACACTATATTGACATTTCTTAAGTCTACTAGATCCATATTAATATAATTCACATAGACAGGATGAATTAGCTAGCTGAACAATTGACACTTTGAAAAGAGTTTTATTTTAGATAAAAACTTGATTCTTTCTCAATTATTTATGTTATAAATGCAAGATCTATTTTTATCTAGATGTAGATTAGTAGAGTTTTAATCTTCAAAAGATATTTTCTCGGCGATCTTCAACACATATAAGTAAAATGATCAAATAGGGTTTACTGGCCTCAAATGTATTAATATAGTTTTTATTAGTCTATAATAGAATTAGATTTGTAACTAGATATATGGCCTCCTTGAGTCTCTTTTTGTGGCTATTGATAATCTCATAGATAGAAATACAGAAGGTATGTGGGCATATCTTCTTTAGTAACTTTTAGAAATTGGAGTAAAAAATTTACCTGTGACTTGTAATAGATATATAAACTTGCAGAAATATAGAAGCTCATTACATTTAAATTGTAATTTTTTTTTCAACTGAAGTAACCTATCTAGTAATACATAAATGTCTATCCAATTCATGTTTCATTTTAATGTATATTCTACTCATCTATCAGATTATTTAGCAGTGTTTATATTTTCTGTATTCAGTATTTTAAAAAAATTGTCTTAATGAGGGTTGAGCTTGAAATGTTAAATTTCTTTACCATAATGAACTGTAACTGATATTTTTTTCCAAATAGAAAAGAATAATTGTTTTGTTTTGTTTCTTTAGATACTGTTTATTAGTGGATTGGCTTTTGTTATTGGATTAGAAAGGACGTTTCGCTTCTTTTTCCAAAAACATAAACTGAAAGCCACAGGCTTTTTTGTTGGAGGAATGTTGATAGTGTTGTTTGGTTGGCCTATATGCGGTATGTGTGTGGAGTTATATGGATTCTTTTTACTCTTTAGGTAAGTTTGTCACATAATTTATTTAGCAACTTTGTTTTACATGTTTCGGATGTTCCTTTAGGGTTGAAGATAGTTTACTTCCTAGTCCAAACCTCCCGCAGGACGATGGGGGATGGGAGTGGGCAGGGTTTGAACACTCGACCGTCAATAAATCCGAACGACAATCCAGCGCACAAACCTCACGACCAGGCAGCCATTTTATTTCATTTTCAAATGAGTTTTAAAATTGATCCTAATAGGTAGAACTCGGTATTTAAAAGTAACTACTCAATACAAATAGAATCTTGGTTATATGTGTTATTCACTTTGGACTGTTATCTTAATGGTCTTGAGTTAAAACTCTGCCTGCTTCTATCCTATGATGTCCTTCAGGGGATTCGGGCTAGGATGTACAAATCTTCATATCTAAAGGAACATTCAAAACTTATAAAATGAAACAAAGCACATCAATTTTAGTTAGAATGCAATTAACTGCAATTCCTCTATTTAGTTCCTTTATCACTTCAGTATCAAAATCTAATTAAAGAAACTCAGTGAGTTGATTTCAACATTGCTCAATTTATAAGGCCATTTTTTTAAATAGTTTTTTTTTTTCTTAATCCTTATTTGTCCTGTAGTACATTGCACCTTAGCCTAAGAGCAAGTTGCTTTCATTCTGTACTGTTTCCTGCCATCCGCCAGAGTCTCATCCATTGTGAAACCTTCTTCAATCCTTGATATTGACTTCCTAACATTTCTTTTCCCTGCCTGGTACTGTACCTTACAAGATGGTCTTAGTGCCACAATCAGTGTCACAGTTTGTCATCTGTTTCTTAAATGATTATGACTTTGAGCAAAAGAATACGCTGGAGCTCTTTCAGTAAATTTAAAATTTGAATTGAATTTGTTACAGCACAAAACGAACAATAGATTCACCAGGTACACTGATTCAATATAAAAGTCTATTGAAAGACCTAGGTGTGTTTAAATTGAAATCACAAGTGAACTCCTTATGACTTCATGTCTTATAGAAATACTTATCCCCATTCCGAAACATTGACAAAGGTGGTCCTCTTACCATTTAATGTATTGAGGACTGTTTCACAATTTTTGGATTGAGTAGTACCATGTGAGCTTATGTTTACTAAAGACATTGCTTCAGTATTTAAATCATAAAAAAAAAGTTTTCCGTAAGAGATATCTGTTTGACTCCAAATTATTATTAACTTTTGGGCTATTGCTATAAGACACTTTAATTAGTACATTTGTTATTAAGTATATTTGAATTGGACATTGTCTTTTCTAAATTTAATGATATGAGAGAAGCTAATGGAGATAATTTGTGCTTACTAAAGATAGAGGAGAACAAATAATATTGTTGGAATTCTCTTTTCTCAAGACACTCTCACTACTCTCAAGACACTTTCTTTACTCTCAAGACACTCTCACTACTTAAAGATACTGCCACTACTCTCAAGACACTCTCATTACTTTAAAGGCACTGCCACGACTTTAAAGACAGTGCTAAATACTTTCAAGACACCACTAATACTTTTAAGACACTGCCAACTACTGTCAAGACACTCTCACTATTTTTAAGATACTTCAGCTACTTTCAAGACACTGCAACTATTTTCAAGACAGTATCATTATCAAAATGAGTTTGATTACTAATGAGCTTGACTTGAATTTCATTTGTCTGCTTCAATTCTGGAGGTAGAGCTAGAAGACAAGTCTGTTGTTAGGTGTGAGATCTCATGACATGTAAAACTTTCATTTTTAAAAACCTTCATGTATTGACGTTTGTATTTCCTCAGTGGATTTTTCCCTGTTGCAATCAATTTCTTGAGGAGAGTTCCGGTTGTTGGAAGCATTTTAAATCTCCCTGGCATTCGCTCAGTAAGTTACTTATTATTATTTTTATTATTATAGCTTTTATATAGTGCTACTTTCATGCTTATAGCATGCTCAGAGCGCTTTGGTCCGATCTCATTTGTGGACCAGTGGGGGGGAGGGGGTATCTAGGAGTTGGTTTTCCGTGCTGCCTTCAGGCGCTCAGTAAACACAACCCTGCCCGAGTCGGGTGTCGAACCTCGAGCCCCCTTCTAGGTAGCCAAGACAAGCCAAGTTCAAGCGCACTTAGCCTCTCGACCAGATCTACTTAGATCAAGTTTACAAAAACCTTTTTTTTTTAGGTAAATTATAGCTTATGACAAAATATGGCCACTGTAGGAGGGACCTAAAAATATAATTGAAATGGAAAATAATCGCTAATAGTTTTGTGTGGTCTGTTTGTCCATCCATCTACATTGGCATTGATTTTTTAAACTGAAAAACTTTTAGGGGAGGTAAATTTTGATAGGCTACTTTTTAAGGTGGACACAAGTCAGAATCCTGATTTTAGCAGAAAAATTAATTTTTTTTTCATTACTTTTTTAAAGGCAGCATGGTAACCTTTTCATAGATATCCCCCTCCCCCCCCCCACACAACACTCTTGTCGACAAAGAAAATAAACTTGGAGCATTACTTTAAGCATAAATGTACTGTACTATACCTATTGAAGAAAAATTTTTTTCCAAACGCACCAAATTTATCGTTGTAGAGCTAGATCTAAACTGGACTTTTCTGAGGTCCAAAACTAATTACACAGTGGTTCACACAGTGGCGTGCCATCAAAATGGTTCATTTATGTAATTCATCATTTGCATTAAACTCTGTGGATGAAGGCTTTAGAAACCCAGATCCTCTCTTTTTTAAAACCTTGGA
This sequence comes from Biomphalaria glabrata, assembly GCF_947242115.1. Classification (NCBI taxonomy): domain Eukaryota; kingdom Metazoa; phylum Mollusca; class Gastropoda; family Planorbidae; genus Biomphalaria; species Biomphalaria glabrata. Next base: position 44,214,003 of record NC_074720.1, on the reverse strand, counting down.
TTAAAACCTGAATCTGGGCATATTCTCCCATACAGGTCAAGAGCAAGTGTTAAATTTGTATTAGCATAAAAAATATTACCACCCTTACCAATCCCTTAGTCTGTTGCACTCTTGGGGTACCACACATGATATGTCAATCATCTCTCTCCATTCTTCTGTCTTTTGCCTTGACTATAATTCTGTTCAATGACAGGCCTTTCCATTCTTTGGTGTTGTTTTCCCATTATTTTGTCTGCTAAAACACAAATGCATTAAATTTGGAGCCAAATAATTGCAAACTAAACAGGGTACACTTAAAGCAGATGGGTCTACGGTCAGTCTAAGGGTCATCTTTAAGTATCAAAGCTTGTTGTCAGTCTGACCGACAAAGAATGTTAACCACTGGGCATTGAAAGAGAAAGTTGTAAAAACTGTCATGTCTGTTTAGTTTAAACTCAATTCTTGGTTTAAAAAAACAACCAAGAATTAAAAAAATGGATTTCCAAGAATATTTATTATTATCTGGACAAATCCTTTATTTTTTTACAACAATGATTGACTCATTAATATTTCTGAAAGCCTTGATCTTATCCTGCACTCTTTTGTTAAAGTAAAAACTATACCAGTATTGAGTTGTCTGGGAAATTGTATTGATGCTTGCCTTTTGTAACTGATTGCACTATACATATCTAATACATTTATTTATTTATTTATTTCAGATTGCAGATAGAATCGGAGAATCCAGCTCCATGGTATAACAGTTTTTATATGTTAGGTTAAATACTAGAACAGTTTTTATAGTTTGATTTTATGAGAAAATGATCCCTTCTTATGTCTGGAAAAAAAATATGTTGAAAGAACTGGTCATTGTAAATAGAGTGAATACTAACAAGTAATTTGTAAAGCAATTCATCGATGCATATATGTGTAATGCATGCAAGATCTTTTTTAAACAAAGTATTTATGTTTTAACCCTTTTGTTCAATTTGTGTGTATAATTTTCAGCCTTTTCTTGTACATTTGATTTGTCTAAAACTGAAGTATTATTTCAAGTTTTGGTGATAATTTGAAGTGTGAATGAAACTCATTGTTGTCACTCCCATGCCATAAAACTTCACCAAAAATTAAAACTATTTTTTTAAATACAATTTTTAAAGTCATTGTTATGGATTTTCTTGGTTTCTGTGTTATTTTTTTTGTAGAATCTATGTTTAATATAAATTACATTTTTATATATTTTGTTTACTTACTAAATGTACAAAATATAAACTAGGGCCAACATGTAGGTGCTTAAACCAAATGTGGCTAGATTATTGAATAGTTTTCCCACACGAGCTTGACAACTTTAAAATTTGGAACACTCCAAAACTTATGGACTAGTTACTATACAAAATATTCATAAGACTAGGAACAGGAAAGACATTTTAATTTACCAATTTTGTAAAGTTTAGAGAAGTTTGAATATTCTCCCTTAGTTCAGTGGAATAGAAAGTTAGAATTTTCTTCTAAATTCTGTTGACTTGTGAAGTGAATGTGTATATATATGCAAGTGAGATTTCTCATTGCAGTATTGGTGAGATTTGTATTCAAATGATATGAAGTAGCTTTTTTTAAAAATCTAAAACTTATGGACTAGTTACTATACAACATATTCATAAGACTAGAAATGGGAAAGGCATTTTAATTTATCCCTTTTGTAAAGTTTAGAGAAGTTTGAATATTCTCCCTTAGTTCAGTGGAATAGAAAGTTAGAATTTTCTTCTAAATTCTGTTGACTTGTGAAGTGAATGTGTATATATATGCAAGTGAGATTTCTCATTGCAGTATTGGTGAGATTTGTATTCAAATGATATGAAGTAGCTTTTTTTTAAAATCTAAAACTTATGGACTAGTTACTATACAACATATTCATAAGACTAGAAATGGGAAAGGCATTTTAATTTATCTCTTTTGTAAAGTTTAGAGAAGTTTGAATATTCTCCCTTAGTTCAGTGGAATAGAAATTTAGAATTTTCTTCTAAATTCTGTTGACTTGTGAAGTGAATGTGTATATATATGCAAGTGAGATTTCTCATTGCAGTATTGGTGAGATTTGTATTCAAATGATATGAAGTAGCTTTTTTTTAAAATCTAAAACTTATGGACTAGTTACTATACAACATATTCATAAGACTAGAAATGGGAAAGGCATTTTAATTTATCTCTTTTGTAAAGTTTAGAGAAGTTTGAATATTCTCCCTTAGTTCAGTGGAATAGAAATTTAGAATTTTCTTCTAAATTCTGTTGACTTGTGAAGTGAATGTGTATATATATATGCAAGTGAGATTTCTCATTGCAGTATTGGTGAGATTTGTATTCAAATGATATGAAGTAGCTTTTTTTTAAAATCTAAAACTTATGGACTAGTTACTATACAACATATTCATAAGACTAGAAATGGGAAAGACCTTTTTTTTTTTTTTTTTTTTTTTTTTTTTTTTTTTGTAAAGTTTAGAGAAGTTTGAATATTCTCCCTTAGTTCAGTGGAATAGAAAGTTAGAATTTTCTTCTAAATTCTGTTGACTTGTGAAGTGAATGTGTATATATATGCAAGTGAGATTTCTCATTGCAGTATTGGTGAGATTTGTATTCAAATGATATGAAGTAGCTTTTTTTGTGTGCCTCTCTTTGGTTTCTACCACGTCTGCTGAGCAGTTTTCTTAGTTCCTGTGTTCTGGAATTCAGGTCTCCTCAGCATGAGGTTCATTCTTTCTTAGCTGTTGTCCGCCCATCATTATTTTTATCTGTCATTGTATCTGCAGGGAAAAAGATTAGTTTAAATCATTTGGTGATTCAAACGAATACCTTTTTAAATTTGTCTAATTTTAATAGCATGCTCAGTATGCTATGGTCCAATCTCTTTTGTGGCATAGTGGCGTATTGTTATTTTGGAGAAGCTTTCCCTGATGCCTTTAGGCCTTTAAAAAAAAATTCTAATTTTAATATCATGCTCAGTGCGCTATAGTCCAATCTCTTTTGTGGGGTAGGCGTTATCTAGAATAAGGTATCCCTGCTTCCTTTAGGTGCTAAGCAAACGCAACTCAGTTCGAGTTGGGTTTCATACTTCATTGTTCTATGCATCCCATACGAAAAAGCCATTTTTGGGACACAAATTAAGCTTGACTCTGGTCTCACTAACTTAAAATGGTTAATTGAACTGCTGAAAATGGGAACAATAAACAATAGAATAAAACAAACAAGAATTTACTTCATTTCCAGACATAAACATTTTTTTCTTGGCATAAATGTAACGTACTAGAAAGAAATGATGTCCTTCATCAATACATTTATTTATTTTTTAAACATGATGAAATTAACATACTTTTTTATTCTTTGTACAAAACATAAGAAAAAGTATAGTAAAGTTCCCCTTTCAGACCTTGTGGTCTATAGGGCAGATGATGTAAAGGTCATCTGATTCTGTGGCCTTTACTTTTCCCCAACTAATGTCAGGTACCCATTAGAGCTGGGTGGACTCAGAGGCGCCCAAGGATCCCGAAATAAAAATCCCAGTCTTCACCAGGATTCAATCCCGGGACCCCCGGTTCAGTAGCCAAGCGCTTTACCGCTTAGCCACCACGTCTCCTTGTACAAAATATGAGAAGAACAAAACATTTCAAATTTTTTATTTCATTTCATTGACAATCAACTTTAACTAAGATATTCTTATCATCCAGAAAACTGTTTTGTTGGGCATTAGTTCAGCCTTTGTGCTGTTGTCATCTTTGTACCCCTTTGCGAAAAAAAACAACAAAAAAACTTTTTTATTAACCTTTGACTCTCCTGTTCACCATATCAATGAGTCTATTTTACCAAATAACACTTGAAAGATAACATGGGTCCATTTCTTGTTTCCCACCTAGTAATGCAGGTCTATTTATTATTATGCATTTTCTTTCTACCAAAGCCTGCTCAGTGTTTGGAGATTCTTATGTGATTTCTTTAGGTACCTTGTCATTATTGCATTGCCTTCTTTGGCTTTGAAGTCATAGAAGTGAAAAACAGGACAATTTCAATTTGACTTTGAAGTCATAGAAGTGAAAAACAGGACAATTTCAATTTGACTTTGAAGTCATAGAAGTGAAAAACAGGACAATTTCAATTTGACTTTGACATCATAGAAGTGAAAAACAGGACAATTTCAATTTGGCTTTGAAGTCATAGAAGTGAAAAACAGGACAATTTTAATTTGACTTATTTCAATTTGGCTTATGAAAACAAAAAAGGGCTTGCTTTTCTCTTGAAGCTGGACATGCATGTTTTTTCTAGTTATTTTTTGTTCAGGAATCAGTCAATGCTGGATCTAATATTTATTTATGTCAGAACATGAACTGTTGTAGGTCCTAAATTTAAAATCAATCTCAATAAATTTTTAAAAATTTTGAAATGTGTATGAACTTTTTTGTTTACAGATCATTCGGTTTTGTTTTCATGTCAACTGATACTTCTTATTTATTGTGGATACCTTTCAATTAGCTTTAAGTAGTTTGATAATTTGTAGTTCTATAGCCTGTTTTTGGTACAAGAATACATTTTTTGTACACAAAGGAATTCAAAGTCCTCGGCACTTTCTAACAGTATATTGTTATTTAGTATGTAAACCCCACTGTTCTTTTATGAGATAGACAACTATATTCTATTAGGTGTCAATTGGTCTACATAAGCTAGTGTCAAATTAAGACCTGTCCTATGTTGCAAAAACAAACTATAAAAAAATCAGAATAAAATAACAAAACAAACATAAAAAAAAATATAAATTCAAGGTTTTATTGTTTCCTTATGAAATACAGTTACGCTTTTTAATTTTCTCCCCAATAAAAAAATTATCCTAAAATAAAAAATTAAATAGAATAATAAAAATGAATTACTGATACTTTTGGTTGCAGTTATTAAATTGTGCTAATTTGTCTTTATTATACTAATGCTTAAGTTTTGTCATCCTCATAGTTGTACTATATTTAGTCGACCAAATTCTCATCCACTCCCATGATTTTCTCTCACAGGACAGTGTCTAAGACTCAAGACTTGATCCGATATTTGCATTCTCTTTTGTTCAACACATTTCATTCTTGTCAATAAAACTTGAATGTTTCTGCCAACAACAGATATGTCTTCTGGATATGTAGTGCGTCTCTTGAGTGCTTGAGAGAGTGTCTAGGGCAACTAAATAAGATTCAAACTGATAATATATTTCTTAGCCTTTGTAAAAAAAAAACAAAAAAACTTAAACTTGCCCTCATGAACATTGAGTAGAACACTAGGAAGCAACTATCTTCTTCAACAGACATGCTGAAGAACTCCTACAAAGGCTGCAGGACACACAAAGAGACCAAAGAGAAAGTTGACTGCCAAGGCAGTTACAAGAGAATTACATATTGGGCAAAGTATGTAGGTCACAGCTGGGTCTGAGAAGCCACATAAAATATTGCCATAATTATTAAGCGAAAGCTTCATAAGAGTGGAGGAGGTTTACACTTCCAATGTGTAGCTCTATCATATAGACAGTCAATTTTTCCACAGTGTCCACATTATTATTATAGCTTTTATATAGCGCTACTTTCATGCTTATAGCATGCTCAGAGCGCTTTGGTCCGATCTCATTTGTGGACCAGTGGGGTAGGGGAGGGGGTATCTAGGAGAAGGTTTTTCCATGCTGCCCTCAGTAAACACAACTCTGCCCGAGTCGGGTGTCGAACCTCGAGCCCCATTCTAGGTAGCCAAGCCAAGCCAAGTGCACTTGGCCTCTTGACCACGCTTCCCACATCTACTTGCTTGTATTGAAGTAAGATGTGTAGTGGCTCTTGATAAAAAAAAAAAAAAAAAAAATCAAAAATCATCTAACAAATTATATCACACCAGTACAGAAATGATTTCCTGGATTCTAACTTTGTTATAAAAAGCAGTAAATAATTTCTCTCCTTACTCTGTTACAAAAAAGTTCATCCTGAAGCCTCTAATATTATCATTGATTGTAAGATGGCATGGCCCAAAACTAATGCACATAGAATTATCAAATGCACATAAAATTATAAAACAAAACATTCAGAGAAATTAAAGATCAAGTAAAATAAAGACAAACAATGTTGTTGTTTTTTTAAACCAGCTTTATTTAGTGAAAGGGACTTGGGGAACAAAAAAAATATTTCAGCCAAAACTAAAAATTTTATGAGTGTTTCATGTTTAAAAACTGAATTATTTTTTTTTTGTTTGAACATTCAGTCTAAAGTTGAAGTCATTATGTGTCCACCAAAGCTACACTTAATGACCAACAGAAATGTCCAAATCTGTTTATAACATTGACAGACAGAAAAATAAATTAAATGAAAAGCAAATGGCACACAGGGTTGCTCTTTTTCATTTCCTCTTGAGAAAAAAAAACAACTATCAATGAGATGTCTGCACTCTGTCACTCGTTAGTCATTCATACATCCATTACGCAGCAGGGAGGAGGGAGGGTGGAGTTAACTTATTGGCTCAAAGATAAGTTTTAGTCTTTAGAATAATATATTATTATCACTTTTTAATAAAAGCAATTATCTTCAACTTTAATTATATAAACAGTCATAATACAATAGTATAATACATCGTGTATTAAAAATATTCTGTTATAGCATCAGGTGTGTGTAGAGCCGCTTTGTGTTTGTACAGACATGAATGGAACAAGACGAGAATGAACATTTTGTTATGTTCAGGACATGCAAATATTTCAACACAGCACCAAGACATCAATTGTTAGACAACACACACACACACACACGGATAGTACACTAGACACAGAGACATTCAGTTGTTGGAACTGAACTGATCACAGTATGTGGTGATTACACAATACAAAAAAAAATAAATTCATAAAGCTAGTAGCCCCTGATCTTACATCAGCTCATAAATTCAAACTCTAAGAACTACTGGCCTATCAAATTATGACAGTCAAACGCTCTTCTGGCTTTAGATTTCAAATATGCAGTATAAATATATATGCAAGTGAGTGGGTAAATGAGAAAAGCTGAACCACATTTGGCTGTGTGGAGTTCAAGGTCAAGATGAATGTTGAAGGGGGGTGACTAGTCACTTGCAGGACTGTTGAACGATGAAGCTGTCACGCTGGATGTGATGTTGTCACAACCTAACTAATTACTGAAAAAAAAAAACGAAAAAAAAACTTGTTACTTGAAACTTTCCAAGAACCTTTAGAGACACCATTGTTAATACAAAAATAATCATGTCCTAATATCTTTTCTGGAGGATGATGTATATTTAGGTGTTAAAATAAGAGAGTAGCCCTTTCAGTTCATGGGGCAGATGATGTCAAGCTCATCTGTTTCTATGTTTGGTTATTAACAATTGTCAAGTGGCCATTACAATGACCAACTGCCTTTACTTTACCCCAAAAAATGTCAGGTACCGTTTAGAGTTGACAGAGTCTGGGAATCCTAAAAATTACTAAATTTAAAGTCCCAGTCTTTACTGGGATAAAATCTAGAGACCCCTCATTTCAGAAGCCAATCCTTTTACTGTGTCCCAAGTGTTAAAAGTAGCATTTTCTAATCTTCTGTGAGACAAGAATACAATTTAGTCTTGAAACATAACTTTCAAATCAGCCTGTAAACTATGTCAAATGCTTTATTTACATTGTCGAGATGTTACTATAAATAGCTAGAGTTACCTGTGCGCCATCTATTAAACTTTGAACATCCACATCCCCAGAGGTTGAGTCGCCTATCCTGACCAGAAGCGAAAATGTCCAGCTGGCCTGACCGCGGTCATCACTAGCTGTGACTGAGTAGGTTCCAGAGTCAGTAGATAAGGCAGCAGGGATAGTGAATGAGGCACTGTTTCCATCCTGGGCAAAGGTGAAGCGTCCAGAGTCACTGATTGGACGACCATCTTTACTCCACGACACTGAGGAAAGATTGAGATCACCTTCCAATAAACACTTGAAAGTTACAGTTACGATAATACAATAATACACAGCATATTAAATAAAAGACAACATATGAAAGTTACAGTTAATACACTTAATGTTTATTTGTTTTTGTGGGCAATGCTTAAGTAACTGATGAAATGTCTCTTGCTAGAGACAAAGGTGATGATGAATAACTACATTATACTCACCTGTTACTGTAGATGGACTGTCTAGATTACAAGAAAATGTGACTGGGTTCCCCTCATCCAATGAAACACTCTTTGGGAAACTGGTGAAGACTGGAGCTGACGAATCTTCATCTGGAACTAAAACATGGTCACATAATTGTAATAAGCTAGAAATAAGACATTGATTTGTTCTGATATGACCACCTTCATAATAGTAGAATACAATTTGTTAACAATTCGGCAATAATACATGATCCACAAGGCTTGCTAAGACCTTTCTACATAGAACAATACCAGGAAAAAGGAGAGGCAGACAATGTCAAAGAATAGACAGCCTGTCAATGAATGAGACTCTAATCATGGCAAAAGACAGAGGCATGGAGAGCGATGGTTAACAGATCATGTGTGGTACTCCAACAGTCAAAAGGATAAGAAACAGGTGAAGATGAATATTCTAATTTAACGCTGCATCAATTAAACTGTGGAAATAAAATTCACAACAAATTTGGCGCTATGAGATTATATTAACTCTGTCAGACATGTTGACTAAGTCTTAGCCTGAGTAAATAGCTCTGCTGGCTGAATTAGGTCTATACTTTATGCTAGGTGAGTAAAGTCTAAATCTTATCAACTAGGTATGCTCTGTCCGGAAGTTTGAACCACTTTTTTATGACTTATGCAAAGCAGAGGTTTAAAGGCTACAAAGTAAGTTGTGTGCATCAACTGACCTGCTACAAAAACTGTAGAAGAAGATGAAATAGATCCCCCAGCGTTTGTTGCCTTGCAAGTATAAACACCAGCGTCCTCAGGGAAGATCTCCACTATGATCAACTTGTACAAGTCTCCAGCATTCTCATAGCGGAAGTCATCCGAAGGTTTGATCTCTGAGCCATCTCTGAACCACTGAACTTGATCGGGTTTGCCTAGTAACAACATCGACACATTCAAAACTAATAGTGACAAATGCAACCAAAGAGGACCTCTTATTTTAAATTTTTTTTTTTTACAATGAAAATAAGCATGATAAAAAGTAATGATAAAAAATCTCTTTGGCACATTTATCCAAGTCTTTTCCAAACTAATGTACACATGTTTTTAATTATTAACGTTAAAAAACAAAACAACAACAACTGCTATAACTAAAATGTTATACAATGAGTTTGAACTATTCTACATTTCCCATTTCATAGGTTTGATTGGGATTTAAAAACTTTAAAATATAAAGAAATGCTTCATCTTGACAAAAATAATAATTTTTATTCCTATTGCTTGTTTGTCCTGTATCAGATGTTTCTTCAGAATTGAAGATTATTACATCCTAGCACAAATCTCTTGCAGGACAGGAGGTTGGGCAGGGATTAAACACAAGACCATCAAGATGAAAGCCTTAAGTGCTAAAGAGGCAGCCATCCATATATAAATAATGCTATTATAAAAAAAAAAGTGGGCTCATGAATTTTGATATGTAAAAGATATAAAATATAATAAAAAATTCAAATTAATCTAAAAATGTTCTGAACTGGTAGGTCTAGTTATCTTTTTGAATTTAGTGATGCATGTGGTCTGTCTGAGCTCAATGGAGAGTGAGTTCCAAACCTTTGGTCCATGTATTAAAAGATGCCCTCAAGCCAAAAAGATTTAAGTAAAAAATGCAACACACTACAAGAAATGAGTCCATGAAGCGCAGGGATCTTAGTGGATAACAAAAATGATCAGCTTGCTATGGGGTAAAGGCATTTCATTATCACTGATGATAAAGTGTGGCCAACTATGTCATTGATTATTGCACACACAGAGAGCCACTGGAGTGTGTGTAGAAACACAACTGCGGAATTGCCTTTAGTTTTGGTTAAAACTATCTGAGCAACACTGTTGCCTGAATCAGCTAGGAAAACCAATGACTTGGCAGAATTTAAGTTATTGATCAACATGCAGGACATAATCATCTTCTTTCTTGAAGTAATGTCTGTATTTTATAAGACAAGATAAGACTGACCTGATAGTCTGCACTGTAAAGTCACAGGGTCACCATCACTTGCACTTTGACCTTGGAGTGGCTCAATAAATCTTGGAGCTTCAACTGACTCCACTCTCTTGGCTGGAGCAACTTTCTTAGCTAAACAACAGAATGTAAGAATGTATTGGGATCAGTAACAAGTTTTATGATCACAAGACACTATGGCTTTTGAATACTGAAAGTGGACATGTTTGAAAATACATCCTACCATTTCCTTATCTATTGATGTTAAAAGCATGACAGATAGAAAACAATTGCTCTACATACCAATCACAGTGACATTGGCCTTTGTGCTAGCTACTCCAGCAGTGTTTGTGGCCTTACAGACATAGTCTCCATCATCTTCCAAAACAGATTCTCCTACCTTTAGTTTAGCAACACCTCGAGAGAAACTGATGGAAATAATGTCATCAGATTTCAGAAGCTGTGGACAGACATAATGCAGCATTAAGAAACAACACCATTAGATGTACACCGTTTATATAACTACATCTAAACATTTAGTGTCCTACATGCATCATCTCATTATGTATAGCCTCATCTCTTCATTTATGCACATACATCTTTTCTATAGCATCATGTCATCTTTTATGTACAAGCAATGAAATCAAAAAAAACAACCTGTTTTATGCTGTATATGCTTAATTTAAATGTGATTTTTCAGTGATATCTCTAAATTAGGTCAGACACTCATGCTACAACTGAACATAGAACAAGAGGTAACGTCTGTATTATATAAGATAAGAAGATAAGGTAACATTTTTTGTTCTGTGAACTTTTTTTTCTTTTGTTTGTCTCTGATTATTGCTTGATAGCTATGGTGGGCAGGGCATTTATTCCATACGGGGGACGACCAGATGCCAAAGGCAGAGCTTATTGGTGAGCTGAAAGGTGGTCAGTGCAACAGAGGCACCCCTTCCCCAAATGCTTTAAAGACCAGCTTAGGCACCAGCTAACAAGGAAGAGAGCTTCCTGAACAAGACAGCTGGAGGTTTATTACAAAGGCAGCGGGATACACATTTCAGACCAAAAGGAAATCTACTGCCAAGGACAGATTTAGACGGTGGAAAGAGTCCTTAAACAGATCACTTGCAGAACCGGTTATATTTGCGTTAGATGTGGCAAAATATGTAGATCACAACTAGGACTGTGTAGCTACATAAAATACTGCTATATTTTTTTGTTCTTCTACTTAACATTTACATGCTGGTATTGTTGCCTCAATACAATACAAACCTGTCCATTCTGGAACCACTCAATGTTGGGTTCTGGAACTCCAGTCACAGAACAAGACAAAGTAAAACCTTCTCCTTCATTCACTGTAACAGGGGACAGAGTTTCTGTGAATTTAGGAGCTTCTTCTTTGGGCTCTTCTCTTCCTGTCAATCAGTCAGATAAACTCAGTCAATGAAAATATCAAATTCTATGATAAGGAAACTAAATGAATCTATCAAAGTCAAACTAATGGTATTGAACCTATCATATCACATGTATGTAAAGGTTTTGAAAATTTCTCTGCATGTATCTGATGTTCAATCATGGACTTATTTTTATTAGTAATTGAGTTAGCTGATAAATTAAGTTTTTCTTCAAGATCGAGTGGCTAGGCAGAAGATATGTTTTCCTATTTCTGTGATCCACAGCTAACAGGTTTTTTTTTCTCTATGTTTCTCAATGTTTCTTGGGTTCTAATTTCAGTGAAGACAGGAATTTAGAATTTTGTGATTTTTAGAACTGCCTTGAGTCCATCCAACTTTAATTTGGTACCTGACATTAGTTGGGGAAAGTTGGTTGTTGCGCTGGCCATACCACACCCTCATTGACTGTCAGCCATAGAAAAAGATGACCTCTATAGACCGCAAGGTACTTTAATTTACTATATTTTACTATAATTTACTATATCCTTCAGAGGGAACATATGACATGACCAGGTACTAATGACCAATGGCTGTTATTTTTCCCCTAATCTCAGATAAGCAATAAATCTTTAAAAAAAAATGAAACACAACAAATCTCAACTCAAAACCTCTATACTTTATTAACATGTTCAATGTTATTTAGGTCAATTGGACTTCAATTGTAAAATTGTTTGACTAAATCTTTCCCTCATTATGAATGCTTAAATCACAATATTATCATTGTATACAAGTAACATTTATGTATGTCTAGTCAAAATTTGTTCTTTCTAATCTGAAATTTATTTCTTTTATGCACAACTTCTTTAGTTCAGCTAATCAGCTCATTTAAAGACATGCTTAGTTGTTCAGCCTAATGACAGTCTCCAAGTTTGGATAGAACAAGTTTTGACCAGACAATACGCAGCAAGGCTGAGAACTCATGAGCACACTTACCATCAGATCTACTACTACTACTGGTTGAACTTTTAACAGCTGCAATACAACAAGACAATAAGCATGCATGAGCAACCAGTGACTAAGTCTAACTAAATAGTCTTGCATGCTTCACTGAATGGATACAAAGTAGAAAGTTTTATCAAATCAAAATGCAAATATGTACAAAGATATAATACCATGAATATATAATAACCTTAAAATTATCAAGTTTTGTTCAATTTTAGAATGAGAAAAAAAAAATTGAAATATTCCTGATGCACTTAATAAGCTTAGTGTTTGAGAGAATCATTTATTTCCCATAGGAGAATAAAAGCACATTTTTTGTTCCATATGCTAGGACAAATTGTGCTAATGTTCCTTCTTCCCTAGAGCTTTTAGAACATGGAGCGGGTTGCCTGAGTCAGCCAGGAAAATCAATGACTTGCCAGAATTTAAGTCATTGATTAACATGCATGACTAGATTGACCTAGGAACACGAGTAGGAGGTAATCATCGTTTTTGAAGAAATGTCATTTTTTTTATAAGATAAGAGAATTTGAAGTTTACAAGCTAGTACAGATTCAAACATCACTGGAATATGAAACCAACATCACTATTATGACAACATAACAATAGAAAACTATTGACAAGCAAATCAATATAGCTAGACAAGAAAATAGAAGCATCTCACATTTCAAGCAAACAGTTTGAAGAATAGAGAAAACTACTGGACTAGATTTACATTTTGAACAAACACCAACAACAAAATGTCTATATTCTCTACTCACTCCTAACAATTTTTCAAAGATGCAAATAAAGACTCAAAATGTTCCTTATGAATGCAGAAATGATTATGATAAAAATGTGGTACAGCTTTGCTATGGTGACCACACTACAGATGGCTAACTAAATTTCTAGACTCTATAGCTTTCATATAGTTAAACGCTTTAAAGTTTTCATTGTGAAGACTCAGTGGGTCAAGTAATAACTTCAAAGTGAATCTTCTGACATAAATGCTAACAAAAACTTGCACAGAATGAAATACATTAGTTTTAACTTTTAAGAATATAGACAGAATTTGCCCTATAATGGGGGGGGGGGGGGGATACTTTGTGTTGAACTAAAGAATGTATTTTTTTTAATGGCTGATCATTAGGATAATTTGTTTAGGAGTCATTTGAAATTTTCAAGGGTCAGCTCAGTGTAGGTTGCCCTCTACTTTTTGGGAGGAATTAATTTTATTGTAATAATTTGAAAATAATTTCAATAATTTTATATTTCTTGCTTGAAGACTAAATTCAAAGACCTGACTGGGACCTCATACAAGTTTACATCTATAGTAATTTTTATAAACTAACTTGTATGCATCAAACTAAAACATTCAATATTGATGTCTAGGGTACCCTGTTTTTCTCAACTAGATCAGCAAATAACAATTATTGATTTTAACAATTAAAATCTTAAAATCAAAAATGATTTCAAAATTATTTTCTCTAATTCTTAGCACACACAAAAGATTTTTTTAACTTGTCTGCGATAGTTTAGGAACATATCTATACAATAAATACTCCTAAATTATAAACTTGTGGTTGGAGTAGTCATTTTGCTATCTATCTGTTAAATTTTATTTATATGCTATCTAAAAAATCTTTCACCACTAAAACAATCACTGATGTAAGATCACTAGTATTAAGTTTCTACTTTTGACAACACAACCTGATCAATTTGATATAATCCATAGAGATCTATCTAGCTGTACTAAATACATATATAAATACAAATATAAACAATACAGTTGCAGCATTTAAGAGACCACACTTAATAGAAAGAAGTACTATTCTACTGTTGTGCATCCAACAGTGCAGAGGACAATGCCAAGGCCAGACTTACTTGACTTCCTGGATGTGTAGGAACTTTCTTCTATAGTCTCTCCCCTCCTTCCTTTCTTGACCGAGGAACTAGAAGAAGACTCCTCGTAGCTGGAGAACTCATCGATGTTAACTCCAGACTTTGTTCTTCTCACAGTTCGAGATGTTTGAGAAGAGCCAGTCTCCTTGGTAACTGAGCTTACACGATCTGATGATCAAGTCAACATGTCAGGTAGATATAAAAGAAATAAATAAAAGATTGGTAACTGTTATAAATAAGAATCTTTTTATGACATTTCCATAGCAACCAATTACCTTCTACAACAACCTTACAACTTGTCTCATGTTGTCCCAGATTGTTGATTGCAATACAAGTGTATTTGCCAGAGTCTTCAGGTTTGGCATTGGTGATCTCCATGGTGCAAATACCAAAGGAATATTTAATAGTGTAGTGATCACCATCTTGGATCTCTCTACCATCTTTGTACCATTGAACCTGGGAACAGACACAGTTTGTTAACTAGCCAAATGATTACTAATCTGGGAACAGACACAGTTTGTTAACTAGCCAAATGATTACTAATCTGGGAACAGACACAGTTTGTTAACTAGCCAAATGATTACTAATCTGGGAACAGACACAGTTTGTTAACTAAAAAAAGTAAAGTTTCCCTTTCAGACCTTGTGGTCTATAGGGCAGATGATGTAAAGGTCATCTGTTTTTGTGGCCCACAGTTAATGAGGGTGTCATGTAGCCAGCACAACGACCAACCACCTTTACTTTTCCCCAACTAATGTCAGGTAACCATTAGAGCTGGGTGGACTCAGAGACGCCCAAAGATCCTGAAATTAAAAGTCCCAGTCTTCACCAAGATTCGAACCCGGGACCCCTGGTTCTAAAGCCAAGCGCTTTACCGCTCAGCCACCACACCTCCAGTTTGTTAACAAGCCTATTGATAACTAATCTGGGAAAAGACACAGTTTGTTAACAAGCCTATTGATAACTAATCTGGGAACAGACACAGTTTGTAAAGTGATAGACCAACACTTGTCTACATTGTCAATCTTTCTCAATGATCAACTAAAACCAAAGTAAACAGGGCTACAATGTTTCATAACTCTAAATGAGGCGGTCCAAGTCTCTCAGCCCCAAACTTCATGTTTGTTACCTTAGGTGGTGGGTGAGCCTGTACACAGCAAATCAATTTGAATTCAGAGTGGGCTTGAATGATTCGAGGTCGAAGATCAAAGTTAAAGTTTGGAGACATGTCTTCAACTGGTTTCTCAAATTCTTTTTCTTCAAATATTCTCTTCCTACAAGTGACAAAAATTCTCTTAGTTAATTAAAGTGTGTAGGGTTTAAAATGTTTCTTTATTGCACTGTTCAATTCATTATGCTAATAATATTCAGGACTTTATGTCTTATTTAGAATTCATTTTATTTTACATTTGTTAATCTGAATTATCTTAACAAAACTTAAAGCAATGATGCTGCAAAATGTAAAATGTGTTTAAAAGTACTAATATCTTTTTCCTTTCTGTATGCTAAGACAAATTCATATAAGAGCTCTTTCTTTCCTAGTGTCATTAGAGCAAGCAATAGGATGCTTGAAATAAAAATATCCATATACTTTCTTCATGTAAAGTTCAATTAAATATTTTAATTCTAGTAGGGGTAATTCACCTAGGAGAGGGGTACTCTGACTTTAAACCCCCACTGCCTTGCGGTAATAAGGCTTCAAGAGACAACCTCAAGGAAAAATCAGGAATGAAGCCCCTAAGGCATTGGGAGTATCAATTGTGAAATTCCCTCCGGCAGCTTCTGCAACTGATTTGGTGTCGAACATAACGCGAAGAGTTCCTTTGGATGTCATCAGGGATCATGACACATGGGCCACCCATGACCAATTAGCTAAAGCCCAGGAATGGGCCCTTAAGAGGAATACTCAACTGGGGGCATCCACTGCCATCCGAGACAATAGACATAATTTATAAAAACACCAGAAGGATAAAGCTATACAAAACAACCACCAACTGTCTCTAACCAAAATAAAAATTGTCTGTAGGGCATATATTTTTTTATGGTTACAATAATTGAGCTGTGATCTAATTTTGTGTTTATGATGAAACCAGTTTCTGTTTTAAAGTAAAGTAATATACTTCCTATATTCAATAAATAGTTTACATGTTACCAATCGAAACCTATTGCTTAAGAAACAGTACTTTTTTAAGGACTAATATGAAAAGGAGCTTTCAGAGACTCAAAAGTGTCCAGATGATGCTTACCTAGTTGATGGTGTTGTCTCTCTACTGGGTGCCGATGGTTTTTCTACGCCAGCTGGAATCATAGAAATAGATGGACAGAATGATATAAACATTAGTTTACATTTAACACAGTTTCTTAAAAAAGAATTCAGTCAAGCAACTACACCAGTAGCCAACTTACGCTCAACTTTCAGTGTTGCTTTCTCATCTTTACGCCCAAACGAGTTCTCTGCCCTGACTGTGTATTCTCCCTTGTCATCCATCTTGATCCTAGATATTTTCAGCTCATACTCCAGGCCCATATATTTCTGCATATGTTTGTAGCTTTGACCCAACACGCTATCATCTTTATACCTGGAACAAACATGGAAACAGAATGTAGGGATGGTGTAGCATGTAATGAATTGTGAGTGGCTCCTTCAGTAGACATGGTTAGTAGATGCTTTAGAGAAATTTTCACTGATGATGTTAGTACAAGCCATGAGAATTTCATGCTGAAATGGTTTAAGTGAATGTCATATCAAAAGTGCTAAGATGATGTCATGTTGAAAATACAAAAATATCTAAAAAAAAAGGTTAGAGTCAAACACAAGTATATTACAGGTACACTCACCAAGTGACAATGGGTGGAGAGGCTGCCACAATCTTACAATCAAATTTGGCAGTTTGACCTTCAGCTGTCAACTGATTGCGAGGTTTGCGGACAAACCTTGGTGCAGCTTCCTTACGGTCTGATCAAAGACAAGGAATAAAGAAACTTAAAATATAATAAAACCAAAGATCTAGACAGTTATTTCTTTTAAGAAGAGAAGTTAGGGTTTAATTAATGTTTAAATATATAGCTTACAAATGATTTAAAATGGCTTAAATTATAAGCCCAACAAAAAAAAAAAAATTTCAATGGCTTTATGAGTAAGGTAATTCTGTTACAACAATTAGTCAAGTAAAAAATTATCATTATTTGAGTATGATAATGTGGAAAACATTATGAAAGAAAATTAATCAGAACAATCTATCTTACCAAAGAATGTGTCATAGATTTGGTATTCCTGAGGTCTATGTTTACGCAGTGAGCTAAAGTTGGCAATACGGCCAATAGCTGGTTGTGGTGCTGGCCAATCAGCCTAGAAAAAAAAATATTTTTACAAGAACATATCATACTGTAATGAGCGCCCCCCCCCCCCCCCCCCCCCCAAAGTCTGTAATAAAAAATTGGCATGAAATGTACTCACATATTTCTCCTTAATCTTTTGCCTGATTCTGTTATAGCGACTGGAAGGTATCCTGTTTGTCAGATTGCTGTGATCACCCTGATAGAAATAGAAAATGTTTACAGTCATAATGTTATATCGTACATAAGAGCTTTTAAATTCATGATTGAAACCATTACATTGAGAGTTAAAATAGACTAGCAAATATTAAATCCATGAGACATTCAAACAAGTTTGAACTGGACATAAAGTTGATGTTCCATTATGTGAAATAGTGTTCATGTAATATCAAGCAGTTTTAGGTATTTAACCCTAGCTACACTTTACCTGCAACCAAGCATGGTCCAAAGCTTCATGGACAGTCATTCTTTTCCTGTTGGAGAAAGACACCAAGCATTAGATGCACTTTAATTATAAACAACAGAATGAATACCAAATCTAGTACCAACACTTCTGCTTCAATTAAATCCCATGATTTCACTAAACAACTACCCTGAGGAGAAAATGTGAAAAAATCATCCAATTGAAACAAATCAAAATGATAGTTCTCTGGCTGGGATGTATGGCTGAAAGAACAAAACTGATTGGCTACTTAACAATGGGGCTCAAGTTCAATCCCCAACATGAGCAGAAGTGTGTTTACTGAGCACCTAAATGCCCCCAAAAAAGACTAAAAGAGAGCTGAAGATGATACTAGAATCAACTCATAAGAACTTTTTTCATTGTGCGCCATTTAAGCAAAAAACAGGTTGTCTGAATCAGCCTTGCTTACTTAAGGAGTTTAAGTTTCCAATTAACAGGAACAATACAAGGGAAAGAAATAGTCCTTTATAGTAGATCAATACATACAGAGGATAAAAAACATTTTCTTACGTTTGTTTTATAATTACATTTACAGCTCAGTTTAATACTAAATGTTTAGAAAGCATTCAACTTACTTGGTATCTTTCTGGAGCAGACTTCTGATGAAATCTTTAGCTTCAGGAGATACAGAACTAAAGGCTTCCTCGTCAAACTCCCAGTCACATCTCTTCACATTCTGCAGGGTCTCTAAGTCATCTTCACCAGCAAAGGGAGATAAACCACTCAATCTAGAACAACAAGAAAGTCTGATTCAATTCTTGGTCAAAACAAAAGTATGAAAATTTCAATGCAGCTAAATGCAAATTATTTTGACATATGACTCCAAATTATAATATTAATGAGACAAGCACATTTCCTGTAAAAGGGTATCTTATGTATATGTATATCTTGTATATATATATTTAATAATAATAATAATCTTTATTATCCATAAAGAAATTTGTCTTGCAATTTGTGCCTAACACCAAACAAAATATTATAATTATAGAAAACCAAAATATACATTCACACCAGACTCACTCATAATTTACATGCGAAAAGGCCGATAGTTTGTATTTAAATTACATAGTAATCACTAATTCTAAACAGTTGTTAACTTTGACATCTTTTTTAATGGCTTTAAGTCTTATATTAAATAATTAAATATATATATATATATTCCTCCCATTTCCATGAGATGATCCAGACCGAAGGAGGCCATAGATATATATATATATTTATAAATTTATCAAGATAGGTCAAGAAGAAAAAAATGGTGACTGTAATCCAATATGTAGATGATCCAGATCCAGTGAAACTGAATTTTTATTTGTTAGGGCCAATTAAATAATCTTATCTTAGGATGACTACTTATAGGTTGACTTACAAGACAAAAAAAGCTTTGAAATAAGCTATGTTAGCTAGCAACAAACTTACAGTACATAGGCCAAGACTCCGATGGCCCACATGTCTGTGTAAAATCCCACCGGCTCTCTGTCCACTATTTCGGGTGAGGCGAATTCTGCTGTAGCTGTGGTCACCTTGACAATCTCATCAGGATTCAGTTTTGTGGCCAGACCAAAGTCAATAATCTTCACACTGTTTGCTTTCTTTGTCTCACACATAATGTTCTCAGGCTGGAGACAGATAGTAGATTTATAAATGATAGATTTATAAATGGTAGATTATAGATGGTAGTCTTACCATTAGCATACATTTACACACAAGTAGATTGATAGATGGTAGTCTCGTTTGAGACTCAATGTGACGTGGTGATTTTTAATCACCTAGCATAAGCGTGCCATTGGCATGGGAAACAAGTTTGAGTGTAAACCACGAGGTAGAACGATAGTTGTTATTTGGTCCTCAGAGAGGAAGGACGCAAGACATTGTAAAGCTATTAATTGTAAGGTGTATCTTTATTACTGTATATCATTGTGAGCATCTTCAAATGTTGGAATTGCAATTTGTACTTGAAGCTATTATTCAATCGTGTGTTATGCCTGAACAGCTGTATTACTTAGCTATTACTGTTGTACATTAACAAATATATTGCCTGCTAACAAGTACCTTGTTCAGTGAATTAAAATTTTGTCGTGATACTAAAGACACAAGATACATACATAAGAACCCAAAGTAACATCCAGAGAATTGAGTCTTGTCTTATCTTATCTTATATAATAATATTTATGTTACAGGAAGTAGATTTAGCTAAGTTGAGCAAGAAGAGTCTAGTACCTTAATGTCCAAATGTACAATGCTGTGCTCATGCATATGTTTCAGACCTTCACAAGCCTGACGCATGTAATTAATAACTTCAGCTTCTGACATTTTATAGTCTTCAGCTGCAATACGATCAAACAGTTCACCACCAGACAAACTGTGGACACAAGAATATACATTAATTGGACACTGAGAATATACATTAGTTGGACACTGAGAATATACATTAGTTGAACACTGAGAATATACATAAGTCGCACACTGAGAATATACATTAGTTGAACACTGAGAATATACATAAGTCGCACACTGAGAATATACATTAGTTGAACACTGAGAATATACATAAGTCGCACACTGAGAATATACATTAGTTGGACACTGAGAATATACATAAGTCGCACACTGAGAATATACATTAGTTGAACACTGAGAATATACATAAGTCGCACACTGAGAATATACATTAGTTGGACACTGAGAATATACATAAGTCGCACACTGAGAATATACATTAGTTGGACACTGAGAATATACATAAGTCGCACACTGAGAATATACATTAGTTGGACACTGAGAATATACATTAGTTGGACACTGAGAATATACATTAGTTGGACACTGAGAATATACATTAGTTGGACACTGAGAATATACATTAGTTGGACACTGAGAATATACATAAGTCGCACACTGAGAATATACATAAGTCGCACACTGAGAATATACATTAGTTGGACACTGAGAATATACATTAGTTGGACTGAGAATATACATTAGTTGGACACTGAGAATATACATTAGTTGGACACTGAGAATATACATTAGTTGGACACTGAGAATATACATTAGTTGGACACTGAGAATATACATAAGTCAGACACTGAGAATATACATTAGTTGGACACTGAGAATATACATTAGTTGGACACTGAGAATATGGACTTAAGCTGGACATTAGATATTTTAAAAGTCACAATAAAAATGGAATAGATTTGTACTTACAACTCTAGGATAAGGACCATCTCGTATTTGTCCTCAAAAGCATCGTGAAGGTTGATGAGTTTAGGATGATGCAGCTGATTCATTATGGAGATTTCATTCTTGACAGTATATTTGTCCAGCGGGTAGGGAGTGTTGATAAACTTGGCTACAAATACACGCCCAGTGGCTTTCTCAATACAACGATGCACAACACCAAAAGCGCCACTGTAAGCAAAGAAAACATTGCCAGGTACTGAAATGTCTATTTTATACGCATAATTGGAGCATATTTTATCTTATAAATTACAGACATTTCTTCAAAGAAGAAGATAATTACAGCCTATGCATCCTGTACAGCACAGTTCATATACTAATTGGGCCTATGGATAGTCGATTTCTATAATATATTTGTTGTGAAGTGATTAAATAAACTATATGTTTTGTTCCAGCATAATAAAATAAACAGGAAACATTTAGTTAATATAAACCTTTATCAACATTTAACTGTTGCTTATAAATCTTATCTTTTCTTCTTATCTTATATAATACAGACATTACTTCAAAAAAGAAGATGATTACGTCCTACGCCTCAGGCAACCCATTCCATGCTCTAATAGCACTAGGGAAGAAGGAGTATTTGTACAAATTTGTCCTAGCATATGGGACAAGGAATGTGCCTTTATTTTTGTGTCTTTCAGAGTATTTTATTAAATTTTGTTTTTGTATTTGAAGATTATGGTTCAGTGTTTTATGTATAATTGCTACTTTACTTTTGAGTCTTCTGTCCTGAAGGCTTTCTAAATTTAGTGATTTTACTAAAGGTGTTACTCTAGTCAAATGTGAATATTCGTTTGTTATGAATCTCACTGCTCTATTTTGTGTTTGTTCCAGTTTCTTAATGTTTTCTTGAGTTGAGGGGTCCCAAACGGAGGATGCATATTCAATTATTGGCCTAACCAAGGTTAAATAACATTTTAGTTTTATGTTCTTATTTGATTTATAGAAATTTCTTTTAATAATAACAATGTATACATGATTTGCAAAGAAGCTATTCATGGTTTAGAATATTGATAGAAGAATTAATTGTCCATTCAAAAGTAGTCTCTGACATACAGCATTATGTTGAACGGCAGCTAGAACTGACTGACCTTCCCAATTCCTCCAATATATCATAGTAGTCATAGACACTGCCTTGTTTGATTTCTACTGGTTGGGGAACGTATTTCTTCCAGATGTCTTCATCTAAACAAACAAGGCAAACCAATTACACATCCAAATATTTTGACTCAAGAACTATAATTATCTGTATCAATTTCATTACATATACATGTCTTGGTTAGACATTAGATCTATATATCAATGGTAGAATAGACAGTGTTTAAAAAGGGCCTAAATATAAAATTACAATCCCTAGTTTTGTATAGATAAAATCAAATGGAATAAATGAGTACTTACAAAACTTATCATAATCATTGATCTTTGGTCCATCATATTTGCCTCTAACTCTTCGGCCAAATTCATCTGGGAAAGACAGAAATTGGTTATTAAAGACAATATCAGTTCAAGACAAGGTAAATTATTTCTGAGAATCAAATCTTTGATTTATACATTGGAAAACAGATTTTGAATACTTTAAAGGTTTTAATCTCTAAAAATATATTTTAAAGTACTTACACATAATAATAAAGATGACCAATTCAAGTTATTGTCTACTAAAAAGTAATTTGAATGGTTTGAATTTTATGCTGTTGTCAAGTTTACTATTTGTGAGCACATAAGGCTCCAATAATCAAACCTTCCAAAAGTATAGGCTATATAGACCTGAACAAGCTTTTACAGTCCTGTGTACACTATGCTAAAGATTCATCTTTATTTGCCATTAACATCAAAAAGTGTTTTCCTAAACTGACCTTCCAGTTGTTTCTTCTTCCTAATAGCTTCTGGTTCTTCGGTTTTGACTGGAGCAGTTGGTTCACAAGCCTCACTGCGACCATAGAAGTTATCAGCGAACACACGGAAACGATATTCTTTATTGGGTGATAAACCTGTCACATTGTGGAAGTTAAACCTAAGCAGAAAGAAATTATTAAACCAATTAGTAGCAGCACATTGTATAATGAGCTTTTTGGTTAACACAGCTCTTTAAACAAATTTAGATAAAATTCTGGGGTTGTTGATAGTTACGATAATTAGGAAAAAAAATTGTATGCCTTATTCCAAAATAATTTTTTACTGTGATGAAATTATGAATGCTTTTCTAATTTTTTTCTACTTCTGTGCCTAGCTAGTAATGTCAATGTTTTTGATTCCAAAGATTAAGGATCAGTGCAGTATTTCACATGATTATGCAAACCCAGGTATTAGTAATCCAACAAACCTCAACTATCAATGTTGATACATAAAGAAATATTAGTAAGTACTAATCTATTAGTAGTACTAACCTAATATAATTACTAACCTAGTAGAAGTAACAACCTAATAAAAGTACTAACCTAGTAGAAGTAACAACCTAATAAAAGTACTAACCTAGTAGAAGTAACAACCTAATAAAGTACTAACCAAGTAGAAGTAACAACCTAATAAAAGTACCAACCTAGTAGAAGTAACAACCTAATAAAAGTACTAACCTAGTAGAAGTAACAACCTAATAAAAGTACTAACCGAGTAGAAGTAACAACCTAATAAAGTACTAACCTAATAGAAGTAACAACCTAATAAAAGTACTAACCTAGTAGAAGTAACAACCTAATAAAAGTACTAACCTAGTAGAAGTAACAACCTAATAAAAGTACTAACCTAGTAGAAGTAACAACGTAATAAAAGTACTAACCTAGTAGAAGTAACAACCTAATAAAAGTACTAACCTAGTAGAAGTATCAACCTAATAAAAGTACTAACCTAGTAGAAGCCACTCTGAGCCACTTGTCACTAGGAGGCTCATTTCTTTCGATCACATACTCAGTGATGAAACTGCCACCATCATTGAGTGGTGGTTTCCATGACAACACCACAGAGTCATCTCTGATGTTCTCCACAACAGGGAATCTCGGTGGGTCAGGGCGATCTGGAATATACATAGACACATATAGTACTAAGTATACTGTCAAAAGTGATAGCTATGGGGAAAAAATTTGAGTGAAAAGTGTTAGACCTACCATTGACTTGTACTTTCAGTACAACTGAGTCTGAGCCCAATTCATTATCCAACTGAAGTCTGTAAGGTCCATCATCTAGTTTACTGGCATCTTTAATGGTCAAGATAGCATGGCGTTCTGTCACTTCTTGATGGAATCTAATTAGAGAAGACAATGTTATAGAAACTATTTATTTAAGAACATACACTTGAGCATCAGACAATAAACTGAACACACTATATTCTGTTAGTCACAATACAGGTAGCTAAATAGCAGGAAAGTCTGTTACTTACCTAGAGCCTCTTAATTCCTCATTATCTCTGATCCATTTGACTGTAGGCTTTGGATTGCCAGTGAATGGAATTTTAAGGACAACATTTTCTCCTTTCTCAAAGGTACAGACTTCACGGAACCTGGGAGGAACATTGATCTTTGGTGGAGCTGTGGATTGGAATAAATAATTACAACAGTTAACACAACAATGAATACAAGACATTTGTGATCAAAGACTGATGTAATATTAAATAAATGTTGCACTATTTCAAATCATTTCCCTTTAGCCTCCATCTCTGTCAGTTATTAAAATATGTTGAGGGACAGTACAAGAATTTAAATTTGCATTCAATATTTACACCAATGTTAATAAAAAATAAATGTCCTGCACAAAGTTAATGTTGACCAAGAAACAACCCCCTCTCTGTAAATCAAAGCACATCAATTTGATTTAAAAATAAAATGGATTAAGTATGTTATAGGTGTAAGAAAAGATATTGCATTTATTCACAGAATTTTTTCATTCCCAAATTTTGTATACAGTTGTTCTCATTTGGTGAATATTTGTCTTTCATGGATCCCTCATGGTCCAACAGCCCCATGTCCTACAACATCATGTGACACTGTCATAGCTCTTATCTCCAGCTCTCGTTAGACCCATGTGCTACAACAACAGCCAGATGTCCTACAACAACAGCCAGATGTCCTACAACAACAGCCCCATGTTCTACAACAACAGCCCCATGTCCTACAACAACAGTCCCATGTCCTACAACATCAACTGACAATGTCATAGCTCTTATCTCAAGTTCTCATTACACCCATGACTGTGCTAATAAGTGTAACGTTAAAAAGGATGTTAATATTAAATAGCTTACATCGAATCTCTAGTTCTGCTCTGGAGACTCGGCTTCCTCCTCTGTTTGTGGCACGGACACTGTATTCATCAGCATCCTCACCATAGATATTTTTCACAATCAAAATTTGTTTGTTGCCTTCTGTAACTATTTCAAATTTGTCACTGTCATAGATTTCACGAACTCCCTTGAACCTGTAATGTACAAAGCCATCATTATTCAATACACTCATTACATGCATACAATCTTAGGCTGATATATCTATAGATGTAATTAATATAGTTATAGGCTGAATATGATTATTCTAATTATGGCATAACAATATTGATTATTAATAAAGATATTCACAAATAGTGGGAAGCGTGGTCGAGAGGCCAAGTGCGCTTGAACTTGTCTTGGTTACCTAGAAGGGGGCTTGAGGTTCGACACCCGACTCGGTCAGAGTTATATTTACTGAGCGCCTAAAGGCAGCACGGAAAACCAACTCCTAGATACCCTCTCCCTCCCACTGGTCCACAAATGAGATTGGACCAAAAGCGCTCAGAGCATGCTATAAGCATGAAAGTAGTGCTATATACAAGCTATAATAATAAAAATACAAAATCTGAGAGCTCCCATATTTACTTTATATGAATTACTGTTTATATTACCATTAGGTGACAAACAAAGCAGTGCCACAAAGTCTAAAAGACTGCTGGTAGTCAACTTAATGTGAATCTAGTCAGACGGATGTAGCAAGTTCTGTGACAACAAGTTACAAGTTATTGTGTATTATGTCATAATCATTGAAAGTTCTTGTAACAAATAAAGAGCTAACAAAGTTCATTTACCATTGGATGTCAGGTTTGGGGTTGCCAGAGACTTCACATTCAAACCTGGCAGTTCTGCCCTCAACAGCTTGAATCTTTCTGAGTCCACTAGTAAACTCAGGAACTTCAGCAGCTTGAGAAATACAAAGTATAACAAAAAAATGAGATACAGCAACAAAGAAATGTGTTCAACAATTGTTACACATCAAATGATTGTGCAGCTAAAACTATAAAAGTATATATACATTTAAAAAAACTGGTCAGCCAAACAATCAGCCTAGATATCATTCACCACTAAATATTCAGGATACAGAGAAAAAGACCAAGACAAAAAAATGAGTTACGACAACCCTAACAAGATGTTTTATGCTTCTTATGACCTACAAAGGCAAAATACAGCCAGCTACCCCCATTGAGAAAGGATAAAAAAAGTGCATTCATATGTTTTTAAATTAAAAGTCATATAAAGATTTTTAAAATCAAACTAAACAAATGAAATCCATAATTATTTTCCCACAACAACAACAAATTTACATAGTAACTCACAATAATTTGCTAACTATCAATATAAATGTGAGAATATTATTAAATGTCTTAATATTTTCACAATACCAAATAACATTTTCTGATGTGTTACATTCAGCAGTTGATTGAACAGACATTTAGAAATATCTGAATTAAAATGTGTGGCTGGGTATGGTACACACTGTACATGGACCACTACCAAGCCTGACCACAGCTAGGAGAAAAGGCCAGTTCTATAAGTGCCTGGTGAATTCAAGTTACACACATTTAAGTTGTCCAGAGTTACCTACCATGTGGGTCCTTGATCTTGACACTGTTTGATGCCGTTGAAGGCTTACTCAGACCAGCTTCATTTTGAGCAAACACACGGAACTCGTATTGTCGATCTTCTATCAAGTTGGGAATATTGATCATATTGGTGATACACAGGTTGTTGTTGACCCGTGTCCAGTTCTCTGTACCACGTTCTCTTTTCTCCACCCAGTAGCCCTGGATTTTGCCGCCACCATCGGATTTGGGCTTGTCCCAAGTCAAGCTGACAAAGTCTCCACCAACTTCAGTCACATTTGGAACTCCAGGCGTCTCAGGAGCATCTAAAGAATAAAGACACAACATTCATTTAATGTACAGAGTGCTGTTACAATCAAACAAAATGTGGGCTTAATGTTGGCCCATTAACCTAACTGGATACAGAGAATGATTAACCCTCTTAAGACAAAGCATTTTAGCATGTCTTGTGCCAAAAAGACGGAGCCCTATTTCCAGCCTTAACACTTCACTTACAAAACAATTCCTAACAAATAAACTAATTACTTTACATACACAAAACTATATATATTATTGTAGAGAAATGAATGAACTAATTTAATCTTATGGAATTTATCTGAAATATTAACATTTATTAAAATAAGCCAAGCTAATTTGCATAATTTATGCGCATACAATTCCAAAAAAGTTTTTTCAAAACAGAACAGAATTATAAAGGTAAGAGTTTTTTAAGAAGTTTTAGGCTTGAATAAGCCCTAATACATGTCTTTAGAGAAACAAGGCACATTGAGACCCTTCAGACACTTCTATCACATTATTTTACTACTTTTCTCCCCCCCCCCCCCCCCCAGGTATCATGGAAACAAACACCTTCATAATTGTCACAGTAACAGTCACTCATTTATGACCCAGGGATCGTTTTTTTAGCTTTTTGTTGTTCAGAAAGTTGGCATCATATTTATTAGTCTCCCTGACAAATGTTTGAACTAAATTGATAGTCAAAAAATAGCATAAAACGGTCTATTGGGAGCTAATCTCTTGGTTCTCAAATAGGTCTTCTCTATCCAGCTACCCACCCTTACCTCTAAACCATGTTACCAAGAATAGATATTGTCAATACTTACTAGATCTAGATCTAGTATTAGTGTAAACTTAGATCTAAAGTTTTCCTCTATTCTGCTCTTATTTTTTATTAATTCTAGCATATTTAAAATAAAATCAGAGTCAGTGAGTTAACTTTCATCAATATCAACGGCTGACATGTTAAAATTTTCACCTCCCACTAGCTAACTTCAAAAAATCAATTTAAAAAAATTATCGCGTTAAAACAGCAAAGGAAGCCGCCATTACAGTCTACTAATGTGTAAAAATAGTAAGAACTAATCTGATTGGCTAATACAAACACTGGCAAGCCAATCCTTTGGTTGGAAACATCGTGGCCGATATATCGGCCGGCTCGTCTTTTTCGCCAAATAGCCTTGGGCCGATAAATCGGCCGCGTCGTCTTAAGAAGGTTAATGTCAATGTTTACCAATGCTTTTAGTCTAGTAATTGTACAACATACCAAATGGCATCTTGGCAATAATGGGAGACTCAGCTTGCAGGAATTCTCCAGGACCATTCTCTGTGACAGCAGCCACTCTAAATAAGTATTGACTGTTTTCATACAGACCTTGAACATCAATACTGGTGTCCTGGAGGAGAGATTAAGCAGTGGTGAAACTTACAATTAAAGAGAACATCAATACTTGTTCTGTTGTATATGCTTTGTATGCTCCTTCAGATTATTGCATCCTAGTCCTAATCTCCTGCAGAAGGGCAAGGGGTGGCAGCAGGCTGGGTTCAAACCATGGACCATCAATTGACAGTCCTGAGCAAATACTACATGACCAGGCAGGGTTTGACCCCTGGACCATCAAATGACAGACTAGAGTGAATACTACATGACCAGGCAGGGTTTAACCCCTGGAACATCAAATGACAGACTAGAGTGAATACTACATGACCAGGCAGGGTTTAACCCCTGGACCATCAAATGACAGACTAGAGTGAATACTACATGACCAGGCAGGGTTTGACCCTTGGACCATCAAATGACAGACTAGAGTGAATACTACATGACCAGGCAGGGTTTGACCCTTGGACCATCAAATGACAGACTAGAGTGAATACTACATGACCAGGCAGGGTTTGACCCTTGGACCATCAAATGACAGACTAGAGTGAATACTACATGACCAGGCAGGGTTTGACCCTTGGACCATCAAATGACAGACTAGAGTGAATACTACATGACCAGGCAGGGTTTGACCCTTGGACCATCAAATGACAGACTAGAGTGAATACTACATGACCAGGCAGGGTTTGACCCTTGGACCATCAATAGACAGTCCAGAGCAAATACTACATGGCCAGGCAGACAGGGAGAACAAATGACATAGTGATGAAAAATACAATTAAAGCATAGAAAAAAAATGTTGCCTTGTCCACCAAACAAAGCTGGAGCACACTAATGAGATCAGGTGATATCATTGGTAGGATGTTATGAATAGTGTAAGATAAAACATACAACTACTAAGAAAAAACTTATTTGTTTTGTAGGTTTTAGATTTTCCTTCAGAAATGAAGATTTTATACATCTTTGACCAAACCTCCTGCAGGATGGATGGCAAGGAGTAACAGTCTAGCTTGGTGCCTAAAGATAAACTAATTGATTGCACAGTCTTTAGGGTTTTATGATGGGATAAAGTGATCAATGGATGCTTGTAGCCTAACAGATTGCAGCAGGTGTATTCCCTTGAGTTAAAGTGATCCATTACCTTGCAATGAGAAGAGACGGTGACCCAATAAGGTTTGCCTACTTCTTGTCGCTCTACCAAATAGCTGTTGATCTTGCCACCACCATCATCTTTAGGAGGCTTCCAAGCCAGTCTACAGGTGGACTTGGTGATATCAGATACAGCTAGTGGACCACTGGGGGCTCCAGGTGGGCCTGCAACACAAACATCGCAAATCATTCAATAGGTTGAAGTAGTTTATACTAGGTCTTTGATCTAGTCTTTATGTGGTCATAGGTAGGACTGATTGATACTATTTCATGAATCACAAGGGTGTTTTTCTGATCTAATATTAATCAGCTGTAATTAATAACTATACATATAATTTTTATCCTAAATAGGCTAGAATCTATGCCAAATAAAACATTTTGTTCAGGCGATTCCACTGTAAGAAATTTGTTGACTTTGAAATTCAACCCTGTTTGGTTTCTAGAAAAATAAAATAGCTACATGAAAAATAAATCTCTGGCCAATCTTTTCATTGACACAAAGTTATTCCATTTATAAACAATTGGAGAACTAAATAAAAGATGCAGTAGCTTTATAAAGAATTGGTTGCTTATTGCTAGAAAGGAATTAGCTGACCTAACACTTGACAGGCATGCTTTAGATGTATAATATTCTGTCATGTACTATAGTCTTCAATTGAGGAACTTAAGGTAGACCAACAAATACATCTGACACTTAGACCTACTTGGTAATATCTAATGGTACAACTGTACTCTGATGGTGACTAACAACTTACTGACAACTTTGAGATTGAAAGGTACTGCAGCTGTACCACTGTCATTACTGATCTCAATACTGTAGCGACCAGAATCTTCTCTTTCACAGTCTGAGGACAAAAGTCAGAACAATATATAAGACACTTTAGACAGACTGTTACATTGATGCAACACAGTGTAACTACTGCAAAAAATGCTAGGTCATGCCATTGTATTATCAGAAAAACTTTGGAAACAAAAAAAAAATCAACAATGTTACTTAAATGTTTGGCACTCTTACGAAGAATCATGATCTAATGAGTCTACATTTATAAATACCTTTGATAAGGAAAGTTAAGAAATCATCAAAGGGAGAAATTTTAATTCTGTCACTTTCTTGCAATTCTCTGCCGTCTCTTTTAACTTTGACATCAAACGGTCCAGTGCCGCTGAAGGGAAGCTTGACCTTAAATTGCTCCCCAGCAGTGACCTTCTGGTCTTTGAGGTCCTTGTCAAATCTAGGTGGCGCTAAGAAAATAAACATGAAACAAACCATTAGTTCTTTTAAAACCAGTATATTTACGACAATCAAAATAAGAAACTTTTTTAGTTTATAGGGAGTTGGCAGTGATGATAGGAGAAAGGTATGTAAAATTTTTTTTTACTCTGTAAACAATAAATATTTATTCAGGTATTGTCTGCATCTAGATTTTATACTCATAGGCTATGAAATATACACCATCTTACTTTAATTGACATTAGAAGAGAGAAGTGCCAGCAGGTGGTTTCTGAAAGAGACAGCTGGAGATTTCTTACAAAGGCCAAGGAATGCACATTTAAGATCAAAAGGAAATCTACTGCCGAGGAGAGATGTAGACAGTGAAAAGAAAACCTAAGCCACAACCACCGGCTTACAAGGGTTATGTTTCCATTGGTTGTGAAATACTCCACTCCTCCTTAATCTTCAGACTTGAAGCCTTAACCCTTTAAGCGCTGAGCTGTCTTACAATGAAATGGAATTACAATTCTGATGTATAGAGGCTAAACTACCACACGTGTTTTAAGGGTTAATATTATCATATCTCATTCTGAAGATGTGACAAAGTTAAAGCTAAATGAAAATAAAATGTGTGAATAAATGCAGTTACCAAGAACAGACAACTGTGCACTACAGGACTCTTTGCCCAGAGCATTCTTGGCTTCGCAGGTGATTTCCCCGGCATCTTTCTCTGAGACATCACTCATCAAAAGTGTGTATGTGTTTCCATCTACCTTGACACGGTTACGGCCAACAGTGTTGATCTCTATACCGTTTCTGAACCTGTGGGTCATTGAATGAATCATGTCAAGAGCCAGCTTACAAAACATAATTAATTATTATGAAGTTAAATTGTCAGCAACTGTTGCCGATGGTACTAACCAGGTCAGCTGAGGTGGTGGATGACCAGAGATTTCAATAGAGAAGGCTGCTTCACCCCCAACACTAGCTTTGGTATTTGACAGTTTCTTCACAAAGTCTGGAGCTTGACCAGCTAAAACAACAAAAAAAGGGACACATATACAATGTAAATTCAAGCTAAGAAAAGTGGAGTGAGGATTCTAAATCAAGTTTGGAGAAACACAAAGTAAAAGTTTCATGATATAAAGAAATTAAAAAATAGTACAATGTTAAAAAACAAAGCAATGAAACAAAAAAGCTAATAGAAAGAGAAGCAGCAACATCTAGTGCACCAATTAATAACAAAAAAACTTAAGATGTTGATGCAAAATAGAATTATTTTAATAAGAAAATAAGTTTATGTGGCAAGTGAAGTTTAAAAAAAAAAATTTTGTGGTCAACACTTTAGGAAGATATTGTAAAGCCAGCACACTGACAAATGTATCATATTTTAGCCCACATTACAGAATAACTAGACACAAAAATCTGTTGCATTTATTTGATAATACTGATAATTATACTTCATTAGCAAATTTCTCTAAAAAGATTTGTAAACTTTTTGTTCTATTAGATAGGTTTGATCAATTAGCATAGCCCTAATCTTAATCAAAGAAGCAGAATCAAAACAAAAAACAAAATAAATACAAAAAATAAATATATAAATTAAATAAATCTCACTCCACAGATAAAAGTAAATGTCTTACAAATCTTTTCTTTTATCTTGATAGGAGCACACGGGAGGCTAGGTTCACCAGTACCAGCAGCATTGGTTGCTGCAATACGGAACTCAAATTCTGAGTTCTCAGGCAGGCCAGTCACAGTGAAGTAATTGTCAACTATTGGGAACTCATTGGCTTTACTCCATAGATTCATTCCCTTCTCTCTCTTCTCTATCACATATCCTTGAGAATAGACAATTCTCTAATGTCAGTCAAAAGTAGAAGAATACAGTGAAGGATAAAGGGTAGAATATCAATTGAATAGTAAATAGATAAAGTATATATTAGTTTCTAAATTTTATGTAAGTAAAGTCCCAAGCAATGCTTTTCAGCCTCAACGTGGCACTTGGGTGGAAACGGTCATTAGAGAAGACGATTAGGCCAATAAGGAAGCAAAAAAGAAGCCCGGTAATGATGCCTAAGGACTGAGTCCATTGCACTGGCGGGGATGGAAGAAACCCCCCCCCCCCAATATGTCACTATCCACACACTGTTCCTCAAAGGATCATTTTTATCGTGGACACCTGCACGACTGATGTAGTACAGAGAACGAATAAGGGGGAGTTTCTTTGATGTGCTCGGCCTTTGGCATCACTTCTAATCCATGTGCCTTGAGATACGAGCCATCAGTAATAGAGATGTTATAATTTACATTTGCTTGGATCTTTCCCAGACAGAAGTTTGTCCAGACAGCTAAGTGTCATAGACTCAACTCTTAAGACAGAAAGAAGAAATAGATGTAGGTAAAGTAGTATAGGGATAACATGAAGAAGTATATATCCAAATATGAAATTGTAGACAGATAATATGAACTAGTCTAAAGATATATTCAAGTACTAACGGGAAGTAATAATCTACCTGTAATTTTAGCTCCTCCATCATTTCTAGGTTTGTCCCATTTGAGTTCCACAAATGTCCTGCCAACTTTAGATGCTTCTGGTACTCCAGGTGTTGAGGGTTTCACTGAAATAGTGTGATTCACACTGATTAGTTTTGAATATTTAAACCTTACAGCAGTAAACATCAAGAATGTTCAACTACCAAAACCTATATTGACAACTTAGGCTGGGAACAAGAAATACAGACATATTCCATATCTATAACTTTGCTAGTTTTAAAATGGCAAGATGCAACACTGAATGTTCTAAAATAAGGAAGACTAATAAAAGTATCTAATGTAATACTTGTGTATGGTACTATCAATTTTCTTTCTTACCATATTTAGGTTTGACTTGAACAGGACCAGTGCTGTCACTTGGATTGCCTAGGCCAGCTGCATTCTTAGCTCTGACTCGGAACTCATACTCTTTATCATTGTCCAATCCTTTCACTAAAATATACATTGAAATAATAGTCATATTAGAGAGATACTGTTTACATTCACAGAATAGTCATGTTATAGAGAAAGTGTTTTCATTCACATAATAGTCATGCTATAGAGAAAGTGTTTTCATTCACATAATAGTAATGCTATAGAGATACTGTTTACATTCACATAATAGTAATGCCATAGAGAAAGTGTTTTTACAGCATTTTTGATTGCATAAATACATAAGTTACATTATCATGCCACAATAAAAAAAGCACGCCTTTAGGACCTTACGATCCATAGAGCAGATGATGTAATGGTCATCTGTTTTTTTGTGGTTAACTAAGGTATCATGTGGCCAGCACAAAGACCAACCACTTTTACTTTTTCCCAAATAATGTCAAGTACCAATTATATGGGTGGAATCAGAAGCCTCCTACAAAATCCTAGGTCCAAAAATATGTCTTCAATGAAATTTGAACCCTGACACCCCTCAGTTTGGAAGCACAAATGCTTTATCATTCAGCCACCAATCCTCCATATCATGCCATTACGAAAAGGACATAAGTTACAGTTGAGTTAGAATGTGCTGCCTCTGAAGTCTTCAAAAGTTTGAGACTCACCTGTTCCCATGTTTTCTTTGATAGGTACATCGTTGTAAGCCTTCCATCTGTTGGAGCTCGGCTCCTTGTACTCAATCACGTATCCCTCCAGTTTCTTGCCTCCGTCAGTCTTGGGTTTAGTCCACTTGAGTGTCACAGAGGATTCATCCACATCATCCACAGCCACGGATGTCGGAGACTCGGGAGTAGCTGGAAGAGAACACAGGGCACACATAAACTATGTACATTGGGCAGGAGCAAGCAAAACAAAAAAAGCAAACATTGACTTGTTTCGGATGTTCCTTCAGAGGTGAAGATAATTTACTTCCTGGTCCAAACCTCCCGCAGTACGCTGAGTATGAGCCCAGGACCATCAACAAGTCTGAACGACAGTCCAGCGAGCACACAACACAACCAGGCAAACTACACAACTCTGCATTGATATCAGTGTTAAGAACACTTGATTGTAGTTTAAAGGAAAAGATTCTTACAGTCATCACAAATACAAACTTTCTTTTCTTGAGCTTCAAAAAGCCATTCAATTTGTTTGTTATGTGATGTTGCATATAACTGTATAAAAGGTTTAACTCAAATCATGACAATATAGTTTAGCCAGGATTTTAGAATTTAGCATGACAAAACACCGACTGCTTGATAAGCTTAAGTTTCAAAATAAAATGAAATCCATTATCAGTGAAACTTTTCATCTTAAAAAAAAAAAAGAAAGACTACTCATGACATCATTTTGAGAACCAAGAAATAATAAAAAAAGAACTTTGACCCTAACTTACAAGTTCAAGGTTACCTGATTTAAACAAGAAAGTCAATGTAAATGTATTTAGACAATTTTGATCCTCTAACAAACTAACAAACACGTGATCATATACTTTTGGAAATAATTTTTATCAATCAGGAATTAGGCTGCGGAATCAGAAATGATACAGTCTAGGACTAACAAATGAATTTTTTTTTTTTCAAATCCTAGTTCATCACAGAATGAAATTTTTCTTTTTCAAATGCTGGTTTATTATAAAATGATGCATTGAAACAAAATCAAAACCTGATCAAACAAGGGAAGTAAACTTAGAAGCAGAGAAGGGACATTTTTAAAAAAACAAAATTGTGTATCTTTAAAGCATCATCCCTAAAAACAAAAGGTTGGATATATCTAGAACAATGACTCATCTACCACTAAATACCTAAGAGTTTTATGTTCTTAATGATGTAAAGTACAGTAGACTTATTTAAAAGTTATGCTATTGATAAAGTAGATTTACTGTAAAGTTATGCTATTGCTAAAGTAGACTTACTGTAAAGTTATGCTATTGCTAAAACAAAATAGACTTACTGTAAAGTTATGCTATTGATAAAGTAGACTTATTTAAAAGTTATGCTATTGATAAAGTAGACTTACTGTAAAGTTATGCTATTGCTAAAGTAGATTTACTGTAAAGTTATGCTACTGATAAAGTAGATTTACTGTAAAGTTATGCTATTGCTAACGTAGATTTACTGTAAAGTTATGCTATTGATAAAGTAGACTTATTTAAAAGTTATGCTATTGATAAAGTAGACTTACTGTAAAGTTATGCTATTGCTAAAGTAGATTTACTGTAAAGTTATGCTACTGATAAAGTAGATTTACTGTAAAGTTATGCTATTGCTAAAGTAGATTTACTGTAAAGTTATGCTATTGCTAAAGTAGATTTACTGTAAAGTTATGCTATTGCTAAAGTAGATTTACTGTAAAGTTATGCTATTGCTAAAACAAAGTAGACTTACTGTAAGGATGTTGTGCTACAACAGACTGGCTTGTCTCCAATGGTTCACTGACTCCATATTCATTTTCAGCACTGACCCTAAAGTTGTATTCATGACCTTCAGTCAGTCCCAAGACTTCATACTTGGTACCACGGACAAACTTACTCACAGGTTCCCACCTGCCAGTTGCTTTGTCTTGTTTCTCAACCACATAGTTACTGACGGCACTGCCTCCATCTTCCTGTTTGGTTGGACACCCAAGATGTTACTTTACATTCTTACGACAGGAAGGAATCAAATAGATCTATAGTGTAATGTTTGACAGATAGTCCTACTACTGACTAAAAGATCTACATGTTAAACTACTTCTACACTATGTAATGAGATCATTATAACAAAATGTAATAACTTAAATCTGTAAGCAGTGAGCCTCAGGTTATATTTTGAAATGAGGACCACACTTATTGCATGCAACTATTAGTCATCAACTTTCCATTCAAGCAATTTAACATAATTTACATAGTAGGTAAAACTGTTATGTGTATAGTATATAACCAAATGGTATAGCTGTTACATGTATAATCTTGTCAATAGTATTCATACCCAAAAGTAGTAACTGTATAGTATTATTACAACTGTTACATGTATAGTAAATAACCAAAGATACAACTGTTACATGTATAGTATATAATCAAATATTACAAGTTACATGTATAATCTTGTCAATAGTATTAATAACCAAAAGTAGTAACAGTTAAATTATAAAATTGTGGTTTGTCATTAATATTAATACCAAATTAGTATTGATACCCGAAAATGTTCCAACTGTTAAATGCCACTAGTATATATTCTAAAATGTAACAACTAATTATTATAGTTTTCAAACAATTTTGACTTATTAGTAGAACTCAACTTTATTAAATTATTATATAGCGCTACTTTCATGCTTATAGCATGCTCAGAGCGCTTTGGTCCAATCTCAGTTTGGGGGGGGGGGGGAGAGGGGGTATATCTAGGAGAAGGTTTTTCCGTGCTGCCTTTAGGCGCTCAGTAAACACAACTCTGCCCATGTCGGTCGTCGAGCCCCCTTCATAGGTAGCCAAGCCAAGTTCAAGCGCACTTAGCCTCTCGACCGCGCTTCCCATGCTTCAATCTCTCCACAGACTTTTCTCCAGGAAGAGTAAATGAATTTTGTTCTTGGAAACTGACTCATCTAAGTTTTGTTTGACATGTTTCAATTGTTCCTTCAAATTTAAAGATAATTACAACCTAGCCCAAACGACATGCTGGATTGATTGCAGCAGGCAGGATTCAAACCCAGGACCATCAAGATGACAGAATAACACAACCAGGCAGCCATCTGTCTACAAGATACTTTATGAAGTGCGATTTTTCTAATTTTGTGACCAAGTGGGTATTGTGTAACTTGAGCTAATTTACGATAAGGAGTTAGAAACATGAGATTTAAGGTCCTTATGTTCTTAAAATTGATGAACAATGTAAGT
The DNA here is from genome assembly GCF_947242115.1 of Biomphalaria glabrata. Taxonomy (NCBI): domain Eukaryota; kingdom Metazoa; phylum Mollusca; class Gastropoda; family Planorbidae; genus Biomphalaria; species Biomphalaria glabrata. The sequence continues at coordinate 44,175,911 of NC_074720.1, read as the reverse complement.
CCAAATTTCAGGAATAGATTTGTAGGGTAAATTTTAGCTCTATATTTTGTTTGATATTTGCTACATGACTTTACAAAGGTGATCTAGGGTTGGTTGGAAGTTCAGTTGCCTAGTTTGTTTAGCGAAAAAAATGTTGTGCAATTGAAATTTATGTCATTTTTTTATATTTCGTTATAAGAATAAACCTTTTCAGTAGAGTTAGGAAATATAATGCATATGGAGTCCACTGTAGATGTTGAGTTAAGAAAATATGTATAAATATAGTGTGAGGGTGTCAGCATTTGGCTGTACTATATGCGTGGCAGTTTATTAAGGGGTGTATTTCTTAGCTAGATGAAGCATGTTATGCAAATTATACGGTATGTTTTATGGATAGATTTCTCTTCTCTTTTAAAGCAACATAATCTGTAAATTATAAGATAAGTTTTATTCTCTGTGTTGAGCTTGCGTTGTGGTAGCTTGACAAACATGCATTGAGACAATGTTGAGTCACAATAGGAAATGGGAGTGTAGAATGTGACAATATGTAGAAACTTGAATGAATACATTTTATGATGTCCTTTGTATCACAATGTAGACATTGTGACTAAACAGCAGCATGCTTTAGAGACTTCATGTACATGGGGAAATAGTTGATCACAGGATAGCGCCTGTTTCAAACTTAAATTGAAGACATTCTGATGTAATCTTGAAAAAATAAAGATTTCTGAAAGTCAAATCACTATTGAAGATTTTTTTTGTCTGTATTAATGCAAATGTGATAACTTTAATCTTCATGGTTTGTTTCTTTGTTGACTAAATTTTAATTAGTCTTTGAGTAAGTAGTCACTTGAATGACATGACAATAGAATACATTTGACAATGTCCTCATTGCTTTGGAAACTTTCAATTTGTGTTGAAAAAAATCTAAAAAGTAAAAATTACATAAACAATTTGGTGATGAGTTTTCCTGTAATATTTAGACGATTAGAAAATTAGTATTTTTCTTATTTTTAATCCATCATAAAATTAAAAAAAAAAAGAAATGATTTTGTAAAATGTTTTACATGTTTCGGATGTTCCTTCAGAGTTGAAGATAATTACTTCCTAGTCCAAACCTCCCGCAGGACGACGGGGGATGGGAGCGGGCAGGGTTTGAACCCTGGACCATCGATAATTCTGAACGACAGTCCAGCGTGCAAACCGCACGACCAGGCAGCCATCCTTTTTCTTAGCCTTATTTTGTGTTCTATTTGTGAGTGATTCAGTTGGTAAAAACAAGCCTTATTTTGTGTTCTATATGTGAGTGATTCAGTTAGTAAAAAGTGGTTAATAAACAACATTCAATGTCTGAAGGTTACACACAACAATTCATTACAAGAAAAAAAGGTACAAAGGCCATTACCAAATAAGGTGAGAAAGTGCTCTGAAAACCAAAAGGAAACTAGATCTGTAATGGTCTAGTGTCTAAGCTAATCAACAAAAACTAACTGTCAACAAGACATTGATTTCTAAATTAACTAGAGATGCAAAATATTTCTACAATATGCACAGAGACTAACTAACTAAGTGAAAGCTATTTCATTATTTATTGTGTATGTTCCAATTAATAAGAAATTCTATAATTATTGGCTGGGTAAAGTTAGATAACTAAACAAACAATAGTTTAGATGAAAATTAAATTATTCTATAACTAAAAAAAAAAAACATGATCAAAATGTAAACTTTTAAGAGGTTTTAGAATTTGAGTGTTTTCAAGGCAAAGTTTTCTTTAAGATTGTGATGAAACAAAACAAAAATGTGATGTTTAGTGTTTCACTAAAAACTGTTAATCATTCAATCTTGGAATGTTTATATTGCCAAGCGGAAATTGCCAGAATGGTCATTGTAAGCTGAACAGTTTTGATCTGCAACACACAGCTCAATAGAACATTGTAGGCACAGGGAAATAGATTCTATGTAAAACATTCTCTGATGATTTATACATTTTTATTGTGAGAAACTAAAGTTGATAACTTGTAATAAAATGACTTCAGCAGCTTGTCATGAAATATTACAGTTTAAGATCTATGAACCAATGATCAATGTGGTGTTAATGATCTAACGCCAGAGTTTAAGTGTGAAGATCTATTTTATTGTTACCAAGACACTTTAGACCTAAACAAATGTTTACTAGCAATAATGCAAACTCAAGTTATGTAGACTAGCCTACAATCACAGTTTTCTAAAGCTAAATCAGAACTTCAGGCAATGACTAGTGCTTGGGACTAATTCTACAACTACTAGATCCTGCCCCCACTACTGACCACCAACACTTGATCATTTACCTTGGGAGGATTCCATGTCAAAATACAAGATTCTGGAGTAATATCCTTCACCTCCAGAGGGCCTTCTGGTTTGGCTGGAGCATCTGTAAAATAAATGACATTTGTTTCTAAGAAGTAATTTTCTAAAATAAAGCTCTAAAAAGAAAAAAAAAGGTTGTTATAACAAAGATAGAGAAACTGAGCCCTGTTGATGATAGTGTTACCACAACAAAGAAATTTTATTTAGACATAAAAAATAAACTATCAAGTTGGTTATTTATTACAGTGAGTAAGAAACTATCCAATCAGCAATTTATTTCAGTGAGTAAGGCACAAAGAGAAAAAAATGGCCTTAGTATACAAACAGAAGGCAAACTCTACAAGTGATTTTCTTAAAAGAAAAAAATATCTATATATGAGACCCCCATTGTACAGAAAAATGACAATTTTCTAGAAAAGCTCAATGTTTTTATAAGAACAAGTTGGCATTGAAAATAAATGTCAATGCTTTTAAAAGAACTTGTCTGCATTGAAAAGGAATGTAAATTTTTATATATAAACTTGTTAACATTGAAAATGAATGTAAATTTTTATATATAAACTTGTTAACATTGAAAATGAATGTAAATTTTTATATAAGAACTTGTTAACATTGAAAATGAATGTAAATTTTTATATAAGAACTTGTTAACATTGAAAATGAATGTAAATTTTTATATAAGAACTTGTTAACATTGAAAATGAATGTAAATTTTTATATAAGAACTTGTCATTGAAAATGAATGTACATTTTTATATAAGAACTTGTCATTGAAAATGAATGTACATTTTTATATAAGAACTTGTTGGCATTGAAAATGAATGTAAAATTTTATATAAGAACTTGTTGGCTTTGAAAATGAATGTCAACGTGTATAAGGCTACTTATTATATTATTATTACTTATTATATTGTCTAGAAAGATCTCACCAACAACGAGGACATTCATAGAGATACTATCAGATCCTTTTTCATTGGTTAAGTTCAATGTGTATTTGCCAGCATCTTTCAGTTCAGCTTTGCTGCATCTTAAGGTGATCATGTCTGGCTTAATATCAAATTTAATTCTGTTGTTCTCCAAGACTGGACTTCCTCCCTGGTTTGAGAGAAGAGAAAAAAGTCACATTGAGTTAGCATACAGCAGTATATAGATGATGCGCATTAGCATAAGTACAGCTCCTCCTAATGTATGTCAACAAATCATTATTATGGTCCTAAATATTAATAAGTAATATAGTTCATCGTTGTAAACGACAAATACAAGACATGACAGGGAGACTCAAAATTGGCTTTAGAATAAACCAGGACAAGAGTTGGAGATAGATCCATCAACATCTGACAGTCACTGCTTGAACAGATAAAAAAAAGTTAAGATTAAAAACAAAAAGAAAGTTTAGATATCTAGGCTGCACCATTACCACAATTTGGCATGTTTAGCAGAAAAAGCTAGGGCTGTCTTTTGATTACAGTCTATTTGGGCACATCAGTACATTCCCTTAGAGATAAAGATTTGGTAGGTTGAAAGGAAACTAAATGCGGCTCAACAAAGTTGAGTGTTGGCTGAGATCAAATCTAAGAGTCCCATGCTGGGATCATGACACCAACAAATATATCCATTGCTGAACTGACACTCATCCCCTTAGCAAAGTTGAGATGGAATGACTAATCAGATGATGATGTATGCTCCTCAAAGACAGAAACAACAAGAGAAAAATGGAAATAGGGCCCTACCCATGTGAGAAAGATTTAAAATGTGGTTGGGGGCATTTGGAGGATACAATAAATAAACCAAATGCTGTTTTTTGTCCTAGTAAATTAACTTCATTATTGAGACTATTTATACAGATTTAGGCACAACTCCAACTGTGTGTACTAACCTGAGACCAGGAGACTGTAGGTATTGGATTCCCATTGTAAGGAATGGCAATTTTAAATTCTTCACCAACTTTAGCTTTAATGTCTTTAGAAGTTGGCAACAGGTCACGGTTGATTTTAGGAGCAACTGAAACACAGAGACATGTAATCAGAATATATACTATATGACCTAATATAACACACCAGAATCATTTAACACATTTTGTATAAAGGCATTCCATTTTTAATATAATATACACATACATAAATAAATTAATGCTTTAATTTATGCTTTACTTTGCTTCCATGTCTTAATTCACATGTTTCAAGAATAACTAGGTACCTGGAGGGGGTAAGGCTTTGATGTAGCCGCTTCCATCACTAAATTCACCAATGCCAGCATTGTTGACAGCAGCAACTCTAAACTCATAAGCCTTTCCTTCTTGTAAACCTTTCACCTGGAACTCTGTGTCTGGGATGTCGGTAATGTTGGCCCTGAAAGACAAGACATTATGTAAACTTACTTAACAGACTAAAAATTATATAAATACTTTTTTTTCTTGGTTAATGATAATAATAAAGAACATATTATTAAAAAAAGCAATATGAGTGGCTGAGTGGTTTAGCATTCACTGCAGGTTTTCAGTTTGGAGTACTTGAGTCTACCTAGCTCTCAATGAGAACCTTACAGAAACACAACATTGTTAAAATACATAGGTACCCAAAAAAAAATTTGGTATAATTACTTCTCAATCATTCTTGTCCCTTCTCTGTTCTTTCAATTCTTAGACATGGCCTTACTATGTTGCTTTAGTTTCCATGCTTATTTGTAATTAATAGTCTTTAGTTACTGTTTTTAAATTTTGAATTTAGTTTCAAGTTGACAATATTTTTGCTGTATGACTTGAATACTACATTTAACCAATCTACTTTTTATCAATCAAATGCTGGTCTTTTCAAAAGTAACCCATACAATGAAAGATCAGGAGCTTCGTGATTTGATGTGAATGAAAACGTATTGTAGTTTTTGAAACTAAAGTGAAACTCTTACTTGGTCCACTTCTCTTCTCCTTTCTCTCTCTTCTCCACAACGTAGCCAGTGATTGGTGAGCCTCCGTCTTTCTTTGGGGCTGACCAGGTCAGTGTGATAGAATCTTCAGTGGTTCCCACACTCTTGGGTGAGCCAGGAGCTTGAGGAGCATCTATTAACACAAAAACTTTAGTTTGTCCCCATTCAAATTACATTGGTAGTTGGCTACAGCTACTTCTTTCTAGAGTTTTATGTAACAAAATCAATGAGGTCTTTTGTTTACTATGGACATACTTCTCTATCATGGAATATCTAGTAAGTACTCAACAAAATGTTACCATAAGGTAGTTTGGCCAGTATTGGTAGTTGGGTTATTTCTAGAATGAGGTCTTCTGTTTACTATGGACTTCTCTATCATGCAATATCAAGTAAGTACTCAACAAAATGTTACCATAAGGTAGTTTGGCCAGTATTGGGGTCTCAGTCTCCAGGAAGTCACTGACACCTTGAGGATTCTCAGCAGCAACTCTAAACTCATACTTAGTACCAGGTTCAAGGTTTCGAACCTCACATGTTGGTTTAGACAGGAAACTGCTAACCTTCTGCCATCTGCCTGTCCCAGCCTAAAACAAGAAACAATATTTTGCAATATAAAATTAAGCATCTTTTAAATTAAAGCACAGTAATCTTTTGGATTTAAGAGATTTTGGATTTTAGATCTCAACTATATTATAATCAGAATAAATAAGCTTGCTATACTTTCAGTTCTCAGTGAATCTTTTTTTCTCCATGCTTAGTGTGCTCTGGTTGAGTTTCTTTCTGATGACGTGGGACAGGGAAAAGGTTTATGTGCTGCATTCAGGAGCTCAGCAGGCACAACTCGGCATCTATATACAAATGTTTATATTCCATTTTAATTAGAGTCTGGTAGCTATAACAGTTAATGCCACTCAGTTGTCAGTGTGAGCTTCAGACTTTCATCATAATGGTCCTGAGTTCAAACCCCACCAAATCTATAAACCCTGCACATTGACATCATTGACAAACTATCATTTCATTTTAAATGATAAAGTATTCATGCATACATCTGAATGTCAACAGTATGTTAGTATTATGATACAAAGATTAAAGGAATGGTACTACAATAGCTGACCTTTCTTTTCTCGACAATGTAGTTGGCTATTTTTTCTCCTCCGTCGTCTTTAGGCGGCTTCCATGTCAGGGTCAAAGACTCGCCCTGGAAGTCACTGGCTTCAATAGGACCGACTGGTGCGCCAGGTTTATCTAAAGTGTACAACAGTTTCATAGGAATTTTTACAAATCAATTCATTGAGTCAGTTACACAGAAAATAATCAGTAAAGAATTATGCTGTTACCATGTTTTAATAATATACAAAAAAAAAAAAAAACTTTTTTTTATTTTTTCTCATGTGACGGGGAAATCGTTAGTCTATTAGTGGTGAAGTTCCAAATTTAAGTCTTTTTCCAAAAGCCTTAAGAATTCTGATAATTCTTTTCAAAGTAATTATATTTTTTTGGTTGTGTCCACATTTGTTATAATTTTACTCAATCTAATATTTTTTTTTCTAACAATTAGAATACGTTTTTAAAAAATCTCCTAATGAATAATTCTTGTTTGCAATGCAGCAGTACATTATGCTAGAATTAAGCTTGTTTAGAGGGTGCATGTAATGATGTGACTAGGACTTATTGACTAGTCCACTCACCTAATACATTGAGTAAATTTCCATTAGTGGGACTTATTGACTAGTCCACTCACCTAATACATTGAGTAAATTTCCATTAGTGGGACTTATTGACTAGTCCACTCACCTAATACATTGACATTGATCTTCATTGTGTCTGTTCCTTCATCGTTCTTCAATGTCAACTCATATTTGCCTGTATTGTCTCTCTTGGCTTTGGCACAGTGCAGTATGGCATGGTCATCGGTCAACTGAGGACACAGTAATACACTTATCAGTTACTAGGCTACTGTTATTAGAACTGATCAGTTACTAGGCTACTGTTATTAGAACTGAGCACAGCAGCAGAGAGGCAATCACTTACAGTCATAGTGATTCTGGGTGGGTCAGCCACACCCTCCCCATTCAACGTCCACTTGGCTGTAGGTTTGGGTGTGCCACTGAATGGTACTTTAATGGTGAACTCTTGACCAGCTTTCACGTTGATGTCTTTTAAGCCAGTTGGGTTTAACTTGGGTTTTTCTGAAACAATGAGGATGATTTAAAACTAGTAGTATACTAAATTTAGAACTGATACACATACATCATTCATTAAAATAGCAACAATCTTCTCAATCTCTGTGCCAATTAGTAATCAATAACCATTTATTCCTGTTATTTACCTAGCACTTAAAGATGTTCTGTTTTGCCAAGTTTTATTGATGTATTTGATATGCATGTGGGCCTTGGAAACATGTTAATATTTAAATATTTGTTGATGGATCTTTCTACCAAAATGTCTGTCACTTATTGCCAAAATACTTATATTGAATTGCAGACTGTACAGTTTGAACATTTATTTGTTCTATAAAAATGCAATTTCAAGTAATTAAATATCTGTATGTTTTTTTTTCTAATAGTTTTAATACGCTAGATATGACCACAAAAAGAAGCTTCACAAACAACCAAAACTTCAAATGAGATATGAGATTTCAAACTAGCCTGTGTTAAATAACACTGATTATATGAACATGATAAGCCTTTCAGTCAGAGTGTTATTAGATCAGCTGTCCTCATCGAGAAGTACATAGAATCAAATTCATAAAGCACTGGTTGTGAATGTGTATGTGTTTCGTGTGTGAATGTTGTTTGAATTTTTCATCTATACTGTTATTGTACAGTAGTTACGCTGATGTTGTCAATTGTAGTCAAACTGAATTTCCATTTGATTGGATCAATAAAATTATCTTATCTCATCTTATCTTATATAATGTCAAAAAGAGCTTATTAGCTCCTATATGTCTTCATGGGTAGGTAAAAAAGCAACAACATTAGAATCATACATTTAAAGTGTTGTGGCATGATAAAAAGCAATTGAAGAGAATTATAATAAGTAAATAGCAAAAATATACTTGTTTGATTCATTTTTAAAAAAAACATTCTGAAACTTGACAGCTGGAGAGCTCTTGCCAATGTCATGGGATCCACATTGAAGACCTAAAGATAAGCCCTTGCTGAAGACAGGTGCAGACATTGAAAAGAGAACTCAAATAGACCTCAGCAGATAAAAGTTTTATTTGCTTTATATGAGACAATATGGAAGCTGCAAGTAAGTCTGCATAGACATGTGAGCATCTGAATTTTTCCTTAATTTTAGAACTTAAAGACAATTTAATCTTTTGACTCTAAAGACATGCCTTAAAACATAGATTTATAATAATGAGCATTAACCAAGTACTATTTAAACACTTATAATTAACAGTCAGCACAAAGTAAAGTGGCAACCATTACAAGAGTTCAAAGTTACCTGGTTGGTCTGCTGCGATGATAGAATTTGTTGGCTTGCTGGGTTCTCCTGCACCCACAGCGTTGTCAGCGCGCACACGGAATTGATACTCTTCTCCTTCTTTCAGCTTTGGAATGGTTGCAGTGAGTTGGTTGGGGGGTACAGTGGCACACTCCATCCAGTCTTCTCCCTTCTTCTTTTTCTCGACGACAAAGCCAGTCAGTTTACTACCTCCATCGTTGGAGGGCTTCGACCAAGACAGTGTCACAGAGTCTTTAGTGATCTTGTCCACATTTGGAGTATTGGGAGCTCCAGCAGGGACTAGAGAAAAAGTAGCCAACATTTATTCATTGTTGTTATATAACAACATATTTAGTAAAGTAAAGTTCCCCTTTCAGACCTTGCAATCTGTAGGGCAGATGATGTTAAGGTCATCTGTTTCTTTGGCCAAGGGTTAACGAGCAGGGTGTCATGTGGCCAGCATAGCCGCCTTAACCACTATGCCACTGCACCCTTCATTTGGTGGTGGCTGAGTAATAAAAAAATTGGTTTCTGAACCAAGTGATCATTTGTTTGAATCCCTGTAAAAATTAGGATTTTGAATTCTGGGATATTAAGGATGACCCTGAGTCCATCCAACTCTAATGGATGCCAGACATGAGTTGGGGAAAGTAAAGGTGGTTGGTCATTGTGCTGTCCACAAGATACTTTATCCTTAACCATTGGCCATAAAAACAGATGACTTATACAATACATCCACATGGATGGCCAAAAAAGATAATATTTTACTTTTTTTAAACTCAAAATATTGTATGAGATGAGTCTACTGTTCACTCAAGTTAGTATCATTTAGACTGTAAGAGATTTAGAGAAAAACAACTCCTATAATCCAAATGACTTTAGCTTGACATTATTAAGTAAAAAAAAAAGTCATTATTTAAAAAAAACTGTTTCTTTCTAAAATCATTTCTAAATATCATTTAATAAGTTTTTACTAACAAAAATATCATAAAGATAATAGGTTTTTATTAACAAAAATATCATAAAGATAATATGTTTTTACTAGTAAAAATATCATAAAGATAAAAAAGAGTTTTTAATAACAAAAATATTATACAGACAATAAGTTTTTACTAAAAAATACTATAAACAATAAATATGCATTACAAAATAAAAGAAGTCATGAAAAAGTTACATTTAAATGTAACAAATATTGGTACTCACAAACAGGATCTCTGACAATGTGTTTTGGTGTCGTCTTACTAGGTTTGCCTGGGCCACCATCGTTGACAGCCATGACACGGAACTCTACTTCAGAGCCTTCAGTCAACTTCAAAACTGTGTAAGTTGTTTCAGGGACTGGGAACACTGAAGCTTTGGTCCAGTCTTTACCTTTCTCTTTCTTCTCCACCAGATAGCCTATAAGCACAAACACAATAGTTTTAACTCTTTCTTCTCCACCAGATAACCTATAAGTACAAACACAATAGTTTTAACTCTTTCTTTTCGACCAGTTTCGCCTAAAATACAAGACAGTATATTTAACTCTTTCTTTTCTACTAGGTAGCCTAGCCATAATACAAGACAGTATATTTAACTCTTTCTTTTCTACTAGGTAGCCTAGCCATAATACAAGACAGTATATTTAACTCTTTCTTCTCCACCAGATAACCTATAAGTACAAACACAATAGTTTTAACTCTTTCTTCTCGACCAGTTTCGCCTAAAATACAAGACAGTATATTTAACTCTTTCTTTTCTACTAGGTAGCCATAATACAAGACAGTATATTTAACTCTTTCTTTTCTACTAGGTAGCCATAATACAAGACAGTATATTTAACTCTTTCTTTTCTACTAGGTAGCCATAATACAAGACAGTATATTTAACTCTTTCTTTTCTACTAGGTAGCCATAATACAAGACAGTATATTTAACTCTTTCTTTTCTACTAGGTAGCCATAATACAAGACAGTATATTTAACTCTTTCTTTTCTACTAGGTAGCCATAATACAAGACAGTATATTTAACTCTTTCTTTTCTACTAGGTAGCCATAATACAAGACAGTATATTTAACTCTTTCTTTTCTACTAGGTAACCATAATACAAGACAATATATTAAACTCTTTCTTTTCTACAAGAGCTGGTTATTCTAAAACATACACATATCCTATAAGCTGTATTATGATATGACTGAAGCTAAAAACTAACCTTTGATTGGGTTACCACCATCGCTGGTTGGTTCCTTCCAACTGAGTGTTACTGAAGATCTGTCATACTTGGTGATTTCTAGATCTCTTGGGGCATCAGGAGTGTCTGTGAAACAAGAACAGTTTGGATTCATGGCATTGTTATGTTATATGCCACACAGCTAGTTAAACACCAGCTATATCATATGCCACACAGCCAGTTAAACAATTGCTGTTATATGCTACACAGCTAGTTAAACACCCACTATGTCATATGCCACACAGCTAGTTAGTTAAACACCCGCTATGTTATATGCTACACAGCTAGTTAAACACCCACTATGTCATATGCCACACAGCTAGTTAGTTAAACACCCGCTATGTTATATGCTACACAGCTAGTTAAACACCCACTATGTCATATGCCACACAGCTAGTTAGTTAAACACCCGCTATGTTATATGCTACACAGCTAGTTAAACACCAGCTATGTCATATGCCACACAGCTAGTTAGTTAAACACCAGCTATGTCATATGCCAAACAACTAGTTAAACACCAGCTATGTCAATCACAAAAATGCTAAATTTAATGACAATATAATTTTACCCCCTATTTACTAAGCATAATTCTTACTAGACTACTATAATTCTTAAACCTACCGAAAGGATTCTTGGCTGTGATCTTCTGACTCTCCAAAGGCTCACCGAGACCATAAATATTTTCAGCCTTGACCCTGAACTTGTAGTTTTTGCCTTCCTTCAAGCCTTTAGCGTTGATTGATTGTCCAGTAATAACTCCAGGAACTTTCTCCCAATAGGTGGAGCCTTCTTCACATTTCTCAACCACATAACCTGAGAACAGAGACAATGACATTTACCTAGAGTTTTAAATTGTCCCTTACATATTGATTCTTGATGAACAGGTCAATATCTTTGAAACATCTATAGATACATATCTTGCAAGGAGAGAACAAAAAGACATAGACTTAAAATTTTTTTTATGGGGGTAAGTGGGTGGGAGAGTCATTGTACAAATTTAAAATGATATCATTAAGATAAATCAAGTATAAATACAACCAGGGCTGGCATTATGTAATTGGAGGCCCTAGGTAAAGCGATTAGGAGGCCCTAGGTGAAGTGATTAGGGAGGCCCCAAAATGAAACTTGAAAATTAAAAAAGAATAAATTAAGATAGACCAACAGATAAGTTAAATTCATATAGCTCAGATAGCACTAACATGCTTCATAGCATATCCATGATCACCAGACTAGAAATAACATTCCAACATTTCACCAAAAGGAAGAAAAAAGGTCTTCTAAAACAGTAGAGACATTATTAATGTTCGTTCACAATTTTTTATAAAAAAAAAAATTATTTGAATTCTGTGGGAGGTCCCTACCAATAGGAGGCCCTAGGCAAATGCATAGTTTGCCTATTTCTAAGGCCGGCCCTGCTACAACAGCTGTCTGACAGTGAATATCATCCAGCAGTATAATGTGGTGGGCATCACATCTGATAAAAAAACGTATGCTGCACACCAGTGCAAAGATTGCTACCACAAAATCTTGTGTTAAAGATAAACATATTATTTCAAATGTTATCCTATATATATATCTTGCACATTAAATTATTTTTTATTAAAATTTTTGTTTTGTCTGAAAAATAAAATTAATGATTTAATTATCTTTAAAAAGACCTAAGGACAGAAATTAGATCACTGTACTCTGTATACAACATGTATGTAATGAACAATGCAAACCTGTGACTTCTGCTCCTCCATTGTCTTTAGGAGGTTTCCAGGTCAGCTTGCAGCCCTCAGCTGTCAAATCTGATATTTCTAAAGGACCTTCAGGCTCTCCAGGTTTGTCTACAAGGAAAGAAAAATGAACAATGTTAACAAATGCCAACAAAATAAATTTTAGAGATACACAAGAACAATGCAGCTAACAGTTTAACAACTTAATATCCAACATATTAAGTCCTATTCAATTAGGATGAACAAATATCTTCTAATCCCATCTGAAATAATTAAATCCAACACAACAAGCAATGGACAAATATTATGCATGGCGTAGTTCAGAATCTTACAACTCATCATTAGCAACTATAATGGAAGAATATTGAAAGTAAGAAGGGAATAGTGTTAGTATAAAGATTTAGTTTTCATATGGAAAAAATGTTAAAGTTCAACTCTGCTGCTGTATTCTACAATCTATTCTCACTAACTGTGTAAAATGTACTTCACAGTGAATCACCATATTGTTAACCTTTGGTATAAATAAGAATTAACACATTTATTTTACAAGGGAAATAATTGCATTTAAAGAAATTGTTTACCTAAAACAACCACAGAGATCTCTGCAGTGTCATCCCCATGTTTGTTAGCAACTTTGATGGAATATTTGCCAGTGTCACCCCTCTCGGCTTTAGGGATATGCAGCTTGGCTTCTTTCTCGTCATTGGCCAGTTGAGCCTGTGAACAGAAACCATATAGTAAAGAGGAAAACATCACTTATTGAATCCCTAGCAGCCTATATAGATCTAAGAATGTAATGTATAGCTGATGGAGAAAAACATTACACTAAGACATCTCTACACATATAATTTACTCTTCAGAAACAAATGTATCATTGTCGCAGTCTCTGTTGACATTGCCTATTATATGTTCCCCTCGGGTCATGAGGGTGAAAGACATGTGAATCATCTGATATAGAAAAGGGAAGATTGAATGACTAAATTGACTTTTATTCAGTCGAACACAGAAGTCACTTGAAGACAGTAGTAACTTGAGAAGAGTTGAAAGTAATAACTTAAAGTCCGTAGAGACAGTACACATATTTCTAATAGTTATTTTCAGTACTTGGATACATATTATTGAAGCGCATTGTTACCCACTGTGATGCAGACGTATTCTAGTAGTGAAGTTATATTCTAAGGAACTTGTATATTTGTTTGCCGTTGTTATGCGGATGTAATTATGTTTCATATTGGATATCTTGATGTAACGACCAAGAAGTTGCAGTACATTATTATTACTGAATAAACATTATATTTGTCTGCTAAAGATCAAGTCTTTGTATACTATTCATGTCTGTCATGTGTTAAGTGGACACACAAACCCAGCATTCGCAACGCATTGCTAGTGATACACACTTCTACACCTTAGTGACCAGTCCTATGTGTAATATTAATACACTTCAAACATAACCTTTACATATGGTAACCTTTACACTCCTGCAAGTCATAAAAGTGAACTTACTCTGTTGCCCAATGGTTTGCCACCTTTCAGCCACTCCACTGTTGGCTCAGGGGCTCCACAGATACCAAGATTAATGTTGATGGGCTCTCCAGCACGAACTCTGATCTCTTTAGCGCCAAACAAGTTGTCGAGGTTGACTTTGGGCACCTCTATAATAGGCAGAGGAGGAAATATACATAAGCTCACTAGTGTACAGCAAAAGAAAATGATTGCGCATGCCAGGCATGTTGCAAGCACAATGTCAACAGAAAGATCAGTATCGGATGTGATAAATGCCATTCAGGCTAGAGGTAAGGTGTTACCTTTCAATGGCTTGGCTACCACTGGTGCTGATGTTGCACTTGGTTCAGAGGGTCCTGCTTCATTCACTGCATACACTCTGTACTCATACTCTTTGCCTTCTTGGACTTTCTCATCTTTGAATTGAGGTTCCTTGGGGATAGATTTAGATCAAACATTCAAATTGGAACCAGTGAAATCTGCCCATGTGGAGTGTCACCAGAGAACGAAGACCATGTCCTACAAAACTGCACTCTTTACCAAGGGGCCTGAACAAGACACTGGCCCCAAAACACTCCAATAGAAAGAAAACTATATGGAGAGCTCCCTGATTTGGAAACCAACAAGTTTGAGTATTACAGTGTGACCAAAAGTTACAGTGCACTAAAATGTTACAGTGGGTAAAAGAATGTTACAGTGGGTAAAAAAATATTACAGCAATGTTACTCACTGTGATGAGATTCTTGTTGAGTTTAATCCACCTGTTAGTCTTGGGTTCCTTCCTCTCCACTTCATACCCAGCTATTGGAGCACCTCCGTCATCTCTTGGTGGCTCCCATTTCATCTCAATAAATGTACGGTCACGGTCCACCACCTCTGGCTTACCAGGAGAACTTGGTTTTTCTGATGAGACAAAATACAAGCAATAACTCTCTGCAGACATCTAGTTGTTACTTATTTTTGGTAAATAGTAGAAGAGTTTAGAGCTCCAGGAATATTCTTGTTTGCTTCCACCACTTCCACCAAACTAATGATGGCAAGCGCTTCTAAACATATTTTCTTTAGATACTATTCGATTTTTACTATCATAAAAATGGCATCATAAAATCTTGTAAAATTTTAAAGTGCGCAAATGTGACTTTGAAACTAATACCAAGATGTAACAGTTTGACTAGTGATGAGAACTCAGATTAACTATTATTTTTATAATGTAGACATTTTTTTTTTACATAAAGGGCTTAAAATTAAATATAAATTTGTATATTGGTTTTTTAAGATTTTAAATTTGCATTGCCACTAGCATAATATGTAAACCTTACAAGTACAGTAATATTTAGATATTCTTTTAATTATTAACTCTACCATACAGTGAGTCCACATTTTCTGGAATTAGTTGAAATGCCTATATTTTTGAACGCCATAAAGAGTGAATTTTTTGCAATTTAAACAATTGCATGAGAACATGAAAATAACTTTTCTACTGCACATTGCAGATGGCTGCCTATATGTTTAATAATTTTTATAACAAACATGAACCAGAAATGTAAATGGTAGGTCAAGACATGTGCAAGCCTAAAATCGATCAATATTTTAGTTGATTTACACTCTTAAATGTATGCATTTTATTAAAAATATTTTTTTTACTTCCATTTAAAGAGACAGTGAGGCTCACTTGCTAGAAACAAATATTCCACATTTTTAGATCTAGAGCATGAAAGAGTAAAAATAGGGGGTGTGGCCCTCAGGGATAGTCAAATATAGGGACAAAGGGTTGGTAGAGTTAATCAGAACAACTGAATCTCAAATGTAAACTAATGTATCCTCAAGAAAATTAAGTATCACAACTACTTCTTCTTCTTCTAGTCAGCTTTATTACTGCTGAGCTGTGAGCTCTTTTGCAGACTGTGCCAAGGAAAAAAAGTGTAGTTTTCTTCAGTTGTTCAGCACTGCCATACAGGGTGTTGGTTATGTTGGGCTGTAGTGGAAGTAGGGTCTGCCTAAGGTGGATTAGGGAGGGGCATTCAAAGAGGATATGGTTTACGGTTTCAAAGGGGGGGGGGGGCGCAGTGTCTGCAAAGGGGGAGTTGTGTGGAGTTTATTTTGTTCAGGTGGTAATTTAATAGTGGTGTGTGTCCTGTTTTTAGTTGGAAGATTGTAGTTTGTTCTTTGCGGGGGAGGAAATTAATATTATCCAGTTTGTTAGGCGTAGTCATTTCTTCGTACATGGCTCTGCCTGTGTTTCCTGATGCCCATTGGTTGAGCCACTCCTCTTTGTGATTGTTGACTAACATTGACCTTAGGGTGAGGTAGTTAACAGGTCTATCTGGTTGTTTCATAGATGAACCTGCCTTTGATAGCTTATCTGCCTTTTCATTTCCCAAGATGCCAATGTGTCCAGGGATCCACTGTAGTGTGATATTGATATTTAATTTTGATATCATCTGATGGATTATCACAATGAGTGTTGTCAACTCTCTTGGGCTGTTTGAGGTGCTGCTGTTAAGTGCTTGCAGTGTAGATTGGGAGTCTACAAAGACAACAATATCTGATGGTGGTTGCACTCCTTCATATAATTTGTTTTCCACTATCTGTAGTGCTATGGTAATTGCCTTAATTTCGATTTGGAAGTTTGAGCAGTAATCGTCACAGGGTGCGCTTATCTCAAAGTGTTTATTTTTAGGGAAGACCAGGAAGGCACCAAGACCAGCATTGATGGTGGCTTTGAAAGCCGATCCGTCTGTATAAATATGGATAGCTGTTTTTTGATAGCTTTCAACACCCAGCCTACACTAAATGAGACAACTACAAACTATCAGTTTTTATTTCCAGCAACTAAATTAAGCAAATTTTTTTAATTACCAAAAGGATTTTTAGCCGTGATGGGATTCTCCAGCTCCAGAGGCTCACTGTCACCATTTGGACCTTCAGCGATGACTCGAAATTTATAATCGTGACCTTCCTGTAGTTTGGGCACAACACATTTGTTGCCCTGGACTGTGGCCACTTTCTCCCACTTGCCCTTGTCCATATCAAATTTCTCCACACGATAGCCCCTGGTTGAACACAATAACAAAAATAGTTGAAAAGGAAATAAGTCAATGAACATTCCAGCAAAATAAAAATTATCTAGCCAGAAACATTTTTTTAATTTAACTCTATCTCTCCCTAAGTGTTTTCTGTGTTCAGAAGGAATTTATTCATTTTTCCCATTTGAATTTCACTACCCTGTTAGGATTAAGCATCAATAACGTTTTTCTTTTATATTATGTTATAATATATGTTATGATAATGTTATAATTGGTATAAATAAATGCATGCCCTTTTTATATAACACCAATTAAAGTTTATGAACCAAAAAATTAGGTTGATTTAATGGGGTCAAATCAATGATGGTATCGTCAATCAGGAGAGAAAGAGTTAATATAAACTAAAACTAACTTGATATCACTGCCTCCATCATCTTGTGGGGGCTTCCATGTGATTGTGGCACTGTCTTTAGTGACTTCTTTCACTTCCAGCGGGCCGCCAGGTCTACCAGGTGGACCTAAATAATCAAACACAGTTAAAAATGTATATTACGTGTCAACAATACAGATAGGTAACATATTGTTTCAATATGTAGGAATTACATGCTTTAGAAGCTCAGTGCAATGAGAGGTCAGACACTGATTATATGAGTTGAAATGCAACTCAAGTTGATTTTGTATTTGGGTTTCTTTGGGTAAATTTTGCAAGACCTAACCAAAACTTTTTTCTTAGCTATCAAAA
This sequence comes from Biomphalaria glabrata, assembly GCF_947242115.1. Classification (NCBI taxonomy): domain Eukaryota; kingdom Metazoa; phylum Mollusca; class Gastropoda; family Planorbidae; genus Biomphalaria; species Biomphalaria glabrata. The sequence continues at coordinate 44,158,013 of NC_074720.1, read as the reverse complement.
TAAACTTTGTCAGCAAAGAAGTAAATCTTCATCATTGCCATATTTTAAGGTAGGATCAATGGAGCAATAAAAAACTCTTATATATTACAGACATTAGTTCAAAAAAGAAAATAATTATGTCCAACACATTATCTTTTCTTATCTTATATAATACAGAAATTACTTAAAAAAAGAAGATGATTATGTCCTATGTGTCATGCATTTAGTCATGCATATTAACCAATGACTTAAATTCTGCCAAGTCACTGGTTTTCCTGGCTAGCTCAGGCAACCCATTCCATGCTCTAATAGCACTAGGGAAGAAGGAGTATTTGTACTAATTTGTCCTAGCATATGGGATGAGGAATGTGCCTTTATCTTTGTGTCTTTCAGAATAATTTGTTCTACCATAAGGAATAAGGTATGTGCCTCTATAATAGGATTTATAAAGCCATTACTTTGACATACAGGCTAGGCCTGCTATACTCTTAAATAATATTTAATGTTGGATAAAAAATGGACACAAAGGAAACACTAATACTTAATCGGTGTTAAGATATAAAATGTTTACACTAGTGTACCTAGTACTACAACACTGATAGTAGCACTGTCAGAACCATGTTTGTTTGTAACTGTCAGTATATACTCTCCAGTATGTTTGCGCAGACCATCTCGGCAATCTATTGTGGTCTCTTTTGGCTTGTTGTTGAGAGTCAGGACATCTGTGGGCTCAAACGGAGCTTCTTCTTGTTTCTGTGGACACACCCAATGCAAGGTTTACTGGCAGTCAACTATTATTCTGTGTCTTGCATTTATTACATGGAAAACATTAAGAGTCAATATGAGAAAGAAGACAATAACAACATCTTATGATCTTATGAGGATATTTAACATAAGAACACCAATTACATAGTAACAAAGACAACAGATATATTTGTATAGAACTACATATATTTGTATTTGATGCCGACTACTAACCACAACATAAAATCTACAAATATACTCACCCAGTCCAGTGGTGAAGACTAAAGTAAAACATTAGGCGTAACACTATTTTGAAACTTTTGGTGTCAGTTAAGGACCCATTATGTTTGGTCTGAATTTTTTTAATGTACATTATTGACCCATTATGTTTGGTCTGAATTTTTTAAATGTACATTATTATATGAGAAATAATTTATACCCTTTCAACAAGAAACTTAGTTTTACTATTGAAATAATGTATGCTCTATAGAACCAAAAGCTATTTTTAATCATTAGGGTGTTAGGGCTACAACAATGTATTATTAGGAACTAATCTAGCACAAGGAAGACATTCACAAAGCTTAGGTCAAGGTCCTAAACCTTTCGTTAATGTTAAAAACTCAGCTTTTTCTCTCCGTTCAACAAAAAGTACTGGAGAGGGAAATGGAACATGAGTTTTAACTAAGTTCACAGTTAGTACATCAACAAATCAAGACTTACGATGTTTGCCAGACACTCACATATTGTGGGAAATAAACCCAAAACAAATTCGCCAGTTAGGTTTTAAAAAAACAACAACATTGAAAAACATGAATTTAATGTAAGTGAAATATTATGGAATTGAAACAAAAAAAATTATTGTCTGAAAAATTCATTAATGAAGATGCAACAGGTCTTATAATTGAGTTTAGTTATGAAGTATAAAGTATTAAGTATACAGTTATATTAAGTATAAATTTAGCTTGATACTACTTTACTTTTACGTGACCAAAATAGAATTTTAATTTTCTAAGTCCTTTTTGTTTTCATTGTTTTTAAAGATAGCAATAGTTAATGTCTTAATGTGGCCATACTAGTGAGTGCTACTCCAAAACTCTCATCTATTTCAATTATTTATATTTCTACACTTTCTCAACTGATTGAAAAGTTTAAATCAAAACTGCCATATTGAGGAGACTTGAAGGAAGCAATCTTTTATATTACAAATAAATAAGAACTGCTTAGTATGAGAAAGCAACGTATACATTGCTAGCACAGGATCACAGCTCTTTAACACACGACAAATCAAGTGCTACCCATATGCTATCAATCAATGTATACATTGCTACATTGGCAGCACAGAGTAACAGCTAATTAACACAAGACAATCAAGTGCTACCCATATGCTCTCAATCAATGTATACATTGCTACATTGGCAGCACAGAGTAACAGCTAATTAACACAAGACAATCAAGTGCTACCCATATGCTATCAATCAATGTATACATTGCTACATTGGCAGCACAGAGTAACAGCTAATTAACACAAGACAATCAAGTGCTACCCATATGCTATCAATCAATGTATACATTGCTACATTGGCAGCACAGAGTAACAGCTAATTAACACAAGACAATCAAGTGCTACCCATATGCTCTCAATCAATGTATACATTGCTACATTGGCAGCACAGAGTAACAGCTAATTAACACAAGACAATCAAGTGCTGACCCATATGCTATCAATCAATGTATACATTGCTACATTGGCAGCACAGAGTAACAGCTAATTAACACAAGACAATCAAGTGCTACCCATATGCTATCAATCAATGTATACATTGCTACATTGGCAGCACAGAGTAACAGCTAATTAACACAAGACAATCAAGTGCTACCCATATGCTATCAATCAATGTATACATTGCTACATTGGCAGCACAGAGTAACAGCTAATTAACACAAGACAATCAAGTGCTACCCATATGCTATCAATCAATGTATACATTGCTACATTGGCAGCACAGAGTAACAGCTAATTAACACAAGACAATCAAGTGCTACCCATATGCTATCAATCAATGTATACATTGCTACATTGGCAGCACAGAGTAACAGCTAATTAACACAAGACAATCAAGTGCTACCCATATGCTCTCAATCAATGTATACATTGCTACATTGGCAGCACAGAGTAACAGCTAATTAACACAAGACAATCAAGTGCTGACCCATATGCTATCAATCAATGTATACATTGCTACATTGGCAGCACAGAGTAACAGCTAATTAACACAAGACAATCAAGTGCTACCCATATGCTCTCAATCAATGTATACATTGCTACATTGGCAGCACAGAGTAACAGCTAATTAACACAAGACAATCAAGTGCTGACCCATATGCTATCAATCAATGTATACATTGCTACATTGGCAGCACAGAGTAACAGCTAATTAACACAAGACAATCAAGTGCTACCCATATGCTAAAACAAAGTAGACTAGCACAAGGTAGCAGCTCATTAATACAGGACATTCAAAAGCTACCAGTACATTAAGACACTACATACAATGGTAGCATAAGGTAGCCACTCACTGACACAAGACATACAATGCATATGTTGGTAGCACATGTCAGCAATACAAACATAGTGGACAAACAATGTGCTACCAAGCCAAGTTACAACACACACACACAAATGAATTAATCATTAAGTTGGCAATTAATCTGGACATATATTCAAACATTAGTTAAGTCCTGACACATATATTTATAGACTAAAATAAATGTCTCACTTTTCCTGTTTCCAAATCCTGGGTATAAACATAAAAAAAATAGAAAACACATTTTTCATAAATCAAGTGATTTCTCTAAGTGATCAATACATAACAATGCAGATCATGGTGACAAACAACACAGATTCAACAAGAATAAGAGACACATTTAAAAACACATTTGGACACCATTTGACAGGGGCACTTAACTGGCTGAGAAAGACAAGGAGGTCAGGCAAACTGGTTGATTTTAGAACCAAAACTCAAACAAAAAAAATTGTAAACAAAACAACAAAAATACACTACAAACAAATAATATTCTGACAAAAATAAATAATTCAATTTTAAAAAAAAAGGAACAGCACACTACTATCTACATTTTTAAAATAATCTATTCAACATAACCTTTTGAACCTGATAGCTTCATTTTCAGAACAAGTGTTCAGAAAACATATGCCTCACCAAAGCCATGTCAGATTAAAAAAAAAATAGTATAAACCATATTTTTAAAATCAGATTAAAATTTGGAACAAAATATAACAATTATTTTTAAATAGATGATATGCGATCATTCAAATTCTTGGGCAAATAGCCAATGGTTCAAATGATTATGCATACAGAACAATGGATATATTTGTCATATCAAAACAGTCCCTGGAATCTTTTCATTGAATAGGCTATAGAAAAATAAATTTTGGAGTGTGTGTTTCCTAAAGCCATACTTTCAGTTATTGTATGTAGGCCATGTTAACCCAAACTAAAGAAAATGCAAACTACAAATATATCCATGGCTGCAAGTGCTTTCTAGAGCACCAGTACATGGGGACGCCTGGCTGAGAATATTTTGACCTTTAAATTATCAAAAAATCTCAATAAACTAAATGGCAGGTCACTCTCTAGAAGATCAACTTACCCCCTTAGGTCCCTGAATACAAAAAACAAAACAATTGAGAACACAAAGAATGATGAAAGTTACTGACATGACAATCACATGCTTTGAAAAAAGGTACAATTAACAACATAGTCAACAAATGCATAAATACACAAGTTAAAAAAAAAAATTTAATCTAAGTGTATACTAAAAAAAAACACATTATTAATGAAAACAGAAACCACTACGATTTTATAAAGACCACCAATAGACTTTTAGCAATACCACATTTCAAAAAGAAAATAAAGATCACTACAATTTTATAAAGGTTACAAAAAGACTATTTAGCAAGACAATATTTCTAAAAGAAAATAAAAATCACAACAATTTTATAAAGACCACTAAAAAAAAAATAATACCACTACACATGTACACATTACAAATAGACTTGTTACTGAGAAGATGTAAACAATAAAATGTAAAAGAAACATAACATCATTCAGAATTCAACATCTACATAGACAGTCCTCAACATGGAAACAGAACCACATACCAAATTTTTCACCAGCCAGGACACTTGTGGGTTTGGCTCACCGATGAAAGTGATTGGACCCAGCGTAAACTTCTGTCCAACTTTGATGCGGATATTTTGAGGGACAGTTTTCTGGTCGATTCTTGGTTTAACTGTAATAAATTACAACAAAACTTGTATCTCTATAATGTTACTATAGTAAATTAATGTTGATAATTTTGCATATGATAATGCACATTAATGTAAGATCATAAATTAGCTATATATATGTGTAAATTATTTTAAAATATGTGAACTATATAAATATATAAACTATACAAATATGTGAACTATATAAATATATAAACTATATAATTATGTAAACTATATAAATAGATAAACTATACAAATATGTAAACTATATAAATATATAAACTATATAAATATGTAAACTATATAAATATATAAACTATATAAATATGTAAACTATATAAAAATGTAAACTATATAAATATATAGACTATATAAATATGTAAACTATATAAATATGTAAACTATATAAATATATAAACTAAATAAATATGTAAACTATATAAATATATAAACTATATACAAATCACCACGCATCATAAGTATATGACCTTTTCGAGACTTGCACAGCACAGGCTCTGAGCATACACTTGGTTCTGAAGGTCCAGCTTTGTTCTTAGCAATGACTCTGAACTCATACTCTTTGTTTTCTTTCAGACCTTTCACAGTGCCTTTGTTTTCTGGACCAGTCTCAACACCCTAGAGCAAGACATTCAACACAGTTCTATGAAATGAATCTACAGTTAGATTTATGTCTAAAAAAAACCCCTGATAGCAGCTTTTAACACTACACATGAGTCGAGTTAAATTTTGTCCTGACCTTCTTCCAGTCTTTTTCTCCTTCTCCCTTTTCTCTGAACTCTATCAGATATCCACTGACTGGGGCTCCATTCTCCTTCTCTGGTGGAGTCCATTCCAGCTCAGCATAATCTTTATCATAGTCAATGACATTAGGCTCACCCGGGGGGCTGGTGGGATCTGATATAAGAGAGCATAAATTATCAGTGAGTTGACATTGCCAGATAGGAACATAACTATTCTTCCATTACACTCTACATTGCCAGACCAAGATAGAGTCATGAAAGAAACATAATTATTTATTCCATTACACTCTACATTGCCAGACCTAGAAAGAGTCATGATAGGAGCATAACCATTCTTCCATTACACTCTACATTGCCAGACCAAGATAGAGTCATGAAAGAAACATAACTATTTATTCCATTACACTCTACATTGCCAGACCTAGAAAGAGTCATGATAGGAACATAACCATTCTTCCATTACACTCTACATTGCCAGACCAAGATAGAGTCATGAAAGAAACATAACTATTCTTCCATTATACTACACAAAGAAGATTTTATTACCCCAAGGATCTTTAGCTAACATAGTTCCTTCAGTAGGCAGAGGCTCACTGACTCCTTGAGAGTTCACAGCCGAGACACGGAACTGATAATGGTGTCCAGGTGTTAGGTCACACACATCTACTTCAACGTCATCAGTTTCACAGACCTTTAAGTTATAAAGCAACCAATTAGAGGGATGTCAGTACTCACCACAAACAGACACTTTATATTCATAATGAAAACAAAACTATTTTCTAACAGTCTGCGGCTCTTACTTTTTCCCACTCGCCTTTACCGGCATCCATTTTCTCCACAATATAATGTGTGACTGGAGACCCACCATCTTCTTTTGGTTTGTCCCAGAGCAGAGCACATCGATTGGAGAAGATATCTACAACTTCTAGAGGACCTTGAGGGGCTTCAGGTGCATCTGAATAGGCAAATAAAAAAAAACTATTAGTATACATCTTTAAGAATATACTGTACATGTATTTGCCCAGCTTCATAGCATTTGGAGCTCAATTAGCTTAAAAAACTAGTGAAAAGTACCCATTTCAGAATTTGCAATCTATAGGGCAGATGATGTAAAGGTCATCTGTTTCTAGTGTGTCATGGGGCCAGCACACAGCAAGAGTTGAGTGAACTCAGGGGCATCCTAAAAACCCCAAAATTTAAATTTTAATTACCCTAACCCTAACAAAGTAACATACTTTTAAAAAAAATGAAGCCATTGAAGAAATTTATCTAAAAAACTAGAGCCCTCAATTATTAGGCTAAAACACATAGATAATGAAGATATCAAATCAGCTCCAATTAAATGCCAAATGAGGAATCTTCCTTGCCATTCTAAGTCACCAACCAATCAAGCTTTCCTGCTATTCTATAGTTACCAATCAAGCTTCCCTCCTATTCTAAAGTTACCAATCAAGCTTCACTGCCATTCTATAGTTACCAATCAAGATTGCCTGCTATTCTATAGTTACCAATCAAGCTTCCCTCCTATTCTATAGTTACCAATCAAGCTTCCCTCCTATTCTATAGTTACCAATCAAGATTGCCTGCCATTCTATAGTTACCAATCAAGCTTCCCTGCTATTCTATAGTTACCAATCAAGCTTCCCTCCTATTCTATAGTTACCAATCAAGATTGCCTGCCATTCTATAGTTACCAATCAAGATTGCCTGCTATTCTATAGTTACCAATCAAGCTTCCCTCCTATTCTATAGTTACCAATCAAGCTTCCCTGCCATTCTATAGTTACCAATCAAGATTGCCTGCTATTCTATAGTTACCAATCAAGTTTTTTATGAACCACAAGTTTCACCGCTTTATAAAAACAACAAACAAGACAGACTTGATCGTTAGTTTATAATTATAAATTTTCCTACAATATTTTATACAGATTCATTTACAGAGACTTACAAACTGTTTGTCCTGTTAACATCTCTGACCTTTTTGAAAGCATCCTTCAACCTTACAGTATGTCTGCTGCCATCACTAGATACATTTAATCCCAAGACATGAAAGTGAAAGCAGATTGCTCTTGTGAGAGTTTTACCACACCTCCTACTAAGTCTTTGCTTTCTTAAACTGTATATGACTGATACATATTGTTTTGTTTAAGCTTCCAAAAAACTGTATATGACTGAAACATATTGTTTTGTTTAAGCTTCCAAAAACTGTATATGACTGATACATATTGTTTTGTTTAAGCTTCCAAAAACTGTATATCACTGATACATATTGTTTTGTTTAAGCTTCCAAAAACTGTATATCACTGATACATATTGTTTTGTTTAAGCTTCCAAAAACTGTATATGACTGATACATATTGTTTTGTTTAAGCTTCCAAAAACTGTATATGACTAATACATATTGTTTTGTTTAAGCTTCCAAAAACTGTATATCACTGATACACATTGTTTTGTTTAAGCTTCCAAAAACTGTATATCACTGATACATATTGTTTTGTTTAAGCTTCCAAAAACTGTATATGACTGATATATATTGTTTTGTTTAAGCTTCCAAAAACTGTATATGACTAATACATATTGTTTTGTTTAAGCTTCCAAAAACTGTATATCACTGATACACATTGTTTTGTTTAAGCTTCCAAAAACTGTATATCACTGATACATATTGTTTTGTTTAAGCTTCCAAAAACTGTATAAGACTGATACATATTGTTTTGTTTAAGCTTCCAAAAACTGTATATCACTGATACACATTGTTTTGTTTAAGCTTCCAAAAACTGTATATCACTGATACACATTGTTTTGTTTAAGCTTCCAAAAACTGTATATCACTGATACATATTGTTTTGTTTAAGCTTCCAAAAACTGTATATGACTGATACATATTGTTTTGTTTAAGCTTCCAAAAACTGTATATCACTGATACATATTGTTTTGTTTAAGCTTCCAAAAACTGTATATGACTGATATATATTGTTTTGTTTAAGCTTCCAAAAACTGTATATGACTAATACATATTGTTTTGTTTAAGCTTCCAAAAACTGTATATCACTGATACACATTGTTTTGTTTAAGCTTCCAAAAACTGTATATCACTGATACATATTGTTTTGTTTAAGCTTCCAAAAACTGTATAAGACTGATACATATTGTTTTGTTTAAGCTTCCAAAAACTGTATATCACTGATACACATTGTTTTGTTTAAGCTTCCAAAAACTGTATATCACTGATACACATTGTTTTGTTTAAGCTTCCAAAAACTGTATATCACTGATACATATTGTTTTGTTTAAGCTTCCAAAAACTGTATATGACTGATACATATTGTTTTGTTTAAGCTTCCAAAAACTGTATATCACTGATACATATTGTTTTGTTTAAGCTTCCAAAAACTGTATATGACTGATACATATTGTTTTGTTTAAGCTTCCAAAAACTGTATATGACTGATACATATTGTTTTGTTTAAGCTTCCAAAAACTGTATATCACTGATACATATTGTTTTGTTTAACAGCTTTCAGATTTGAAGATGATTACATCTTAGCCCAACCCTCCAGTAGGATGGTGGTGGATGATGGTGGGCAGTGATCCATCATGAACATCCAAAAAAAAACGGTCCAGAACATGTATAGCATGACCAAAGAAACTGTATTATCCCTTATATATAGTCCTAAATTTCAGTTAGCTGTTTTGAAGTGGACAACTCACCCATGACAGTAATTTTAACTGGCACTTTATCCTCCCCAGCATCATTGGTCAGGGTCAGCTCATAGGAACCAGTGTCTGACCTCTGGGCTGCAGGGATGGTCAACTTGGTCATCTTAGGCTCTGTCACTGTGTCCAGATTGCCTTCATCAATGTGCTTGCCATCCTTGGACCAGAGGGCACGAGGAACTGGGGCACCTGGTATCCAGAAATAGAAACATTGGGTTATGAAGAAAAATCTTGTATTGTAACATAAGAAGTTACATCCATGAAAGAGAATACAGAGGAAGTAATAGCTGTGAAATCAATAATACTCTGCTAACATTATCTGCTTCCTAGAGACTAGATAATCCAATTAAGTGAGCACTCTAAACTATAAACAAAATGTACAATTTCAGAACATAAATATATAATCTATGCAAATAACTGACAGATCAAATATTTTCAAATAATAAAACCCAAGAATTGTTCTTTTGTACTTGAACAATCCATCTCCGTATACTTTGAGAAGTCATACTCATCACAAACGCATGCTGCCAAATGACTGTATTCTTTCATTCTATCTCGAAAACATAGATTTGACATAACTCACCATCAAATGGAATATTTAGTTCAATGGTATCTCCCTTCTTGACAAAAATATCTTTTACTTTAGAGGCATCAATCTTTGGTGGTCTTGGCACTAAAATGAAGAGAACGACACTGATTTGTATGAATAATAATTGGTTGAAGAAAATCGCAGTCTTTTAAATGACTACGTGCCAGCTATGTAACATACATACATTTTACCTAACATACGTGACAGCTATGTAACATACATACATTTTACCTAACATACGTGACAGCTATGTAACATACATACATTTTACCTAACATACGTGACAGCTATGTAACATACATACATTGTACCTAACAGTCCCCAACAAACTTTACCCTGCTGTAACCACATTGTTTGATACACTGTGCTATTGTTGGGGAAAATTAATATTGTTGCGCCAGCAGGCAGCAGTCGTGTTTTTTCGTCTCTCGTTTTGGAGGATTTTTGTGTTGCTATTTTCTAGAGCTAAGTGATCTTTCTTATACCATTAGATTTGTGTTGATTTCGTCTATAGATTGGTGTATTTAGTTTGATAGATTTAAGTCACGTTAATTAAATTTAATTAGTTTTTGTATTCATTTACTATCCTTTAGTTTAACAAGCATCTATATAAACAGTAACAGAGTGATACTCATAGCCCGAGGGATTGATGTGCTTGGTAAAACCGTGTACCGTGGCCACTACATAGCAGTCGGAGCGCAAACCTGTGTGTCATCAGTCCTAGTGTGTCAAATCACCGTACTGGAGTCATGGACGCTAATCTATTACGTCGCATAGGACGCACATGTGTGTTACTCAAATCACGACTAGACAGCGAGGTTTTCCGAAATATTCGTCGACTTGGCATCGGGCGTAAACTGCCGACAGTTCGTGGGTCTAGGGCTGGGCGTCTTATTCGCCTATGGTATAACCTACCGCAATTCAACTCAACAGATACATGTCACACAGTTTCCAGGACTCTTAACTGTGTTGTTAACCCCACCCCTACCCCTGTCATTTCTTCTACGACAGAGTTCAGCAGTTCCCTACTAAACTGTTTTATTAACCACCCCACCCCTATTGCTCCTCACACAACAGAGGTCAGATGTCCCCATCAAAAACCTATAATTCGGGATATTACTCCTCCGGTGTCTTCAAAATGTGCTACGCCTCTGGTGACTATATCCTCCAGTCTGCTTAAAATAATGCACCTCAACGCCCAGTCATGCAGTAACAAAACCCTTGAGCTTGCAGACACCATCACTGATGATAGCTACGACATCGTTTTCCTTAGTGAGACATGGTTTAAAGAAGTTGGTGATGAGCCAAGAACCATTGAGCTAACGCCCCCAGGCTTTATTTTAAAGAGTCTACCTCGAAAAACAGGCAGCGGAGGGGGCTTAGCAATACTGTACAGAGATAGTCTAGCCAAGTATGTAACAATAAGACCTGAAAGCTCAACGTACACGACCTTTGAGATGTGCGAGTTTCGCCTTTCCCACCACAGTAGAACACTGACTTTTATTTTCCTGTACCGCCCACCACCAAGCAAGAGAAATAAACTGACAACAAAAGTTTTCATCGAAGAATTTCAAGACCTCCTTGACAGTCACATATCAACAAAAGATCTATTTGTCATAGGCGATGTGAACTTGCATTTTGACAGTGAAAATGAGACATACGCGATGTCGCTGAAAAATGCGCTAAAGGATCGCAACTTAGACCAACTGATAAATGTTCCGACACACGTCAAAGGCCATACTCTTGACTGGATTGTTACAAATGCAAGTGAGCTTGTAGCCAAACTCAATGTCTCAGACCGCGGCTTGTCAGATCATTTTCTCGTAAACTTTGAAATGCGCCTATCAAAAGCAAAAAGGCCAAAGAAAAACGTGACTTCCCGTAAACTTAAAGCCATAGATATTGCCTCCTTCAAAATGGATGTGACCTCTTTGCTGTTGCAACAGATCAACACAGACGTTCTCAGCAATTACAATTCTTGCTTGAAAAAGTTGCTGGACAGCCATGCACCTCTTGTCACTCGTACAGTCTCAGTTAGGCCATCTGCACCCTGGTTGACGGAAGACATAAAGACTGCCAAACTTATTCGCCGACGTGCCGAACGTACATTTCAAAAGACAGGTCTGACGATACATCGACAAATATACATACGAGAAAAAAACAAGGTTAACCGTATGATTAGAGACGCAAAAGCTAGTCATATTCGACAAAAAATCGAAAATTCTGATTCTTCAAAGGAGCTATTCAGGATCACCGCTGAAATGTTAGGGGGAGCAAATAACGAACGTTTGCCGTCATCTATCCCATTATCTGAACTTCCTGATTCCTTCAATAGATTCTTCATTGGGAAGATTGAGCAGATTAGAAATGACATGCCATCCCTCTCATCACAGCTTGACCACTCTCCAATTTTTCAAAATACTCCTTTTTGCGAGTTTCAGCGTGTATCTGAAGATTATGTCAAAAGTACTATTTTGAAGATGCCAAATAAGTCATGTGACCTTGATCCCATTCCAACCTCCTTGCTCCTTGAATGTTTAGATGAGCTTGTACCTACAATTACCAACATTGTGAACTCTTCACTGACTTCAGGCATTGTACCACAGCAATTTAAGCATGCACTTGTCAGGCCCTTATTAAAGAAATCCAGTCTTGACCCGGAATGTCTAAAAAACTATCGCCCGGTTTCAAATCTTCCCTTCCTGTCAAAGCTTCTGGAGCGCATCGTGTTAGTGCAAATTCTTTCTCATCTTGAACAGTACTGTCTCTTGGAAGAATTTCAATCTGCATATAGGAAGTGCCGTAGCACAGAGACAGCAGTGGTCAGGGTACTAAACGACTTACTTCACAATTCCGACAAAGGCCACATATCAATTCTTTCTATGCTGGACTTGTCCGCAGCCTTTGATACACTAGACCATGAAATTATGATGGCCAGATTCTCTGCAACTTTTGGTTTAGCAGGAGTCGTCCTAAAGTGGCTTGGATCCTACCTGACGGAACGCACCCAAAGTGTCGTTGTTAGCGGGACGGAATCAACAAGCTTACTTTTGAAATACGGAGTACCCCAAGGATCAGTTCTAGGCCCAGTACTGTTCACTATGTACACATATCCACTCAGCGGTGTCATACGGCCAACTGGCATCTTATACCATTTCTTTGCCGATGACTCACAGTTATACGATTCATCAGTACCCTCAGAGGTGTCCCATCTGGCAGAGAATATCAGTGGTACCGTTGCAAGGGTGAGCGATTGGATGGTTGAAAATAAACTCAAGATGAACGAAGACAAGACAGAAATAATTAAGATTGGCACTAGGAACAATGTCTCAAAAGTTGAAAGCACAGATTCTCTCTTTATCACGAACTGCCATGTTCCTTTTGTCCATGTAGTGCGGAATCTTGGAGTTTTCTTTGACTCAACACTATCTTTCGACCCACACATAAATCAGCTCTGCAAAGGTCTTTATCTGCAGCTGCGCAGATTAGGCCAGATCCGACCATATTTAACAACGGAGTCAACAAAAACGCTAGCTGTGGCATTCATACTCTCCCGCCTTGACTACTGCAACGCCGTGCTAGCAGGTATACCTGATGACAAAATAGCCAAGCTGCAACGTATACAGAACAACGCCGCTCGAATAGTCCTTAAAAAAACTAGACAAGATTCTGCTACTACGCTCTTGCGCACGCTCCATTGGCTTCCCGTGAAAGCGAGAATCGATTACAAGGTCGCCACACTTTGTCATCAGTGTATATATAACAATGAGATGCCCTTGTACCTTAGCGAACTGATTACTCCATATGTCCCCCAGAGAACCCTGCGCTCAATGGACTCAACGCTTTTAGTAGTGCCACGTTTCTCCCTCAAAAGCTACGGTCTGCGTGCTTTTTCAGTTCACGGACCAAAGGTTTGGAACTCACTCCCCATTGATCTCAGACAGACAACATGCTATACCACTTTTAAGAAGAACATTAAGACCTACTTGTTTAAAACTTTTTTAGATTAACTGTTATTTCGGCAGTTGTGTTTATGTTTGTAATGTTGTTACAGCGCCTTGAGCCTACATTTTGTTTGTTAACAGCGCTTTATAAATAAAATTATTATTATTATTATTAAAAGCATGAGAAAATAGAATTCCAGGGGGAATCGGGGACTTCACATTGACAATCACGGGGTACCATTTTTGTTGGTCACATGATTAGAAACCGCATGGTCAGTGTGAGTTTTACCCCATGTTCTACTGAGAGACAGACGTATCTCATGTTGGCGTTAAATGTATTGAGTAGTATGTAGATCTAAGGGATAATTGTCTATGGATGTAGAGTGTATTCAATTTGGAATATTTTGTGCTAGTGATTGATGGCTGAGATTGCCTATTCTGCGAACTGATATTTTATTTAATAAATCATGTGTCTGCTAGCAAAGTATTCAGTGATCATTTAATATGTGTTGTGGTTGAATTACATAGATCTAGTTAGCACAACAATAAAACAAGAACATTCTAACAAGGCCAGAAGAGGCCCTAATACAACTCAAGAACACTCATACTATTGAGTAGTTACACCTGCTGTTCAGTTACATAGTAAATATAATTCAGATGATTGTGAATATATTATTTCATATTGATCATAATAAAAAATTTAACATTAATTCCTAGGTGTTGACTCAATTCTGACATTGTCAATGAAGCCATCAATAAATGTATCTATCTTAATAATGAATCGGGCCAAAGCCCATTCTGCAAGGGTTTGTTCTAGCCTTAAATTTTCAATAAAAGCTTCAATCTGAGTACTCACATGGTTGTACTGTCACATTACATCTGTTAGGACGTTCACCAATCTGTATGGTGTATTCACCACTGTCTCCAATGTCCACATCTTTCACTGTCAGTTTGTAAACCTCACCTTTGTTGTTACTTTCATACCTGAAGACATAAATTCTTTCTTAAATCTTTCTTTCATAGTTACTTTCATACCTAAAGACATAAATTCTTACTTAAATCTTTCTTTCATTGTTACTCAAAGAGAACAACATACAGCTCTTTTCAATCTTACATAACAAAATGACTCATCAATTGATGTATACAGAAGACAAAACGATTTCTATCCCATCAAGAAAAGTTTTTCTTAAATAAGTTTTTGAGTTTCTGTAATAATTTTTTGAAAACCTTGATCAAAATGAATAATCTATAATTATAAACATCACTATTCAAAAATGTTATAAATCATAATAAACTTTAATGAACATGTTTGGTCTATCAGAATTTCTGCTTGTTGTGACCAAATTCTACAGAACCAAAATAAATCCTATTGGATAGGTATAAAATTATTATTTTATCTGAAACAAAAAGCAAATTTAATCTCACAAAAAAATAGAAAATAGGAAAACGATAAAATAGAAAACTACTAAGACATAGTATGTGCATCAATGCTTTAAGATTTGTTCAGATTGTGAAAGTCCTGATCAGACTGCAGTGAAACACATGACAATACAGAAAGATTGTGACACCGCTCTAAACGATTGGGTACAAGTGACAATGCAGTATGGCAGCCATTGACATATTGCATGGCTATTTCATGCCCAGGGAAATAAAGGCAGTCTCATTGCTGCATTTCATGTTTATGAAGATTAAAAATAAATGCATAAGATTGCACTAAACAGTTTCTTCAAACATTAACTAAAAAGAAAACAGACCTTGCAGATGATGTAAAGGTCATCTCTTTCTGTGGCCTACAGTTAATGAGAGTGTCATGTGACCATCACAATGACCAACCACCTTTACTTTTTCCCAACTTATGCCAGGTACCCCATCAGAGCAGGGTGGACTCAGGTGCCCAAAGATCCCAAAATTAAAAAATCCTGGTGAATCCAGGCCCCAGTTCAGAAGCCAAGCACTTTCCCACTCAGCCACTACCCTGTCTCAAACATGGACTAGTATTGGTTAATACTTCAGTTCTTCCCTACATCTTAAAAATGCACTTCATTTAGCATAATGAATAACATTAATGCATAATAATATCTGTCAATCAAGAAAGATATTAGGCAACAACTCTTGTTTTTAAGTTCCTATGTTATGGGCTATACACAAAAAAGTCACATTAACATTGCGATGCTATGCAATGCTACATTTGTAAATTTTTTTTTTGTAAAAAGCTCCACCAGATTTTTCCAGATGATTACATCCAGAAGTAGTGCACAACTAGATATAACTAATAAATAAAGCATGTAGGAATAACTGAATGATTTTCTTAAAATAGAAAAATGAAATCATAAATTTGGTCAATGTGTGTGTAGGCTGACCCAAGAAACTTACTTTGGTAGATCTGTTTTGATAGGGACTCCATTCTTAAGCCATTGAAATGGATGTTTGTGTGGGTTGGTGGCCTTACATTCTAGGGCGATAGTTTCCTTCTCTTTACAAGTCTTGTCTACTAGTTTCTTCATGAACTTCACATCAGCTGAACACAAACAATGGAAACACATTTTTGAGATTTACAAACATTTGCTGACATCATAAAGTTTGGGTCAAGAGAGCAAATAGGTAAAAGAAAAACAAAATACTTTACATCAGAAAAAAATCCTGACCAGTCCATATGTAAACATGTTTAAATGACCAGCATAAAAGAATATTCTAAGAAAGTTTTTAAAAGCACTAGTGTTCTAGCAAAGTAACATTTATTTAATTTATACACTGCAATTCGGACTGTGATTTCTACTGTGTTAAATAATTAGATTAGTTTTTGAATGGATTAGTTTCCCTCTCGTACCATGTGATCTATAGGGCAGATGATGTAAAGGTCATCTGTTTCTGTGGCCCATGGTTAACTAGGGTGTCGTGGCGCACAATGACCAAACACCTATACTTTCTCCAACTAATGTTAGGTACCCATTAGAGCTGGGTGAACTCAGAAGTGCCCAAAAGATCCTGAAATTAAAAATCCCATTCTTCACCAGGATTTGAACCCAGGACCTCGGTTCAGAACCCAAAAGCTTCACAGCGTAGCCACAGTGCCTCCATATTTAATGAATTGAATCTATCAAATTAAATCAAAAGTTATCAATGTAAATTTCAACAAACTTTGGTTGCTGTTTTTCAATTGAGAGAAGAAAATAATTTAGAAACAATGCCACACTAATGTTCGACTGATACAAAAACTAAAAGACAAAAACTATTAACACTCTATTAATTATTACAAATAAACTACAAAGGCATTGTTCTATAATGTAGCCTACATTACAAGCAAGATCATTTAAACCATGGGTTCTCAACCTGTGGGTCGCGACCCCCTCGGGGGTCGATTGACGATTTGCCCAGGTTCTCCTAAGACCATTGAAAATATGGTTTGTTGTTGTCCATTCTTCTATTGCTGTATGTGTGTGTGTGTGGGGGGGGGGTCGCCGCAGAGATGGGGATTGTAAAAAGGGGTCGCCGAGCATAAAAGGTTGAGAACGGCTGATTTAAAATAGTATTTAATAACCTACGTGAAACAAAGAGTTCAGCTGTTGTGGTCTGGTCCAGCACCTGACACGTGTATTTGCCATCATCTTTAATGCTGCAATTCTTGACCACCAGGCGTCTCTTCAAACCTTCTTTTACAAACTCATATTTTCCACCAGCTTTCAATTCCTAAGCAACAAGCCAAGCAGAGACCAGTTCAACAAATTAAACAATACAACCCAAAAAAGATTTAAAGCTGAAGTAGTTAATGAAGCATTAATTAGTAACCATACAAACTGATTAGGTTAACAAGTACATGGCCAAGTCTCCACAACAACAAAATTATAATTTTGTTCAGCTATTATAATAGAGTTTTTTAAATTAAAGAGAAAGCTCTTTAAAAATTTTTTGGAAACATGTTACATTGCAAATTAAACAACAAAAAATGTTTCATGGCTTGCGTTAATGTATACATTTTATGAGTTAAAAGGATATTCAAATAAATGAAGTAAATTGATTCAAATAATTAAAAATGAGTGAGTTGAGGTTCTCAGTGAATCAGATGCATATATATTTTGAGTGATTCGGGATCAAATCTAATCTTCCTACTACCATATAGAAGTGCTTGTCTGAGAAGTACTTTGATTTAGAGAGCAGATTAAGAACTACAAACTTGGAGAATGCAAGGTATGCCAATTGTGGGTCATCAAGATTGTCAGCAATGAATCCTAGTGACAGAGGAGGTGTAACAGAAATCATGCATGACTTATGATCAGAACCCTACAAATATCGTTTTTTAAAATAACATATTCCTTCTGACTGCAGAGTTTGAGTTCTTTGTCAGCTCTTCTTATTAATTCAGAATTATTTATTAAGCTTTTTACTTAATGTATCTTTTGGGTTAGACGTCTTTCAAATTTTTGTTTTTGAGGGAAAATCTCTAGCATTATGGGGTTCTAGTCACTTGGCAATTATATAAAGGGGCTTGTGTAGCAAAGAATGCTGTATATTGGAGGGGGTAATATCTCACCATTTTCACTTCTTATTTTGAAATGACTGAAGAACATTTTTTCTTTGTTTTATCTAATTATATTTATAAGAAATTGTAAACAATTTAAAGAAAAAAAAAGAACAAAGAAAGTCGAGATGATCTCATTCTTAGTGAGGCTGCAAGCAGTGCGTGGGGGGAGAGTTAAAGTGGAAATTTGGGTGAAAAGAAACAACTCAATGCTGCGATGGCCAAGTTTTTTTTTTAAAAAAAGATTTTACTACAATCAATCTACTACTACCTTTACTAACAAAGTCTTCAAATTTACTACCATAAAAAATTCCTTTTATTGTATTACCTGAAAAATAAGTTTGACTAAAAACTACTAATACAAGTTGTAACACACTAAAACAGAAATATCTAAGGAATCAAGGTAACGCTACCAAAATCCTAACAAACTTACTTTGCATCAGTTATCATGCAGTCAACATGCAAATCTCATTTCGCTACTTAGTCACCAGTGAGATGTGTGCGACACAGGCCAACACAAAGACACACTCAGTGAAGACTTAAGTGAACTTTGACCACTAGTCCACTAAAGGAAATAAATTGAAGACTAGAGAAAAACAAAGCAATCGGCTGCGTTCATTTGGCTTCAAACACGGTGTAGTGCTCCAGGCTGAACTCGGTGCCTTTATGCTCAACTAGATAACGAACAAAAAAATACTGTTTCAAACAACACTGTGTGTATGTTTAAAGTTTTGACTACCTCAATAACTCCTGGAGAGTCCTGAAACAGTGGGTTAGTGCAAGTTATTAATAGCAACAACAACAAAAAATAACATTAAAAAATTTAAACAGCTGACAAAAGTATAAACAACATGGTAGATTACTAAGGAGTCTTATCTTATCTTATCTTATAATCTTATAAAATACAGACGTTACTTCAAAAAAGAAGATAATTACGTCCGACGCGTCATGCATGTAGAGTCAATGTAGAAGACCAACAGTAATAGCCATAATTTAAACCAAAAGCAATAATTATTAGAAGCCAGTTCCATACAACTACATAAAAAGTAATGTTACAATTATTCAAAGAGTTAGTTGGCCAAATGCTTTATTATTGTATTCTAGACTATTAAGACCAATCTTAAGTAGTACATCAATGACTATAGATAAATAAATATTAAACATCTACTTCTTGAGACTTTTATTATTCAAGTCTATACCCAAAGTGTTAATACACAGATATGATAAGTCGTGACAAATAATGATTGATATAAATAGTCTAAATACATTGTGACAAATATGCTGATGTCATCTAGGTGACGGAGGCTAACAGCAAGTGGAAAGATCCTCTGTATCACTGTTATGGACTTATGACACCATGTGATAATCAATTCATTAGAATAGATATGATATATGACAATCATCATAAAATACAATCTTAATTTTTAGCCCAATATGTCTAATAAATACTAAACTGAAAAAAAAGAACAACTTATGTTGGTAACCTGCAAGAATTGCCAATTTGATGAGTCTCATTCATTGAAAGGCACTTGACTGGAACCCACAAGGAAAGAGGAAAGTAGGCAGACCCAAGCAAACCTGGAAGAGGTCAGTCATCAGTGAAGCTGAGGGTACTGGAATGACATGAGAGCAGATGAAGAAAGCTGCTCAGAACCGAGTTCGGGGGAGAGGTGTGGTTGTGGCCCTATGATCCCCTGGGAGTGCACAGAATTAAGTCAGTCAGTCAGTCGATTCATTGAAAGCTAATATTAGTCAAGTTTATTAACTTTCAGTAGGAAGTTCTATACTAAAGAATGTTTTACTGATGTGTACAATACAAATATGTTAATATGTTGAAGTGAGTTGGATACATTACATTACATGCAGTTAGTTCAGTTAGCAAATATTGATCTTGGTGGAAAAGTTTGATATAAACTAAAGTTTCATATAATCAAAGTATGATATAACCAAAGTTTGATATAACTAAAGTTTGATATAACCAAAGTTTGAAAGCATGAGCATTTTTACTTTGAGTACATATTGAAATATAGAAAAAGTCACAGAGATTCTTGACTATATCCTTCAAAACTGCATATTTTATCAAAAGGCCTGAACAAGATAACGGCCCATAAAACATCCCTTTTGAAGACAAATAAATTGTATGGAGCACTGCCTGATTTGGAAACCACTGCGCAGTTTATCTTAGATATACGTCTAGATATTTGAACTTCTAACTTCACAACGAGAATGAAGATGAATACCATTGTGTAGACTATTCCACATTCAGATATCACTGTGACAGAAGGTCTTACCTTGCCCTCTCTAAGCCAGATGACATCAGCCTCAGGGTCGCTCACATCACACTCCATTGTAGCCTTCTCTCTCTCCACTGCCTCCACATCTTCAAGTTTTCTCAAGAATTCCCATTCTGGCTCTGAAAAAAAAAAAAAAAAAAAGTCATTCTCTGGTTGACACAACCTTCAAGTTACATCAATGCAAAGCAGGGCATTTTGATGCAGCACAAAAAACTTATTTTTTTAAAGTGTCATCCAAAATTCTAGGGCCAAAATGGCTAACACCAAAAATAGTCCAGGCCAAAATGGCTGCACCTAAGCAACATCAGAGAATAGAGTTGATACAATATGAAGATTTTCTGTGTTACTGTCACTTTTTGTTTAACATTGACTTTGGGCATAATAGTCACTTGAAAATGAGTATAGATGATCTTCTTATCAAATACAGACATTACTTCAAAATGTTAAGGTGTCATCACTCCTCTATTGCCACAGAGAAGATTGCATTGGTTTGGAGGTGTCACTTGATTGCCAGATAGAAGAATTTCCAAAGACTATGCTGAGCTTGCCCAGCAGAGTCAGGCCTAAGGAACCACAAGACTAACCTACAGAAATGTCTGCAAACTTGATGTCAATGAAAATACTTGGGAAGAAATTGCACAAGATCAGACAGTATGGATCTACTTTCTTGCAAATGGAGTGCGGTGGTCTTAGACAAGAGTAAGAGGAAAAAAAAGCTACTCTGACCACTAGCCCTAAAAATGTGCATGCATCAAAGCAAAGTTTGCCCCTTCAGAAGATTTTGCCTCAATTCAAGGAGAAACTGACACCAGTAACTCATTAGGATCATCCAATGTCCATTGTCTTTCAAGACAGATGGAGCCATACCACCCCACACAAATCCTAATTATGTCCATTGTCTTTTATAACAGAAAGAGCCGTACCACCCCACACAAGACCTATGTCAATTGTCTTTCAAGAAAGAAAAAGCCATACCACCCCACGCAAGTACTAACTGTGTCCATTGTCTTTCAAGACAGAAAGAGCCATACCACCCCACGCAAGTACTAACTGTGTCCATTGTCTTTCAAGACAAAAAGAGCCATATTATACCACCCACACAAGTCCTAACTATGTCCATTCTCTTTTAAGACAGAAAGAGCCATACCACCCCACACAAGTCCTATGTCCATTGTCTTTCAAGACAGAAAGAGCCATATTATACCACCCACACATTGTCTTTTAAGACAGAAAAAGCCATATTATACCACCCACACAAGTCCTAACTATGTCCATTATCTTTTAAGACAGAAAGAGCCATATTATACCACCCACACAAGTCCTAACTATGCCCATTGTCTTTTAAGACAGAAAGAGCCATACCACCCCACACAAGTCCTATGTCCATTGTCTTTCAAGAAAGAAAGAGCCATACCACCCCACACATGTCTTAACTAGACATTACATTAGCTCTCAAGGACAAACTCACAATTACAGTATTTAAAAAAAACAACAATTAAAACAAATGCAATACAATCCTAAAGCACTACAAGTGAGACCTTTTCACCAGCACTGATCAAAGTCTGTAACAGATGTTTTTATTATAAAGCCTTATTAAAGTCTATTTAAAAAAAAACAATAACGTCATTTAAAGACTTACCAACAACCAAGACCTTAGTACTGGTCTTGGCATCACCACACTGACATGTATAGGTGCCTTCATCCTCTGGAGTAGCATCAACAATCTTAAAAATACATCGGTTTTCTCTGCGTTGGATTTCAAACTTGCCAGGTGTGTACTGAAATAGACAGAATGAAGTAACATAATGAACATTGGAAGTTTATCACAGAATCAGATCTCAAACTTTTATCACAAAATCAGATCTCAAACTTTTATCACAGAATCAGATCACAAACTCATTGCTTCCTATGTCTTATGGAGGTGAGAGATACAGACACTTAAGTCTGTCTTCAGTGAAAAATTAATGTTTGAAAATAAAAAAGCAAAAAAATACATTAAAAAAACAGTTATGTATATGAAACATGTATGTGAAACATATCACAAACGCTATACCAACAAAATATACCAGACACACTATTTCTATCAAATACAGCACCCACAGCAGTTATATTGTATTGCTCACAAAGAAGCTATTAAAATTATTTCAAGTTTTACAAGTTAAAATATAATATGCCTACAGTGGTATAGTTGTCTAACAGCAGTTTGGTGCTGCAAGTCAACAACCATCAACAATGATCCAGACATACCTCAACATACCCAAGCCCCACACATACTCAAACTCCACTAATACCTCACACTTTATACATACCCCACTCATACCTCACAACCCACACCTACTCCACATTCCACAAATACCCACATACCTAACACTCCATACATACCTCACACTCCATACATACCTCACACATACCCTAACTCCACAAACATCCCACACTTCACAAATACCCCTTCGCATTTCACAAATATGTCACAACTTAAATGTCAAATTTATGAATTATAACAGGGAGAAGAAAAGAACATGTTTTTGAAAAAAAAAAAAGATGATTAGAAATTGAACTAAAAATTAAAGGAGAGATTCATAACAATCTAGTAGTATTATCTTCTTATATAATACAGACGTTACTTCAAAAAAGATGATGATTACATCCTACATGTTATCTATATTACAGATAGCCAGCGATAGCAATAAAAAAAAACCCCACAAACTACAGACTCCAATTTATCCTACAGGCAAGTAGGTTGATGATCCAATGTTTCTAGCCTAAGGTTCTATTTAAAATCATGTTATAATGGCATACAAAGTGTTCTTAATGTCACATTAAACAACTTTTGACAGTTGAGTTACATGCAGAAGTGTGAAGTGCAGCCATGGATTATGGGCCTTTAAAATTGTTGGCACTTCCCTTCACTGTCCCATTCATTTCTCATAAAAACTCGTCTGATGAATGTTTTAATGTCAAAATTTTTTTGTTCAAATCGATTTGGAGTTAAAATGCTTGTGAAAAGACTAGATCTAGATCTAGCAGTGCAGTGCCCTCCAAACTAAGACAGGTTATTACAGACTTAGTGTTTGTGTACAATCACTTAACTCTCGGGCTTTTACGTAATAATTTAAACAAAAAAATGACAGAATGAATTAGTGTTATTATTATCGTGAATGGAACCTAATAGCATTATATCTGTGTGGCGTTTTGTGTGCATTTAGACTCTAGATCTAGATACAGTTATTTATTGCACGCGTCTTTAATCTTTGGAAACGAAGACATCGCCATTATCATCTACATCTTCTTTTTTGAAGTAACGTCTGTATTATATAAGTATAAGATAATAATAATAATAACAATATTCCGCCTGTTAGAGGGCGGTAATACTGCAGACCTGCCACATCACCTGAAAATTCCTCGGTGGACACTGATAAAGGGACTACAGTGAATTTGTTTCTCTTTGACGAAACTTGACCCTGGCAGTGCCAGAGAATGAATACTCGTTCGTTTCTAGCATAATAATAGTAATAATCTATATTGTCCGTGTGTGTGTGTAACCATTAATCGGTTTATACCACTCAGCCACACTCCTTTTAGTTTTCATTTGATGTAGGGCCCGATTAAAAGTCAATGATAATGGCGATGCCTTTGATTCCAAAGATTAAGGACGCGTGCAATAAATAATTGTATCTAGCCTACTTGAGTCTAATAATAAATGCATACAAAACGCCAAACAGATAGATCTATATTTGCCATTTGCACACTATCGCGACAGAGCGAAATAATTACAAATTAGATTCTATAGATCCAGCCCAAACCTCTTGCATCAAGGTAGGCCTGGTAGGGTACGGCATGACCCCATAGCATATTCTCTAGATTGACTAGATGACAGTCTGGAGCAGTCAATAAGGCAGTGTTACATAATAAATTGTTACAATTATATCTGCCCTCACAAGATAGATCTAGATTTTATACACTTGCCAAGGTGTTACAGTTATAGCGGCGGACAATCATTGTCCCAATGGTTATGCCTGCGCTGGTTGTGGTAAAATATCTAGATCTAGGTCGCAGCTTGGGGGGAGAGGGGGTGAGAGTATCCACGTGACCTACTGGGTAAAACTTTACATCGAAGGCCCCTAGTTTTTCAGGTCACTACTGCACTCCTTATTAATCTTCGGACGTGAAGACAAAGCTTATATAGTAGAGTCACTATTGCGGAGCAGGCGTGTTTGCGGAACAGCTCGTCGAAATTAGTTAAAATCTACTTTATTTTTACCATTTTCTGCTAAACTACAGTAACGGTACTGCGCATGGTCCATTTCTCTACATTTCCAATATAAAGATTTTCCTTTCAAGCAGAAAATTAATTTTGACTCCAGGTTAAAGTTGACAGATGTGGAATCGTCCATTATTTTTCACGTACCAGGAGAAACGCAAGGGTCAGGGCGTAAGGCTTTTTAAAAATGATAATGACACATCACCTGCATGATACACCTATTTTTCGGTTTATAAATGAATGTGGAAAAACTTCATTACCTAGCCATCTACCAGGAATTTAATTTAAAAAAAATTGGGAGGTGTTTCCCCAGTTTTTACCTTTTTAAAGATAGTCACAAAAGTGCGCTTCAACTTGGCTTGGCTACCTAGAAGGGGGTCGACACCCGACTCGGGCAGAGTTGTGTTTACTGAGCACCTTTAGCACGGAAAACCAACTCCTGGATACCCCTTCCCCCCCCCCCCCCCCCACCGGTCCATAAATGAGATAGGACCAAGAGCGCTCTGAGCATGCTATAAGCATGAAAGTAGCGCTATATAAAAGCTATAATAATAATGTTTCTGATTCGCAATGAAGCCGTGACTGTTTATAATATATCAGGACGTTTCACTTCCTAACATGACACTCTTTATACATTCATGATTGATGACTATATTTATAAAGTCGAATTCTCCGAAAAGAAAAAGCTATATGTCAGAAAAAGATTGTGTGATGATGCGAGTTCTTTTAACTGTTAAAAATTACTTTTGTGTGTGTGTGTGTTATTCTTCAAGGACAAGTGCACGTTATACTTGTACAACTTTCTAACTCTCTTTACAAGCTCCAAGTTCTAACTAACTCTCTTTACAAGCTCCAAGTTCTAACTAACTCTCTTTATAAGCTCCAAGTTCTAACTAACTCTCTCTACAAATAATAAATAATTATAGCTTTTATATAGCGCTACTTTCATGCTTATAGCATGCTCAGAGCGCTATGGTCCAATCTCATTTGTGGACCAGTTGGGGGGGGGGAGTTTGCATCTGGGAGAAAGTTTTCCATGCTGCCTCAGTAAACACAACTCTGCTCGAGTCAGGTGTCGAACCTCGAGCCTCCTTCATAGGTAGCCAAGCCAAGCTAAGTTCAAGCGTACGTAGCCTCTCGACCACGCTTTCCAAGTTCCACGTTCTAATTAAAATTAAATCTCTCTTCAAGGTCCTAGTTCTAACTCTCTCTACAATTTCAAAGTTCTAACTCTCTCCACAAGTTCCAAGTTCTAACTAACTAGCCCTAACAAAATTCAGGCCTTAAATACCTTCGATGAAGTCCAGTAGGGAATCGGCGCCGGAGGCGCCATTATCCCGTTGATGGTTAGAAAGGCTTTTATCCAACCACCAGGCCTGGACATGGGGCTCTTCGCCCCTGTCCTGTCTGAGGGCACCCAACGGTAGGCGGCCATATCGGTTGACTGGGCCAGACCGGGCCGTGCCGTGTACACAGCGCGCCGTCCCCGATCTTAAGTCACCCGCTATAAGTGTCAAGGACAGCGCTAACTGCGGGTAGCTTGTCTCATATTCCTATACTGTAACCGCCACTGTTCCGTGCGAGGGTCGCCAATCCAGCAATCCGGAACTGATGACGACCCCCGTTGTGGAACGGCGTGGCGGACTTTTTGGACTGGGTTGCAGGTTTACTTGTTCCATCCCCACCCCGAGTGAGATAAAAAAAAAAAAAAAAAGCTCACCCAGGGAGACCTGCTAGAAGGCCTGGTTCGCTACTCGTTCTTAGCCTGTCCAGATCCACCTCTGGATGTTTCCACCGGAGGGCCACGCTGAGGCGAAGGGTAGCTGGAATATCCTCCGGCCTTAAATACCTTTCTTGCTCCACCCTTACCTTTCCCCACACATACCTGTTCTAACACACCACGTAGACACTTTTATTGCCTCGCGTCTCACAGTCACCCACCCGTATCGTATCAACAAGCAACCGTCTTTCATCCAGGCTTTGATACATCGTATCTCCAGATCCCACAGGTTGACGGACTAAGTCACTAACTACTCATCTAATAATAACCACGTCCCAAGCTGAGTCAACTTAAGAACTGTTATTAACATACTCATAGCTTCATACAGCGCAGTAGTTACATTTTGATACCATTAAGTCAATATATAATACTAAATTTATAAAGTAAAAATAATTGTGGCTCGCAAAAATTTATCCCTTACATTTTTGGCCCGCTCCTCATAAAAGTTTGCCTATCACTGCTGTAAATAAAATATAGTCATGAAGCCAGGGCCGGCCTTTGGTGATTGCAGGCCCTAGGCGAAGATAATAGAGGGTCCGAAAATACCGAAAAAAATACGCAATGAATTAAAAACCTACCTGTACATTATTTCTAAATTAACAAACAAATTAACAAATAAATTATAATTCTTATAGCGCCGATAGCACTAATGTGCTTTATGGACTAGGACTGCTTTATTGATCTTATGGAAATGTGTTGTGATTACAAGGACCCTTTCTTTCAAATAAAAACAATAACAACACACACATTCCCACAGACACGAGGTGCTCATTGAGTCACTACACACAGGCGTCTTGATCCTGTTCACATTTCCAAGTCAACGAGCAGCGTGATACAGTCTGACCGAGTAAGGAACGAACGTGTAGGCCTATTTGTACAGTTCTAGTCTTGATTGACACAAGTCATCACTACAGTCACCCACCAGTATCGTATCAACCGTCTTTTATCCAGACATGCGCCCCTATCTGAGAAGACAACAGCCACCCGCTCCATCAGTACTTCGTCAAGTCGTCACACACACGCCTGTGTGTAGTGATTCAATGAACACATTGTGTCTGTGTGAATGTGTTTGTTGTTATTGTGACGACTTGACGAAGTACTGATGGAGCGGGTGGCTGTTGTCTTCCCAGATTTTTACGATTTTGCTGAAAGATTCACCAGTAAAGAAATCACGTTTCGAAATTTTACCAAAAATAATAATAATAATTACAGCTTTTATATAGCGCTACTTTCATGCTCTTTTGTGGACCAGTGGGGGAGGAGGGGGTATCTAGGAGTAGGTTTTCCGTGCTGCCTTTGGGCGCTCAGTAAACACAAGTCTGCCCGAGTCGGGTGTCGAACCTCGAGCCCCCTTCTAGGTAGCCAAGCCAAGCGCACTTGGCCTCTCTCGCTTCCCACTTGCTTTAATTGACATAGAAGTGATCAGGACACACGCAACATGAATGCTATATATCTAGATATAGTCTGGCACGCGACCAATATATAATATATAAAAAAAAAAGGAAATCTAAGAATCTGGATTGGTACCATATTTTCATAAGGAGTAGAATGGGAAAAAAACAAATTACACAAACAGTTGACAAGATCTACATATTATATATATATATATATATATATATATCGAAAAAACAAATTACACAGTTAACAAGATCTACTAGTTCTACTGATAATAAAGGCCTAAAGAGCATTTCTAAATGTAAGGGAGTGGAAACGTCTGTCCAACGGGTAGCTTTTGTTATGATGACCGCGTGGTCTATACAGAGACAACTGTCGCATCGTGACGTAGATCTTGACGAGCGCACTAAGCTTTACGACTAAATTTAGACTTCTCAAGGAATTCGTTTAGATCTACAGCTCATCTAAGATAAATTAAATACGATGATTTTTATTAGAGCCTTTCTCTACCAAACACACAATTTAGTATCTTATCTTATAAGTTACAGTCGTTCCTTCAAAAGAGAAGATAATTACGTCCTACAGGCTTCAATACTGCTTACTTTCGTAGCGTCGCCAGCCCTCGGGGAAATCTGGCACTAACTGTCAAAGAAATCTGGCAGCATTCTTTCTATTGCACAGACTTTTCATTTCAAATTATCGATTTTTTAAAAAAAAGGTCTTTATAGGCTAGACTTCTATAAGGTGTGTTGATAAGGTCAACAAGACCGTCACACAGGAGAAAGTCAACCAGTGTCACGCATACCACAAAGACAGCGACTGGTAGTGTTAAAGTGGCTTAAGTCACTTGTGTTATATTGACCATAATCTAAAGGTCTTCTTAGGAGGATTGGATACTAAATGATACAATCTTCTATCAGGTAAACAAAATGACACATATATTATATAGGGTAATTTATAAAATAAATACATAATAATTAGACTATACTATTATATATAATACAATGTAGACTAATTTAGTCTAAATTTAATCTAATGGACGATCTGTATGTTTAATAGAGAATCTCACTCAGTATGGTGCCGATAAACGCAAACACTGATACAAACATTCTGTAGATTGTAGATACTAGGAATAGATATCAAAACAGATTTATGAAAAGATTGTCAATACACAAACACACACAAGAGGAATAGATGTAAACACACAAAGACACGAACACACATAGAGGAATACACATAGGTCCTACATAAAGGTCGAAATGTAGAGCTGATCAGGTGAAAAGGATGGCTGCCTGGTCGTGCGGTTTGCGCGCTGGGCTGTTGTTCGGATTTATCGACGGTCGAGGGTTCAAACCCTGCCCGCTCCCATCCCCCCGTCGTCCTGCGGGAGGTTTGGACTAGGAAGTAAACTATCTTCAACTCTGAAGGAACATCCGAAACATGTAATACAAACAAAACAAACAAAAGGCTGTGTACCCCAGTCAATTTGATAGAACTTATCAAATAAACAGGCAAAAAGCAATTAACACAGACTGTTACGAACAGATGAGACTCTTAATCATAAACCATACAGACTTATCTATAGTATAACTTTAGTACAGGGACTTTATCTTGATTCAACAAATAATAATATGTCAATAATAATCCCTCAGAGACCCACATTATCTTACAGCGGTTCTAAAATTATTTCCTTTGGTATACATATTTATAACATGCTTGTAATTCAATATCAATATTAATTTTTAAGGTCATATGACCGTGACCTACTTTTTCAATTTGTTCCACAGGTGACCCACTGGGCTTTGTTGGTAATAATTAATATATTTTTATGAAAGTAAAAAAAAAATATTTTTAAAATGTTAGAAATTTATAACCCCATTTATATTACTCCATTTTCGGATCTTTCTATATCTTCAATCTTCTTTCAACATGCATTCGCACCATATTATAAATTATAAGCTTGGGCAGGTCTAGCGTATCTATTTTGAAACCTGCTTTAACCTCCTATAAGTAATATAATAAAAGCTTTTCAAGGGCCTAAATATTATCAAACAACAAAGTTGTTGGAAATTAGTGTTTGTGTTGAAAATTAGGCTAAGTCCTATAGTAAAGATTAATAAATCTCAGAATATTTTATGTATGTTGAGCGTTCCACAACCTCTCCAGGCCACTTTGACTAGATACAATCACTGCCATATTTCTCAATACTGCACAGCTTATCCCCCTTATTCTATATAAAACAAAATTAATTCATTTCAACCAATTGATTAACTAACTGGTTAATGTTTTGATTGATTCATGTCTTGTCTTCGACTATGAATAATTGTGCGAAATTTCAAATTGATCTGAGAATGGAAAGTGGAAGAACTGACATGTTGAAGAATCCACCCAGACAGAAAGAGTGAATTGATATAAAAAAGTAAAAAAAAAACAAAAACAAGAAGAAATGGTGGACCATTGTAATGGAACTAGTTCTCACTAAAATGAAATAATTTAAAATTCTCTGCTTGAAATAGACTTCAATAACCATTTAAATAACGATTTCTAGTCAGAAAACATGCTTAATAGTTGGCCACAGTGACACTATGTACCTACCAGCTGATATATTTGTGTTTGTTCATAATAGATGTTATGAATTAAAAACAAATGCCCTAAGTTTTGTGCATACTATGATAGCCTCCACAGTACTACTGTTTAAGTCAGGCAGTTAAATTTAAAGATGACAGAATGTTGATGTCAAAGTGAAGACACAGTCCAGATGTCAAATTAGAGGTTATCTACAAGACTGAGATGATCAGAGCTGACCCAGTCCAAGGATGGGGCTATGGACATCAGGGAGAGAGACAGTTCAGTACTGCACCGGTAAGATGTACTTTTAAACAATCTTAACACCATTTAGACTTCAATGCATTATGCTAGTATTAGAATAATAGGCATTGATTGATTGATAGATTTCGCATTTTAGAACAAACTAGGGGAATAAGGGGAATAACTTTTCATGAAGCCAAAAAAGAAAGTATTCAATGCATTGGTCAGGATCACTTGCTAGTATTAGAATAGTAGGTCTTGATTGATAGATTTAGTATTTAAGTACAAAGTAGGGGAGTAAGGGAAATAACTTTTTCCATGAAGCCGAAAAAGAAAATACTTTTTTCCTTTTAAACAATGATATACTTGATGACAATGTATATTAAAAATGTCTCAAGTTGGATCAGGAAACTTTCAATTGAAGGCAAGACACAAGTTTAAAACAAAGTCATGCAAGACCAAACAAAAACTAAACTTGGACTAACAAGGTTTCACATACCCTGTTGTGTCAGGCAATTATCACATACAAACAAACCTCATAACATTTAGTTCTTGCTAACACTATCATACGTAAGTAAAGCTTTCATTTAAAAACCTGATGGTGAGCACTTTCCAGTATTTGTGTTCAAATTAGCAATAGTATTAAGTGGTCAACACAATGACCCAGCACTTTTACAGTTGGCAGAATATGTCAGGCATGCCACATCAGTGCTGAGTGGGAGGGGGGGGGAATTCACATACAGTGATTATAAGCCTTAATAGCCACCAGATCTACACTCAGCAACTATGGGCTTAGGTACAGATGTCCCCCAATGTTATAATAATAGTTTCCCATTAACTTGGTTCTGTCTAGTCTGTTTTCCTGAAGTAGTTATTAAGGAGAATGAACCATTATGCTTGTGCGATATTGCATAGCTCAATAACAATTCTGATATCTTGTGTTTAGGCCTATAATTCCATCCCTTATCCACATGATGTGATGGGGAGTCAGGACTCGCTCCTGGAAGACTCTGATGAGGATGAGCTGGATCCCTTTGATGCCATCTATGGAGAGTTAGATCTCCAACGTGTCTATGGTCAACAGCTGGCTATATGGACACACAGAAACCCAGACACAGTGGCGCTGTTCACCCCCATACAGGGAGACACTTTTATGAACATTGTCACGTTTGCTAGAACGTCACTTCAGTTTAACTCAGCAGTAGACAAGGTCAGTCTTTGAAACGTAGATATGGTCAGTCTTTGAAACATTTTAGATAACTAAAGGTAAGTCTTTGAAACCTGTAGATAAGGTCAGTCTTTGAAACCTGTAGATAAGATCAGTCTTTGAAACCAAACCTGTAGATAAGGTCAGTCTTTGAAACCAAACCTGTAGACAAGGTCAGTCTTTGAAACCTGTAGATAAGGTCAGTCTTTGAAACATTTTAGACAACTAAAGGTAAGTCTTTGAAATCTGTAGATAAGGTCAGTCTTTGAAATGTAGATATGGTCAGTCTTTGAAAAATTTTAGACAACTAAAGGTCAGTCTTTGAAACCTGTAGATAAAGGTCAGTCTTTGAAACCTGTAGTTAAGTTCAGTCTTTGAAACCAAACCTGTAGATAAGGTCAGTCTTTGGAACCTGTAATGAAGGTCATTCTTTGAAACCTGTAGATAAGATCAGTCTTTGAAACCAAACCTGTAGATAAGGTCAGTCTTTGAAACCAAACCTGTAGACAAGGTCAGTCTTTGAAACCTGTAGATAAGGTCAGTCTTTGAAACATTTTAGACAACTAAAGGTAAGTCTTTGAAATCTGTAGATAAGGTCAGTCTTTGAAATGTAGATATGGTCAGTCTTTGAAACATTTTAGACAACTAAAGGTCAGTCTTTGAAACCTGTAGATAAAGGTCAGTCTTTGAAACCTGTAGTTAAGATCAGTCTTTGAAACCAAACCTGTAGATAAGGTCAGTCTTTGAAACCTGTAGATAAGATCAGTCTTTGAAACCTGTAGATAAGGTCAGTCTTTGAAACCTGTAGATAAGATCAGTCTTTGAAACCTGTAGATAAGGTCAGTCTTTGAAACCTGTAGATAAGGTCAGTCTTTGAAACCTGTAGATAAGGTCAGTCTTTGAAACCTGTAGATAAGGTCAGTCTTTGAAACCTGTAGATAAGGTCAGTCTTTGAAACCTGTAGATAAGGTCAGTCTTTGAAACCTGTAGATAAGGTCAGTCTTTGAAACCTGTAGATAAGGTCAGTCTTTGAAACCTGTAGATAAGGTCAGTCTTTGAAACATATTAAACAACTAAAGGTGCAATGAAGTTAAAAGTGGTGGAAGGCCATGCTATACTTTTGCTTGTAATAAAAAGATCCAACCAACCAACCAATCAAGTCTTGCAAAGTCTAGTTCCTAGCTCTTTCTCTTTTTCAAGTAAGTGAAAGATTAAACGGTCATGCTAGTTAAAAAGGTTCTGATGTCACACAGACAAAATCATTAAAGAAGAAAATTAGAAAAGTTTCTTGTGTGTATGGTGGGGGTGGGGGTAAAAATATTTGACATGTTATGGATGTTCCTTCAGAGCTGAAGATAATTTACTTCCTAGTCCAAACTTCCCACAGGACGACGGGTGATGGCAGGGGGCAGGGTATGATTAAATGACAGTCCATTGTGCATATCGCACAATAAAGCGGCCATCCAAAATAAGTAATAATAATAAGCTTCTTATTCGTTGAAGATGAGCACAACCTTCTTGCCGATGTACTCTAAAGACGGTTGCTATGTCCTATCTTCACTTTGAAGAGCTGAATGCACTCAAAGCTTGGTTGGGTCTATAGCAGTGTTTCCTTTTGCTCTAAGTGTTTTGTCTAGAATTGTTTCTTTGCTCTTGTCTATTCTCTTTGTTTCATAGCTGTGACATTCACAGGTGGTAGTAGTGTGTAGGGTAATGGAGAGGTTTGAAGAAAAAGATTAAGTTAAACAATGACGGGAGAGAAAGACTATCTATACTTTTACTTTCATGATCTTTTTCTTACTCTGACATAGTAAAGGGTTTATCAGATCTCATATTATAACAGAACTGTTTGTAGATAGATGCACACAGTAAATGTGATATATGAACAATCTGTTCCCTCTAGATGATGGTCCTACTGCCAGGTCACAAGAGACCCCTAGATATGGACAGCGTGTTCATTGTCAAGCCAGGCACAGCCATACTGATAGCTCCACTCTATGACTATATGGTAACTCTGGAGGTCAAACAACTCAATCAGAAGATAGACATGGTGGTATGTAGACTTTAGATTGGCATGTAGATAGAGTGAACCATCGCAATACTTTAATAAGATTGTTTCTTACATACATGAATGACTGATAAGAGAGATTAATGACCAATGGCAAGATTACTTCCCCTTTCAAATTCAAGAACAAAATATGTAGTGTGATTTAATCCCTGCCTGCTCAATCAATCAATTTAAAAAAGTTATTTTAAATCTCATTATAACTATCTTATCTTATATGATACAGACATTACTTCAAAAAACAAGATGATTACGTCCTACGCGTCATGCATTTAGTCATGCATATTAACCAATGACTTAAATTCTGCCAAGTCACTGGTTTTCCTGGCTAGCTCAGGCAACCCATTCCATGCTCTAATATCTCTAGGGAAGAAGGAGCTTTTGTACAAATTTGTCCTAGCATATGGAACAAGGAATAAGCTTTTATCTTTGTGTCTTTCTGAGTATTTTATTAGGTTTTGTTTTTGTATTTGAAGATTATGGTTCAGTGTTTTATGTATAATTGCTACTTTACTTTTAAGTCTTCTATCCTGAAGGATTTCTAAATTTAGTGATTTTACTAAAGGCGTTACTCTAGTCAAATGTGAATATTCATTTGTTATGTATCTCACTGCTCTATTTTGTGTCTGTTCCAGATTCTTAATGTTTTCTTTTAGCTTTTAAGAAAAACATTCCTTCCCACACATAGCATTGACAGCAATTTGGTCAAATAGTCAAAGATTTTAAGTCCTGGTTGTCCAGGATTTGAAATCACAACACAGATTCACAATAAGCAGAGGAGAATGTTTTAAGTTAAATTGCTTTTGTATGGCACAAATGTCATGTTTCTAGCATGCTCAGATCACTACGTCCCATATCTTCTGTTGACCTGTAGGGGGAGGGTATTTAGGAGATGATTTCTGATCAGCCTATAGGCACTCAACAGACACATTCCTGCTCTAGTAGAGATTCAAACTCAAGCTCCCTTGATAGGTAACCAAGTGGTTTTACCTTCTCAGCCACACTGTGTTTTAGTATTTTGTATTCAATATCAACTACACCTACCATATCACATACATTTTTTGAATAATAAACATAAAGATACATTGAAGACACTACAGTCCCATCATTTCCAATCAAAGTAACTGATTAGGTAACAATTAAAAATAAGATTTGGTTGATTGTCTATTAAGTATTAATATTATCTGTCAACAGATTCACATCACAATGACTGTACTAGAACTGAAGACCAGGCTACACACAGAGAGAGGCTACCCAGTGGAGAGAATAGATCTATTGTATAAAGACAGACCCCTGGAGAATGTCAGATATCTGTTTGAATATAATGTGGCCCACAGCAGCACTCTCTTTGTTCTACTCAATCTGAAGAATGACATTCTGGTCCACGTTGAGACATTCTGGGGCAAACAGTACCATCTCTACGTAGACTCCTCCACGACTGGATTTGGTATCATAGCGAGTATACTGAGACGTACAGTCAGTCAAATGATTGTCGACGTGGTACAACTATATGAACTATTTCTACCAAAGCATTCCTTGGTTCTATACCTTGGGTCTAGAGTCATAGATTGGGATAACTGTCTCGGATTTTATGGCATCGAAGATGGCAGTGTACTAACCATGTCCACTATTGGCCTAGCTAATGATATGGCCATTCAGCCAGTGCCTGTCACATTAGACGACGGCCGAGAGAAACAGATCATGGTGTCTAAATTTGACAGATGGTCTGTCGTGGCCTTGAAGCTACACGGGATGACTGGCTACCCTGTCAATCTAATGCAACTGATTAAGCATGGCAGTGTTAAAATAGACTTTTCTGATACAGTAGGATCCACTACGATTTCAAAGCCAGTCAAACTGGATGTCTCTGCTATGAAGGTGGATGACGACCTACTGTATGGAATACCTTTAAAATTTAAAATTGCCAGAGGAATCACAGAGCTGCTTAAAGTGGCCCCAAGCCGTACGATCAAATCAGTGAAGGAAACACTGGAAAGAATCGGTGTCCCCAATGCATCCCTGTATGACCTAGTGATAGATGGTTACAAGTTGCCTAACAATAAGAGAGTTGTGGATGTTATAGAAGAATATAAAGTCCCCATTGAGCTCAGTCTGAAGCAGTATCCAGTCTTCATTCATGGTCACCAGAATGTCATATACAAAATGCTAGCGTACAGCAAAGAGACGCTAGCCACATTTCTTATGCGAGTTAACATGAAGACAGGGCTCTCTTTTGATAAATATTTGATTTTAGTTTGTGGCACAGTGCTAGATGATGATGAGAACCTGCCAGTATTTGACACTAAGATATCACTCAAGTCTTCCTTATTTCTCGTACCCAGGAAGCAGTACAGATCCTTCTTTGTACTCCACGGTGATTGGTTGGCCAAGATCAGAATACCAACGTACCCAAAGTCCCAACAAATTAAAGACATTCTCTGGAAAGAGAGGCATGTGCCTGAAGGTGGTCTTGCTTCTATTGGGACATTTCTGCAGTGGTACTTTGGGGCCCAGAACAGAGATGGCAGTACTGCTCAACTTGATGTACCACTTAAGGAGCGAATGATGGTCTATGAACAAAAAATTGGCAACAAGTACTTACACATGAAGGTAGAACCACAGCAACAACCCAGAACTAAGACCAAACATAAACATGGTCAAATACTGGACAATAAAGCGTTGGACAAGCTGGTCAAGCTGGAGCGTCAGAAAAGACACAGAAATCAATCACTTCCACCTGGGCATGACAGAAGGAAGTTGCGATTGCCGCAGCTTCCAAGACACATGTCTGCAGACGCACTGAGAGCAACCGAGCAACATGGCCACAAAAAGAGGAAAGCCTACACCACTGATGCTAACTACAACAGAGGACACCACAACATACACAGAAACAGATCAGATGGTCAGTATGTTGTTCCACCTCCAGTTTACAAGTACACTGATGGTGGCAGTGAAGAGAACAAAGAATGGGTTTTCTGTCTGAGACATGATTACACTTTACCAGTCAAAGGAAACAAACAGAGAATAGATCAACACTAATCGACAAATTATCTACTAATATCAACTATCAATGGATCTAAGGAAAGAGTTAGAGACAAATTTCAATAAAAATATATGTGATTTCTTTACTTTAGTGTGTGATATGAATTGAGTAGTATGCAATTTATTACATTATCTGCTTCTATAAAAAACATGATCTCAATAAAAAAAAAATATTAAAAAATGTGTGTGTGGCAAGTTCTGACCTGACAGTGTGGCAATGATAAAACAGTGCTACTGACCTCAATGACATCATCTCCTTTGTACCATTTGACTCTGGCTCTAGGGTCAGACACAAAACATTCCAGGACTCCAGTCTTTTTCCGTTTTACTTTGTATGTATCAGGCAGTTTCTGGGTGAAGTAATACTCTGGTTCTTTGGCTGAAGATGGTGATAAAAGTAACAAAAAGAATAACAACAGTTGTGTCCCAATTTAAAGTCAATTCAAGAAGTTTCAAAGCAACAAGAAAACAAAGTAATCTCTCTGTAATCTATATGACACTCGTACTATTAAGGGTTTTCTAATAGCTTTATTAAACAGTATATTTAACTCTTTCTCTCCGTAATTATTTTCCATGTTCCAATGGAGTCATTCACTTTGCTCATTTGTATTTTGCTATCCTATTTTTATTAAACTTCAATAACTTTTTTGTTTGTTATCAGAAAATGTTTTATTTGGTATAGAATTTAAGAAGACTTCATGCTCTTTTAAGACAATGCAAATTAAAGTTTGTAAAACCAAAAATTAATTTAATGTAATGGGGTCAAATCGACGTTGGTATCGTCAATTAGGAGAGAAAGAGTTAAAATCTATTTAATCCTGCCACTAACTATACAAATAAATACTTGAATGGTAACTAAAGTAACATGTCAACTCTTTGTATTAAATATCAATATACGCATATCTGTCCAGTGGTCAGCTGTAACACCACTATCATTTTGTGACCATGTTTCTTTTTTGGGTGAAGATTATTTTTTTAAGCCCCTGAATTGCATTATTGTGAACCAGTTGTGTAGTATTTTCACATGACCATACAGTCCCATTTGTGAGCTGCATGTTGGTGATGTGAAACACAGCGTGACTTCAGGAAGCCTGCACTAAGTATTTGTCTCATGAATGTGATGCTATATTTTGTTTACTAATGTTGATCTAGCTAATTTAATGTAATTGATGTATAGGCCTCTAAATGTTGATTGATCAAAGTAATGTTATTTCTTTTTGCTTTTATTGACCTCTGCATAACTAGCTTTATTTGTTATTATAAATGACATTAGATTTTGGATGGTTATCATATGTTAAAAAAATAACATATTGGTCAAAACTGTATGCATGATAAATATTTAAGAGCAGTACTCGAACAGCATATTTTTATTGAGTGTAAATGGTGAATTCATAATCTGGCAAACCATTTGGTCATGTTAGTAAAGGGAATGTGTAAACAATAACATGGAAAATGATGTTAAAACATCTATAGAATAGAGTCCATTCATATTGACTATAGTGACTATTAATGTTATTATATTATTTATGTTTGTATAGAAAAATTTACATAGTCAGTAGATTTGTGCTGTATCTTTTTGTTCTGTGTGATACAACGTTAAATAAAGATAGTTTTTTTAAGGCTGTACATATTTTGAAACAAAGTTTGTGTAAAATTATCTGAATGTTAATACACTACAATTAGTCTCACTTCTGTGTCTAGGTCATTGATCCTGTCGTGAGAGTTACAGCATTGTTTGGACTAGACTTAATACAACCTATATGTTTGTAGTCTGATGGGTAAACAAAGTTTGCATAAAAAGCACTAAAAAAACAAACAACAAAAGGAAAGTACCTTCCACGTAGAGCCAAGCTGATGTGCTAATGTCATTGCACTGGCATGTATATTTGCCTCCATCCTCAACTTTAACATTGTTGATGGTCAACTTGTAGTCATCATGATCTGACTCAAAGTGATACTTGTGGCCATGGAAGATTTCCAGTTTGTTTTTGAACCACCTGAAACACAGATATGCAATTGAAGTATAAATAAAAACACAAAGAGGGGAAACTGATAAACTACAGGAGACATAATTAGATACAATCGAGGTTGTTTTTTTTAACAAATATGAAATTTAATGTTCTGTTCTAAGGCTCCCTTTGAAACCTTGCTTACATGACAATAGTGCTAAAGCTGATTGCTTGGTTTAATCACTACCAAAGTTTGGGAAAAACCATAGAAAGGTACATTCAGGAACACTTTCAAGATTGAGTAAAAAATTCTAGTCTGCACCAGTAATTGTTTAAAATGAATTCCACTTGACAGCCAAGTTCCATCCTATTTCTATCCACCATTTTCCTGAAAATATTCTAACAAAGCCTAACTTTTGTATTGAAATTAGTATCCATAGTTTGCACATTGTGCATGCCCTACCATTCTTTAATAGGAACACATAAAGCCTATTTCTCTGTAGTCCAATAATAGGAAATTAAAAAAAAACAACATCAACCTTGATTAGATGATAGTGCCCTTGTACACTCGTAGAAAGATATGGCCCATCATTTACTTGGGCAGACACTGGTTGATCTACCAAACACTTGGCTAAATATACAATGGCTGATCTGCCAAACACTTGGCTAAACACACACCGACTGATATACCAAACACTTGGCTAAATATACAATGGCTGATCTGCCAAACACTTGGCTAAACATACACCAGCTGATCTACCAAACACTTGGCTAAATATACAATGGCTGATCTGCCAAACATTTGGCTAAACACACACTGGCTGATATACCAAACACTTGGCTAAACACACACTGGCTGATCTACCAAACACTTGGCTAAACAAACACCAGCTGATCTACCAAACACTTGGCTAAACACACAGCAGCTGATCTACCAAACACTTCGCTAAACACACACTGGCTGATATACCAAACACTTGGCTAAACACACACTGGCTGATCTACCAAACACTTGGCTAAACACACACTGGCTGATCTACCAAACACTTGGCTAAACAAACACCAGCTGATCTACCAAACACTTGGCTAAACACACAGCAGCTGATCTACCAAACACTTCGCTAAACACACACCAGCTGATCTACCAAACACTTGGCTAAACAAACACCAGCTGATCTACCAAACACTTGGCTAAACACACACCAGCTGATCTACCAAACACTTGGCTAAACACACACCAGCTGATCTACCAAACACTTGGCTAAACACACACTTGGCTAAACAAACACCGGCTGAGCCAAAATATCACAATATTAAATATCACTCAGAAGGTAAGAATTATTGCATGTTTTGTTTTTTTCTATCTACTAAAAGAGCTGACTTACTTGACTTTAGCATCAGGTTTACAAAACTCTGCAACAAACGTGGCAGAAGCGACACCTTCCAGACACTTGATGTCTTCCATTTCCATGTTGAATTTATCTGGTTCCTACAAATAGTGAAATATAGGTTACGGTCTCCGCTGATTAGGTTTGATTAAAAATCAGATTTTTTTCAAGTACGTTAAACAATATAAGTCAGTAAAAATTTATCTGCTATCAATTAGTTAGTAATTATTTTTTAGTCATAAAAATAAAATAAATTATGTTAAATTATATTTTTTTTAAAAGACTGTTGTAACAAATATTATGATAGTTTAAAAAAAAACACATTGAAAAGTCAATATATTCTTTAAAGCAAGCGGACTATTCATGAACAAGCTAGCGTAACAACAAGCAAAACAACAGCTACATCATCTAAGCAAATAATACCAGCAACATGCTCCATGTATACATGTAATATTTCAATGACACTTCAC
Organism: Biomphalaria glabrata; assembly: GCF_947242115.1. Lineage (NCBI taxonomy): Eukaryota > Metazoa > Mollusca > Gastropoda > Planorbidae > Biomphalaria > Biomphalaria glabrata. The sequence goes on along the minus strand of NC_074720.1, from coordinate 44,116,813 downwards.
ATTATTACAATAGTCAAAGTTGCAAGATCATGAAATACATTGTATTTATATCCAGCACAAGTATTCATGTATAATTTCATGGTCTTGCAACACATGCTGGAATTACAGCACTAGGAATACAAAGTCACCTAGTGGTATTATTCCATCGAATCAAGTGTTACTCCACTTTGCAAACATCAATAGGCCATTCTATAAACTGGAATAACAGCACAAGAAACATGGTCTCAAGTTGAGTCTGTTCAATGGTGTTATTCCAGCTTACGGAACTGAAGAAACATCCACTTACCATCTTAGACCAAATATTTATGAGCCATGACATTATCAACAGAATAATAAGAAAAATAATAATCGTAAATGTCAACAAAAGACTCAGTCTCTACCAAAGTATAAGATGATTGTATATTAAACAATAACAATTCTTTCTACAAGATGTACGCCAACTACTTCACATAGACACCATACCACATAACTTTATCATGCCATTACTAGCCAGGAAATGAAAGCTAACATAGATGATACATGGGTATATCAGAGGAGAACTTCTTGGTTTTTCCTCACACAATCAATGTTGATGTTATAAAAATAATCACATTGTACATACAAATAAACTAGATAAAAAAACAACAACTAAATCAAAGTATTAGGGGAATATATGTATGTACATTCATTACCAAAAACAGTTCATAGAGATGAATACACCACAGTTTTAGTTGTCAAGTTGCTGATACAGGATAAAGGTCAAGAATTAATAGGGTAGAGGTGAGTCTCATTCTGGTTAAAGTTTACAGGTTAGGACGGATACAAAGGGAGACGAGTGTTGGTCATTCTGTACATACAGATCTAGAAATAAACATAATATGGAGACACTGATACACCGGGGCAAGCGGTTATTTTGGTTATCTCTTCATTATGTTAAAATGTTGAAGCGTCCGGTTCACCTCCTTTATGACTTTACGGGGAATCAAAGTCGGCCAATCAGGAATGACTTCTGCTAAAGATGCCCTGCGAGTTTGCATGGATGCTCTGCGGGTTTGTTCCAGAGCCTCTAGTTTGTCAACTGATGCTTTCTTTACTGGTGTCTCGTTTTCAATGGACTGCCTTCGGCTGCCAGGTTTTTGCTATAATCAGTGATGTGAACCAAAGTTAAATTTGTGATATTTCCTAAACTATCAGCAACATTCAGAGAAATGCGGGTAGCTGAGACAGGTGGGCTTGAGACATACACACAAGACACAGACCTAAACATGAAGAAATATAAGAGAGAGAGACTTGAAGAGACTAGCTTTCTCTCTCTCTCTCTCTCTCTGATGAGCAAATAGATCTCATATTATATCATAATCTCATTGTAACTCAAATACAGAGCATGTTATTTCTAAATCAATCGACAAATTATCCTTCAACACAAGCTATCTGCTAACACAAATGAAACTAATATGTGAGTAACACGAAACATATCTCCGGACAGGAGAGGCCCACAGTCACCTGCAATAAATTCAAGCTACAACTTCACAAAAAACATCGGCAGCAGACCTGGTCAATCAGAAACATTCTTTTTCTTCACAAAAAAGAAGTCAGACGTGGAACGAAACATACACATATGAAAATACACGGGTGGACCTCGGTAAACCACTTTGCTGCTGCAGGTCCAGTCAACGAGAGCTACTGGCATGCTGTCAACTAAAGAGTACAGAGTTAGCCAGAAAGAGTGTGAGAGAGACAGTCATTAGAAAAATTTGAAGGTAAAAATCAAAACTTCTGACTATTATAAATAAGCAAAGGCTGCATAAGGCTATGCAGGATAAAGTTGCAGTGCTGACTAAACAGTCCGTGTGAACAGATTCAATCAAAACAAAAAGCAAAGAAAAAAAACTAAAAAGAACTAAAATTGGTGAAAGGTTAAAATGCAGTGATTCACCCCCCCCCCCCTTTTCCAAACCAACAAGCTAGGTTCCCTCCCCTTTAAGGTGTTAATACAAGTCCAGAACTAAAATAATAGTTAATACGACATTGATAATTGTGAAACTAGTGATTGATTCATGAAGGTCATGCATTAAACTAGAAAACGATATATTTATTTTGTAAGATCCCTCGTGTGATTGAATTCTCAGAGAACAAAAGAAGAACAACTATCGCTTTACAAGCTGTCTACCGAAACCATCAATTAGAAACAAAACTTTTCTACAGAAGATTATCAAGACAAAATAAATCAATAGATGTGTCTAGCTACTGCGGCCAAGCTCTGAGCCTTTAAAACATTCCAAACATGAGCAAGAACCTTATCATCGCCTTTGTCAAGAGTGATCTCTTTGGTGTCACGCTCGTATTCCACCTGAGAACGCGACTCTCGACGAGAACGCTGCTGCAGAAGGTTAGGTTAAAACAAAATGATCAGAGTTGTCTTTTCTTCAAAATAGTAAAAAAAAAGTTAAATAAAAGAAATCAAATAGTCTTAGGAATTTTTTTCTACGAGAAAGCAAGTAAGCTATACATTATTAATCAAAGCATTGATTTTATGCCAAAAACATTTGTAATAATATTCTCTATACTTTAGTTATACATTTTTATTTAATTTAAATATCTGATTATACTACTTTACAATATGCCTCAACCAAGTCATTGTTCAAAGGCAGAATATATTGAACTTAAAGTACATCTTCCTTGAGTAAAAAGGTCATTACAAAACATTTTAGAATGGCTACAGCCACTTTTTAAAAAAGTAATGAACCCTAACTGCATTTCTTAACAAGGACAAGAGTGAAATGCTGTGTGAGAACTATTATACGCTGATGAATAAAATGAAAGAGATTAGAAGGAATGATCGAAATAGTTGTTTCCATCTGACAATTACATGTGTACTGCGTCTAGCTAGTAGAAGCAGTTCTTCTCTTACCTTCTCTTCCTCTGAATCACTTCCCTCAGCTTTCTCTACCTTCTTCAAGCTCATCTTCATCACTTCAATCTGGGACAGTCGTCTGCCTTTCTTATCCACTGAAACATATTAAATCAGTTATGCCCCCTTTTTTGGTACATTGAGTGTCATGTTCAGAAATAGAATTAAATGCATTTGTTTTACTAAAGACATTTCTGCAAGTAAACATAAAGACATTATAGACATTGGACACTTTATTGTGCGTTTAAACATTTAAACCAAGCATTTTTTTTTTTTTATTTATGTCAATATTTTATTGTTATTGCAGATATGGAAGTAGCCAAAAAATGTAATTATTTGTCTGGATTTTAAAACCTAATTCTAGATTAAATGAACTAATCAATTTTAAGTAGTGAAAAAGATGTTAAGAAAGATAATTTATAACTCAGAATTGGGATAAAAAACACAAAAAAACAAAGAAAAACAAACAAACAAAATAAACTACAGAGTTTGTTAACAAACACTGAGAGAAACTGACTACTCTGTATTTTACTCCATATAGTGGAGTCTACTGTATTTGACAAGAAAGGGTGGAGTCTAATGTATTTGACATGAAAGGGTGGAACCTAATGTATTTCACTGGATTTAACAAAGAATGCTAAACTATGACTCAAGTCAACAAAGAATGTTTAAATATGACAGAAGTCAACATAGATTGTTCATTTATGACTTGAGTCAACAAATAATGGTAAGTATGACTTGAGAATACTTAAGTATAAGAATACTTAAGTATGATTTGAGTCAACATAGAATGTTCAAATATGATTGAAGTCAACAATGAATGTTTTTAAATATGACTTTACTCAACTAAGAATGTTCCAATGTGACTGGAGTCAACAAAGAATGTTTAAATATGACTGGAGCAAACAAAGAATGTTGATGACAAATGTAAAAAAAAATATTTTTAAAAAAATTATTGGGCAACTCATTTGAAAAAGAAATATATACAAAAATGAAATTTTGCTAGGAGGAAAAAAAAGCAAAAAAAAAAAAAAAAAAAAACATTGTCTTCAAACTAGTCTACTTATGCCTAACTTATTAACAACAGTTAGTTTTTGAAGAAACTACAGAAAAGAAAACTTTAAGACATGTCTAGAAAAAAAAAACAAGATTGACATTGACAGCAAGTCCAGATAGGGATCAACTAATGATAACAAAAAAAATGGCAGGACTTTTCTGTAGAAAGTAACTTGGTTGTAGAAATACAGTTACATGCTGCTAGTCAAGTCTAGTATTTATATGGTGCTGAACCACTAACATGACAAAGTGGCTAGGTGCTTTTTTTTGAAACAATTAAAGCACCTGTGCAGCAAGATGCTTTGAATGACAATATATGCACCTATACAGCAAGGTGCTTTGCTAAACAGATTAAGCACTTCTGCAAGGTCCTTTGTAAAAACAGGTCAAGCACTAATGCTGTAAGGGGCTTTGTAAGAAAATGTTAGCACCTCTACAGCAAGGTGCTTTCGTGAACTAACATAAGCACCTCTTTGTAGACCAAAGCAGCTAGCCATGATGAACTACAAAACATTTTACAGTTTGATTAACAAACAATGTGGCAGAGCTCAGACAACACAACCAGGACTCATGCCATTAGCCACAACATCTCCGAATCAAACACAGATCCCCATTCGTCATGTTGGTCTGTGTGACTCGGGTACACACAAAAAACACATAGTTACATATATACAAGTATCTAAACACATGCCCAAGTGAATGTGTGGAGAGCTACTATTTCAACGATATCATGATCTGTACTGCAAGTAATCATAATTATTTTGTTGATATTTATGACTATCCCACTTAGTTATGCTTTACATTTATATATTCAGTTATTTTTATTACATGTTTCAGATGTTTATTCGGATTTTAAGATAATTACATCCTAATTCTCCCACAGGACGGCAAGAATGGGTTTGAACCCGGGACCGACGTGATCACCGAATGTAAGTCCAGAGCGCATACCACCAAAACCAATCATCCCACAAAATTCTAGGCCAACTGAAGTCAAAATATTTTATGATGGCCTGCTAACAAAAGCCAGTAAACTAAGACATTTAATGATGGCCTGCTAAATTTGAGGCCAGCAAAAGTTGTCTTGTGGGCCAACAGAAGCCAGCAAAAGATATCTCGTGGGTCAACAAAAAGTCAGTGAATATGATGTTGAGTTTTAATCTTTAAAAATAGACAATTAAAATCAACCATTATCCCAAATAAAGTTTAGATCATAGCAGTTGTACTAAATATTCATTGTTTAAACAATTTCTACTAATCTAATTTGGTTTAGAAAGTTTACTCAAATTAGTTCTTTTTCATATAATCAGAAATCAATCATGATGTCAATAAGGTTGTCTTGTCTTTTCTATATTTTTGTATAAGTTATAGACATTTTTTGGTTTACATCAGACATTGTCTCTTAGAAAAAGACAAGTTTGTTTTGAGACGAAACTCTACGCTTTGGTTTTCACTGTGATGAAAAAGCGAGCTCTAGAGGTGAATGTATAGAGTGACGCTCTAACACTACACAACAAGCAAGCTACAAAGCAGCTTAAATAAACACACAGTTTGTGATTGAGGAAGGGACAACTCAGGGGACATCACAAACATAAAAATAAACACAAGTTATGTCCCTTCCAACAGTGACCTTCACACACAGATACCTGTCTCTGAAATGGGAAAAAAAAAATATGTTTGGTCATCATTGACAAAGATAGAAAACATAGCAACAACAACCTATCAAGCTGATCAACAATCAACTAAATATACTTACAGGGAGAAATGCTATCCTGTGATATTCTAGCATAGTTAAATATTTATCAAGTACATCATCAATATAAGCTATGTAAACACATATCTGCAGTACGCAAAAGAAAGTAATATAAACTCAGAAATACAGTCAACAAAAAACACAGATGAAATGTAGTTTGAGAAGAGCTGTACTATCAGGAGTTCCTGGAGGTCTACCTGGTTTCAATGATCCCCAGTCCACATCTTCTTCCTCTGCTTGTTTTTTACCTTGGTCTCTGTAAGACACATCCAATTATGCTTTACTTAGTACTGTGCAAGATGCAGCACTTAAAATGTATAATACAAATAGTAGTAGGCCAGAAGTCCTATGGATATTACTGATCTCTCAAAATACTTCTACTTCTCTTCCCTTCACCTATTCCCTTAGTCTGTTGGACCGTTGGGGCACTGTACTTCTAGTAGCATTTGGGGGCGCGGTGGCTAAGTGATTAAACACTTGGCTTCCAAACCTAGAGTCCTGAGTTTGAATCTCAGTGAAGACTGATTTGAAATTTGGGATTTTTTAGGGCGCCTCTGAGTCCAACAAACTCAAATGGGTACCTGACTTTAGTAGGCGTTTGGTCGTTGTGCTGGCCACATGACACCCTGCTCATTAACTGTAGGCCAAAGAAACAGATGACCTTAACATCATCTGTCTCATAGATCGCAATAATAAATTGCATTGAGACACTTACAAAGAGTGCTATTATATGACTTGGAGCTAATGAAATACCATGACTGAATGTAAAACCAAGAACTAATGTTAGCCTAAGAACATTTCCAGTTACATTATGGTAATGACTAAGGATACTTTTAAAATGAATCAGAATTTGGTTATAATAAAAATCTACAGTCAGTCATCATAATAAAATTGAAAACTTTTCTCAAATCTGTATATTCCAAAATGGCTGACACCAATGATTAGAATAATTTTATGATGTTGGTATATGGTTTTTCTTACACAATTGTATTGACAATTCATTAAGAAAAATAATAACAAGTAATTTAAGTTATCAGACCATGGATTCATTATTGAGAATCAACCATAAATACTTAGCTATATAGTTTTATAACAATTGTATGTAACCTCTAAACCTTAGCTATTTCAAGTTGTCCAACAAACCTGTGTTTTAACAAAGCTCTGTAGTCAAGCTGTGAATCTTTGGGATCTGAAGGAAAAGAAATCAATGAAATTAAGAATGAGATGTTGGACCAGCTATAACAAGCATTTAGGTTGCTAAATGGAACAAGCTGAATGCTAGGTCAAACATTAACGTGACACGGAATTTGTAACAGTTAGAAAAGGATGCACAAAAGGAGACACAAAAAGGATTAGGGATCCCAGGTGAAATACTGGGATCTTTAGTTTTAAAATCTTTGGGCACCTCTGAGTCTTCCCAGATTAGATTATCTGCCCTATAGATGGCAAGGTCTAAAAAGAATTTTACAGCTATTAAAAACAGACTATATTACAACTGCAGGAGTGTTAATGCTAACATAAAAGAATGTTGATGAATGAAACTTCTAGTCTGTCCACAAGGAAGAGCATGACAGTATATATAGTAAAATACATTTTTTTTTCTTTCAAGTACCCTATGATTAGATTTGTCATTCCCCTAATCCCAATTTTTTTTAATTTTAAAGTTTTTACATTGAATGACTGCTTGTACAATGTCTTCAATAGACTGTCCTGCATTGCAAATAAAATGACTGGTTTAATTTTATGACTTTAAAAAAAAAATGAATTTTGAGTATAATGAAAACATCTGAATGAAATGAAATGAAGGAAAATATTTTCGCCAAGATGTTGATAATGCTTGCTATTAGGACACTAAAATTCTTGACATTGCTGACAATAATAATCTTTCTCTATATTTGCTACACGCTTAAACTAATAATCTTTTCAAGTGCCCAAACCTGTTCCAAAGGTATTCTGAGGCACTTTAATATTTTAAGTTGAGAAACAAAATTTTTAAAACATTATATTTTGTATATGTAGCCTAGTTCTATGAGAAACACTATTATATGAGGTGTAGTGATAACTATTTAAGCAATGAGTTACAATGACCGGATTACCTTTAATGAACACTGAGAAAGTAGCTGTGTCTGTGATAGCACCTTCGGATTCAATGTTCACTGTATATTTGGCTTCATCAGTTAGACGTGTTCGCTTGATGCCAAATGTTGATGACAGGCCGTCAACTCTAATAGAGACACGAGAATCATCTTTCAGCTCTCGGGGCCCTCTGTAGAACTTTATAGCTGGGGCAGGTTTGCCTTTAGGATCAGCGGTGACTGTTATTTTCAAGTCATCACCTGTAAAGTGGAAGGATAAATTTTAAAGTTCCTCATTCCATAAAGTGAACAGAAATGTTAACTTTGTCCTTGCTCATGCAAAAAATAAATAATATATATGTCAATGCTAAGAGAAATAATATGAAAATCCTAAAATTATTTTACGTAATCAAAAAGGTCAACACATTTCATAAGATGATTTAGTGTTTAGTGGATGGTTGCCTGGTCGTGCAGTTTGCGCGCTGGTCTGTTGGTTGGATTTATCGATGGTCCCGGGTTCAAACCCTGCCAGGTGCCATCCCCCATCATCCTAAGGGAGATTTGGACTAGGAAGTAAACTATCTTCAACTATGAAGGAACATCCGAAACATGTAAAACATTTTACAACAAACCTCAATAGACTTTTAAATGTCTGAAATTAAGATCTTCTTTATTTTTGTTTGAAAGGGGAATATTGTTATTTGCAAAATCAATGTATTTAACATATTATTAATTGGAAGTGAACCCAGATCATATTGAAATTACAAATAATTAGTTTAAAGTGGTTTATCTTATATAATACAGATGTTACTTCAAACAAGAAGATAATTATGTCCTACGAGTCATGCATTTAAAAAAAGTAAAGTTCCCCTTTCAGACCTTGCGATCTATAGGGCAGATTATGTAAAGGTCATCTGTTTCTGTGGCCCACGATTAACGAGGGTGTCATGTGGCCAGCATAATGACCAACCGCCTTTACTTTTCCCCAACTAATGTCAGGTACCCATAGGAGCTGGGTTGACTCAGAGGCGCCCAAATATCCCAAAGTTAAAAATCTCAGTCTTTACCAGGATTCGAACCCGGGACCTTGGTTTGGAGGCCAAACACTTTACCATTCAGCCACTGCCCCTCCGTCATGCATTTAGTCAAGCATATTAACCATTGACCTAAATTCTGCTAAGTCACTGGTTTTCCAGGTGGCTCAGGCAACCCAGTCCATGCTCTATAGCATTATATAGCACTAGGTTTATGTGGATCAAGACCAAAGGTTACAAATTATACAAAATAGCTGATAATCTGTTGGATGCCCACAGTAGGTCTTAGATACTAATACATTGAAGGTGTTGATACCAAGGGTTCAAGTGTAGCCCACTGGGACCCAATTGCTACCCATTGTTTCCCTGTCAGCTTCCACTAATGGAGGTTTCCACATAAGGCACTGACACCAGACTAAAAGTTCTACTGATGTGCCAGACTCACTGTAGGATTCAATAACACCTAACAAGTATGACTATGACTTACATGCTTTGCAAAACTAGAAAAACTTTAGAAAGAAACACGATACCGACATTATTATTAATTATATGTGACACAAAAACTTTTAACTTTTTCTCCCCCCCCCCAAAAAAAAAACAAAACAAAACAAAAAAACAAACCAACTAACAATTTTCAACTGAGTCAACATACAAATGATATGTGACAACAAATAATCGAAATAAACATGTTAAAGAGATGACCTACAAATTATTCTTCACTAGAACATGCTTATGACTGTCCCCCAAAAGCTCATTTTATTCACAAGTTCCAATTAAATTTCTAATTTCCTCAATTTTTTGTTTTAAAATTCCAACTCTTACTCATGCTCAACATAGTGTTCATGACACTAAACTAATTAAACTAGTGATGGACTAAGATATACCAATACAAGTTTTTTTTTTTGTCTTACACAAAAGTAAAAAGCTGTGATATTTAGAGTGATTGTTAGTAAATGTAAATAATATTATTTATCCTTGAGATACTTTGTCTTACAACTGTGCATCTCACATATCAAAAGATTATTATAATGATAGCTAATGAGATGTACATGTGTGTAAGTGTTACTGCAGCCCTTCTGTATATTCTATAGCTATTTTTTTAGGTTTTAAATCTGGTCCTGCTAATATTCATAGAAAACATTTTTTTAATTTTATGACTATATTAGAAGAAAATATTTCTATTGATATGAAATATATAAATTATTGAGAAGATATGTATTGAAATTTTACTAAAGATCAACAAAGAAAATCAAGATGAATGTAGTGAAATATTTATAACACTGTTACCTTCAAAAACGACTTGATTGACTGGTTTCTCTTTGAATGTTGGTCCATCTCCTATTCTCATGGGTTTCTTGCCATCCTTAAAACAAAAACATTAGAGAAGTTGAAAACTTAACAGCTGTATATTAATTAGTTTTTTATAAAAGCTCTTTAATTCCAAGAGTGTTTTTCATACTAAATAATAATGAGATGTTTTTCTCATCCTGAGCAGCTTGTACTTATGAGGTTACTTTAAAGAAACTTAAGCAAGGGCAGACAACATTTTTTAGGAGGAACAGAAGCAACATTTTCAAAATTTTTAAAAAATTGATAAATTTAACAGAACAAAATAGTGCTTTCAATTTTTCTGTCCTCAAAAGGTAACTCAATAGGAAGTGAATAAAGTCTGAATAGGTAGACACAAAGATAAAGGCAAATTCCTCATTCCATATGCTAGGACAAATTTGTACAAATACTCCTTCTTCCCTAGTACTATTAGAGCATGGAATGGGTTGTCTGAGCTAGCCAGGAAAACCAGTGACTTGGCAGAATTTAAGTCATTGGTTAACATGCATGACTGAATGCATGACGCGTAGGACATAATCATCTTCTTTTTTGAAGAAATGTCTGTATTATATAAGATAAGATAAGATAGCCAACTGTCTACAATATGTAAGAAAAATGCTGTGTTCCCTACCTATTTCACCTCACACAATTTATATTAATCTGAATATTTCTATTTTATATAGTACATCCTTTTAATAGTTTATCTATCACATCTTTCACTTTTCCTAACATTGATTGAGCATTATATGTACTTGTAAAAAAAATTTAGATATTCTAATGCTACACAATCAAAAACTGTATATGGAAAACTGAGATTTTTATATGAGGATTATTTTAGCATTGTGATTGTGAAAAACTAATGGACAACATACCTTCAAGTCAATACTAGCTTTTCCTGTGAATATAAAGTCAAATATTAATGCATTGGTCCAATTTTAGTATAGTATCTAAATAGAAACTAAACCCATCATTTCTAAACACAAGATACAATTGTCCATAACTTTATTATTGTTACTTTTAAAATTGTAAAACTAGCAGAGTATAATTGATTAAAGAAAACATTATCAATCCTTGAGATTTTAAGCTAGCTCTCTAAAAGCTTTATAAAGAAACATTTAATTGTAAACACAATCAAACTAACGTCTCTACAATTAAAAGAAAGAGCTCAACCCATGTAGATTATTATGTGATGACATCAAGGATCAGGTTTCATTGTATCCCAATGGGTGCTGCAATAATTGACCATTAACACTAAGCACAGACAGGTCAAACAGGAATGTTAATTATAGGGAAGTACTCAGAAAGTCGTTTCATCATTTACAGTTCAAATATCTAACAGCAACTAAAAATGCTGACAAAATTTTTCAATCGATTGTTAAGCAGTGTTTTTTGTTGTTTAATGTCTGAGTACATTCCTACCAAAATGTTATCATCCGAAAGTTGTATAAGTATCAGTCACTAAGGAGAGTTATATCTTGACTAAATGTATTTGGAATGAATGGAAACTAAATGGGAGACTAAAAGGACTAACAAACTGTACTTTTACACTTACACAAGACTTAAATCACAAAACACTTTTCAATAAATGAAAATACAAAAAGTTGAACGTCACTAAAAATAAATTGTAGCAACTTACCGTGACGGTGTGCTGAACCAAACAGTTCTAAAATTTATAACTACAGTGAGACACCTACCTGGCCTGAGGCAGTTACAATTCTCAAAACACTCATCATGGTCATTATGATCAGTTAAGACAGGCTTACTTAATGGAATGATAAACCATTGTGTTGGCTCAAAATTATAATACTACAGCTTGTAAAGTCTTAGAGCCCATCTGATAAGAATGACCATGTAGTTAGGAGACTGCTGCATTTAAAAGCTCATTAGAGAGTTTGACATTTACATTTTAGAGGATTATATTATAAAAAGATCATTATAATGAAAAATATGGTCATAGACACTGTAAATAAGGAAATAAAAAAACTGGAAATACAAAGCAATAAAAGAACACAGAATATGAGGCAATGCAAAACAGAGCATGCAGGCCGAAGCACAACATAGTCAAGAGAATATCTTGTGTAAATATCAGGATACAATTATTAAAAGGCAAATTAAAATCAATAAATAATGTAGACTTGTTTAGACCATCATAACTGTTAAATTAAATATATGTATTAAATGTTAAACATTTTTTTTGGTTTTCAACTCTGTTAATTGAATGATTAAATGTTATGTTCTTGTCATCCAACATTGAATGAAGTGACCATACTTTTAATGTTAATACTTGTCTAGATTACGTTACACGGCGACGCTGGTCACTAACCTTCGTCCGAGTCCTCAGCATCGAAAGGATTGCTCTGGTCATCCTCTTCCTCCTCTTCCGATTGGTCACTCTCCCCTTCCGCAAAGCCATCTTAGCAAAATGTACACAAACTACAAATTTAGGGGCAGGCAGGTAGAAAGAGAGAGAAAGAGAGAAGCAAACAGGCAGCTTGGCCAAAGCTTTCATTATAGTGATTTATACACAGAGCGATCTACTTAACTATATGCACAAAAAATGTATGTAGGAACTATCTCTATGGTGATAGTGATAATCAGCTAGAAGCTCAAACATGACAAAGTAGGTTCAATTATAAACATCATTATAAAAATTATTGTCAGAAAATAGTTTTAACAATAATTTAAATTCAATTTTCAATAATGTTAATAATAATGTGTTAATTTGTTTTTTAAATTAAGATATTCAACCATGTCCAAATATCTTCTGTACCTCACCATTTGTTTTTATAAACTACTGATTCCAATGTAAGCCACTTGGCATAAATATGATTTGAAAATGTTTTTTATTATTATTATTGAAAATGCCAAAGGAAATCACATATGACTCAATTTGTTATTTAGCTTTGCATGCTCTCATGGTATATGCTCTATTCGAAAAAAGGGAATAGACTAGCTTGTTATGCTCAAACTAAAAGTACCACCATAGAGATAGTTTACATTTTCAATTAAAGAGTACTTCATAGCTCATAATGCTTTGCTATCTAGACTACAAGTGTTTGAATAGTTACTCTATAAACATTGAAGTATATTCTCTCTATCTAGATATACATTAACAAAGCTGCTATTTAGTCTGACTTGAAACATTCATTTTTTAAAACTCATTACTCTACTATAAATTATATTTACAAATGTTGGTTTGGATTAGTTTTTATTCAGTTAGTGAACACATATAAAACTTTTCTTTATTATTTAATGTCACCACTGGTTTACAGAAATACTATCTAATGACTAGCTGAAGACATTTCCAATAAATTGGTTTACACTACAAAATATGTTATTTGGGTTACCAACTGGCTGACAGGAGCAGTGACTATGTTTATTTGTTATTAAAACAGAACTAAACAAGTCTAAGTGTCAATAGTATATGAGTGATATACAAACATACAATAAGATTGTATAGAAATTAGTTTCTACATCTTGTAAGTTTAAGTGAGTGAGCTGAGAGGGTGCCTGTGATTTACCAAGACAGATTTTCTTTTTGTTAAATATCCTCATCCCTTTTAAAACTCTGTTGAAGCCTGGGAAGCTCTGTTTAAAAGTCCTGTGCATGCTTGTCATGGAACAGGTCAATCACATCAGGTTTCATCAACTTATGAAATTGCCTGTTGGCTTAAGGACATAAAACTATGACAGCCATTAAGTATTTCGGGAATGGACGGCCCTGTTAATGAAAAAGATTTTTATCTTGGCAATAGAAAGTCAGAGAGGAATGGAGACAGTCAACACTGATCTTGTGTGGTGCCCCAACGGTTCAACAAACTAAGGGACAGGTGAAGGTACATAAATAGTAATTGTCGAAGAAATAATTTCATTGCTGATAGAACCAATAAGAAATAGTTTACATCAAATCAACGTGGAAAAAAAAGAAATAAGTGTTTCTGCAGGAATAGTTGCGTAGAAAGCAGTCCTCAATGTCAATCTAGATAGAAGAAAATCCTAGTTCTAAACTACACACAGACAACATACCATCTGGACAACTATCTGGACAATCTGATGACAGGTAGCATGAAACTACCAAAGATGACCACAAAGTGATAGCGTCCGTCAATGTTCCAAAGTACCACATTGTTGAATACACTCAAAAAGTATGAAGAATTAGTTGTCACTAAGATCTGTCCTTTAAATCTAGAAACTGATCCATCATACAGGGGAAAAATGTAAAAAGTCAAATGAACAACACAAGACATTTGGTTTACAGGCCTACTTGAATCTAAGATTAGGGCAGACTGAAGCTCTGGCTAAAATTAGTGTTTAAACACCATTAACAATTTACAACATAGAAACCATAGGAGTCAGGGAGTTAATACTTTATTGTACAGCTATTAGAATCCACCTGTTTGCTATAATATACAAGTGGGCTGCTTTTTTACCCTTGTTTTTTTTTGTAAGGAACATTTTTCTTAAAAAAAAAATTACATAGTTTTAAATCATTTTATAATTTAATTTTTTTTCTGCTTAAAAATGACCATTTATTATGACCTCGGAAAAGGCGAAGGACGAAATCATCTTTATTTTTTCAACTAACGTCTGTATTTCATAAAATGACTTGGTTATTATAAAATACGATTTTTTGAAATCTGAAAAATACTATGAAACAATCTTAATTTTAATATCCAACTATATTATTGTCTCCCTCTGTCAGATCTAATCTTGTCCAATGTGTGTCTCTCAACTACTTAATTGCTTGACTTTAAATTAAAAATGGTTTACTTACACCCTAAGTTCTACATTATTTTCATCTAAAATTTAAACCTTCCCTTTATGTAGTCAAGTGATTATATAAATTCTATTAGTCTTTGTAATGTATCATTTCTATCAACAGAAGCTTTAAAAAAAAAAAGGGACATATTTTTTTGAATTACTCCATAAATAAGATAAGATAATTGTATTGGTCCAAACGAACGGAAATTCAGTTTGACTACTATTTAGCCCATCTCAGCGTTACTACTATATCTGCAATTTAAAATGTATTAATATTGAGTAGGCTAGCTGTGTAGCTTTGGTTAATCAAGAAAGTTAGTTGACCAGTGCAGCCATGCCAGCTTGCAGTTATTGAGCCACCAAAAGCGAAGGTAAGAGTGAGGATACATTAATGATTGGACTATACCTTCTTCCAGCTCTTCTAATATTGTGGTGTGTTGTTTCAGGTAGGGCTTACTACCTTTACTTTTGGAAGTCTTGGATTTGGGAGCAGAACCATCTTTAGGCTCTTCGTCTTTGCCAGGAGCTGCCTTTTTAACCTGTTTGCCTCTGTTAGTTACTCTACCTTTCTCATCCTCATCCACGACAATGGCAGGTGCTTCTTCTGGCTTTTTGGGCTCCTCTGGCTTTTTGGCTTCTGGTTTTTTTACTTCTTCTGGCTTTTTAGCAACTTCCGTTTTCTTTGGTTCCTCCTTTTTCTCCTCTACTTTTTTGGGAGGAGGAGGAGGAGCACTTTCTTCTTTGGGTTTGGCTTTTGGTGCTTCAATAATTTCCTCCACAGCTGATAGGGCAAGTAAGACGTAGAGACAAGGGGACAGAGAAAGAGAATACAAGCACTCAATATCATATATCTAAATCTAATGTGCGTAAAATGTATTGTCTACTAGGTGCTTGAATATTTCTCAATAACAACATGCTATCTCTCTGTGGAGTCAATGGATATGTGCTCAAGGGAAAAACGTTCATAAGACTTGTCTCAGTACACTCATCCAATGTATCATGCTAACTATTTCAGCAGTCGCTTACACAGTGACATTGTATACGGATAATAATTTCACATACAATTTTGCATACATTCAGCATAATATCTGATACAAGTAGAAATTTATTTCTAAATGTACAGTAGCATAAAAGCTTCACAGACTTTTTTTGTCACAATATACCAAGACATAATGCACACCTAGAAATAAATGTTCCAAAGCTTATAAACATTCAATCTTCCTCTAAGGAGCAACTTGATGGTAAAACCCACGCACCAAACAAACTTCATTGCAGTCATATCAATCAAAATACTCGGTGCTACTCAAGACTTGACTAAAAGAACTGCAATGTCAAACACCATCAATGAATAAAAATCAAAACTTACGTGTATCTTGTTTCTGAAATATACAAACATTGTAATGGTTTCTACTAGGTTATCACTTTACAATAAATTACTAGATTATTAACGATAATGGACCGCACTGCTTGTTACAGATAAAATAGTGTACTAGCTTTTCACTGGCACAACAGTTTACAAATGAGTTATTTACTAACTTATCATTAATACAAAATTATAACAAAAATGAAACATCCCATGTTCCTGAAGCTGATAATTGGTATTCATGAAATTAATCATAGTGGAATGTCACTTGAGTATGCCCACCTTGTCCGTCAAAGCTGCATACTCTATTGAGAGGCCCAAGCAAAACACTGGCCCCAAAAACACCATATAAAAACTAGCTGCTTGATCTGGAAACCACTGAACAGTTTATCCCAGATATAGGTCTAGTTATCTGAACCCTCCAACATGATTATGAGAATGCAAAAGAAGAAACATTTACTTAAAAAATAAAGACATTTCTAACCTTGTTTAAAACAGACATTTTATTGTTGATTAAAATGAATGGTCTACTAAGATCTCTTATGAAGAAGACAACAATGGCCAGATAAAAATGTACTAGCAAGGGAGACAACTTACAGTTTTGGATTGTGTTCTAATCTCCATTTTACTTTCTTCAATTTGCTGACTTTTTATTTCAATCTTGTTGGAATCCTTTGGCTTAGCCTCTGTCTTATTTTGATCATTTTTAAGTTTCTCTTCAGGTAATTCTGCTCAGGAGAATACAAGAAATAAATGATGGTATTTTACTAATAAATAAACAATGGTATTTTGACAAGAAATAAGCAGAGTATTTTACTAATAAATAAGCAATGATATTTTTACAAGAAATAAACAGAGTATTTTACTAATAAATAAACAATGTATTTTTACAAGAAATAAACAGAATATTTTACTAATAAATAAACAATGGTATTTTGACAAGAAATAAACAGAGCATTTTAATAATGAATAAACAATGGTATTTTGACAATAAATAAACAATGGTATTTTGACAAGAAATAAACAATGGTATTTTGATGATAAATAAACAATGGTATTTTGACAATAAATAAAGAAGTGTATTTTGACTATACTTGATTCTATTTTTATATTTGTTGTGAATGCAACAATGTATGAGTTCATTCAATGTCATTTTCTTTTTTTTTCAATTCCTTCTATAGCTCACACTTTCTTCAAGGGTGGAAAGAGGAATGATGGTGGTCAAAAGACACAAATAAAAAACTTCAGAAAACAATTTAATCATTTATTTCAGGGTCAAATTGTGTACACAGAAGTATGGTTGGTTAGCGAACTTGATACAGTACCACACTAATAATGTGGATCTCATGGGTATGATTCCCTGACTTTTTTTTCTCTTTATTTTTTTTATGTACAAAAAATTAGAATGTTTTATTTTTATTTAAAATTAAGTAGAAATTGATATATTTTAAAAAATGATATTACCTGTTTGTGTTTTTTATCATTATCAATATTTTAGAAGTTAAAAGTTGTTTTAGGAAAGGTTAAATTGTAAACGACTAAAAAGTGAATTTGTTAGACAATCAATGCACTGACCTTTAACCTGTAAACTTGCCGTAGATGATGCTGAGCCCCACTGGTTCTTGATTTCTACTGTATAGTTTCCAGAATCTTCTGGGAACACTTCTGAGATACTCAACTTGGCTGTTCCTTTGTCGTAGGTGACTCCAAATATGTCTCCACTTTTAATTGGCTTCTTGTCCTTTGACCAATTAACTTCAATGGGCTCAGTACCTGAGACTTTGACCACAAACTCAACTTTGTCACCATCATTGACAATCTTTTAAAAAAAATATGAGGTTAAAGTAAGCACTTACAAAACTTGACACTAATTCTAGACAAGTTTTCAATCATTTTAAATCTGTTGAAACAATGTCGCCCATGCTTTTAATTGATTAAACTCAATCTATAGGATGACTGTGAACTCTACACTACTCTACACTACACTGCCAAATGATCACTCAAGTTCATACAAATTAAGTATTCCTTTTTCAAAGTTTATTTTTAGTGCCAGTGTCATGAAACTAAATTGTAATCATGGCTTTCAATGACCTGCTATGCCAACCTAACTTTAAGGTTATAAAAAAAGTTATATACAAATACTAATTATAGATACTAGGTATTAATTCAAACTTTGGATATTTTTGTATTTTCCAAGTCTGCTTTTTGTAGTGATCACATTTTCATTTTTTTTTTGGTGAAACTATTTTTGTATAGCACATCTCTCATGCTATAGCATGATCAGGATTCAAACTCAAGCCCCCTTGACAGGTAGCCAAGTGTTTTTCCCCCTCAGCTACAGATCCCACCAATTAAAAAAAATGCAATTCTTCAAAATACAAACTTATGAAACAAAAAGAGTAAAGTTTAAAATATATATGTATATATAGAGAGGTCTTTAGGCAGTGTACCTTGGGTGTCAGATTCTGGACAAACTTTGGTGCTTCCCCTTTGACTTTGGGCTTCAGAGCTGAAATAAAGATATGGAAGTTGGAGGACCAATTTACATTGTAATATATTTGTTTAAAATTAGAATTAAGTCAAATTGTATAGTTTTTCCATTAATTTTATTAAATAAAAAAAAATAAAAATAAAGCAACCTCAATGTTTTTATTTGAATGATTCCTAAAGGTTTCTGCTCTAATTAGTTATAACAATGTCTTACCAGACACATTGACAGTAGCTGTTGATGTGGCCTCTCCTCCGGCTGTTTTCACAACTAATTTGTAGGTCCCTGAGTCTTTGTCACTGAACTAGAGAGACAAAATACAGCAGAACATTCAAAACTGTTGTCTTCAGCAGAAGTCTAATGAATTAAACATATTTTCACACATGGAATCATTTCTAACTATGCCATTTAATAATAGTCATAGGCTAATTTTAACTCTCTTTCCTAATTGACGATACCATTGTTGAAACCCCCCCCCCCCCCCCATTAAATTAAATTAATTTTTGATTTTAAAAGCTGATTTTTTTTGAGTTTCATAAAAAGAGCATGCATTCTCCTATAATTCTATACAAAAAGTAATGTTTTCTGACTACAAACAAAAACGTTATTGAAGTTTTATCATTACAGGGTAGAATGTACAAATGTGAAAAAAGAACATTTCTGTCAGAGTGTGGAAAAATAACTATGAAGATAAAGAGTTAAAGAGTTGTGGTGAAATCACTGATGTAATGCCATAAGAATGTGTTCAAAACATTAATGCAGTATGTTGTTGGAATTTCTTAGTCACAAAGCTTAATAAAACCTTACATTCAGTTTCTCTGACATGTTTATTGTAATTTTTAGTGCAATTTCTGTATGTACAATGACAGAGTAAAATATCAAGAGGGGGGTAAAAAAAAAAATCAAGATTTTATTGACTGCAATTTAAACTAAAATATTAGCCTCCAAACAAACTTCCCCTAGAGAATAGGTTGACATTAATGTAAGTCTTAAGAAACCCCACTGTCAGGGGCAGGTAAGGCAAGAGTGACTGTGCTATTTCTTTGTTGATTAGTATGAAAGAGTTATATCACTTTGTTTATATCCCCATGTATGAATGTGAACAGTATACATGTGATGGTTTTGAATGTAAGTTTTTCTTGTATGATAGAGAGATATTAGTAGCCAGTTGTTTCCTTGACTGGTGTTTGTGTTAGTTCTTAAAGTAGAAGAGAACGGATTTTTGTTTGCTATTACTGAGTGTTTTCTATATAAATAATAAACTGGTGATTTCATGAGAGATAAAGTTTTTCTGGATTCTTTTGATTTGTATCTATAAGTGTTTACTATAGATCTGCAGTAATGGTTCGTAAGTAACCCTTGATGAGCCAAGTAAAGAGCCTGACACCCACTTTAATTACATCAGAACTAGGATGTGAGCCACAAGTTCAACTCTTTGATTCTCTCTAGCTTTATCTTTTTTTTGTAAAACTGAAGCCATTAACTATTGTAGGCTAAATAAGGATATCAATGAAATAATTTAAAACTATGTTCCCATTCACATGTAACAAAATTAAAAGAAAACTTAATTCCATCGCATAAAATGTTTTAATCTAGAAATGTCATTCAATACAACTACATTTAATTTTACAATGGATGGCTGCCTGGCCAAGTGGTATGCGCCTTAAACTCTCATCATGACGAAAGGCTCACAATGTAAAATAAAACAAAATAGACTATAATGTAATTATAAAATGTGTCTATTTAAGGATGGCTGCCTGGTCGTGAGGTTTGCGCGCTGGACTGTCGTTCGGATTTATCGACGGTCAAGGGTTCAAACCCTGCCCGCTCCCATCCCCTGTCGTCCTGCGGGGAGGTTTGGACTAGGAAGTAAACTATCTTCCACTCTGAAGGAACATCCGAAACATGTAAAAACAAACAAAGTCTTAATATTTCACCAAAGTGCTCCCACTTACACTTGTAATCCGCAAAGTGGAATAATAGAGACCTTTCTCCTGTGGTAGATCAATCTTGTATTTGTTATCTGACTTCAAAGGTTGGTTCCCAAAATACCAAGATACAGTAGGCGGTACTGCACTCTGAATTCCCTGCTCGATGATAATTGATTGACTTGCTTCATCCAGGCGAATGTTTGGCTTGCCTTGTAACACGGGGGGAGGTTCTTTGGGTCTGAACAATTCAAACAAAACAAAAGACTTTGAAGGCTGAAGATCGTCAATGCATAAAGAAAGACTATATATACACTCTTGGATAAATAATATTTTGTTTACTTACTGTTAAATATCAGTATATACCTATAACTATTAGTAACTGCAGACCTAGATTTGAAAACTCATGTGGGCTTTGTAAAGTTGATATAATAAATAAAAATACAAAATATTTATAGTTGATGTAGTCCCTTAACATGCCCCAAAAAATGTTAGAAATCCTACTGCATAATGCTACCAGTAAAACTTTTACAGCTCTGAGGTTTAAAAGGACAGTTTACCTTTAATGGTTGTCAAATAAATGTAATTGTGTGCTTTTAACTCTTTTGAGCTGAAAACGAGATTGCTAATTAGGTCTAACTTATGCTCCACAGCGTTCTTTGATAATTTCATGTTAATTTATTTACAAAAAAAGAAAATATGTTTTTTTCCATGTAATGAGAGATGGCCTTGTAGCCTATTTAATGCTAAACAAAGCCAAGTAGAAAGAACAGCTGTTATACATTCATTGTTAACATACACATTGATACTATACTGGTGGGAGGCCTGTTAGTAACAAAGTATGTAATTACCCTTCTAAATTGATAGTAATATTGGCATTGCCTTCACCAAAGTCATTCTTAGCTGTCACTTTATACTGTCCACCATCATCTTTGGTGAAATTCTAAAAAGGTAAAGAGAACAAACAATTAAAACTTTATTTAGTTTCTCTCAAATGCATAAATTATGGGCTGTTTTCTTCATGAAACTTCTACACTCTATTAGTCTTGTCATGCTTTATTTGCCAATAGCCATTCAAATGACAATTCAGCATATTTGTTAATTATTTCACCACGTACCAATATTTCTAGTTTTAAAGTATACTCATTGCCATTCTCAATGAGTGTTGGAACTATTCTAGAGCTGGCTTGGAGGGTTGATGTCCCCTTGTACCAGGTGATGGTAGGCTTTGGATTGGCAGAACACTGGCATTCAATGACAATATTTTTACCACTAGCATCCTGAGCAACTTTTGGCTTTTCTTTAAATGCTGGAGCAATGCCAGTTGGTGGCTTGCCAGGCTTCTCACCACCTGAGAAAAACACAAGCAGGCCAGTTAGGTAAACAAAGTTGGCTCATTTTACATTTGGTCTGACTTCTCGAGGAAAACTTTGAATTCCACATTTCATTGATTAAGAAACATTTACACAAAGTTACAGTTTTATGCATACAATTAAAAAAAAAAGTGGATTGACTTTAAGACTTTTAAAGAAACAGTAAAAAAAAAAAGAACTAAAGTTCCTCTTGTGATCTATGGGGCAGATGATGTAAAGGTCATCTGTTTTTGTGGCCAGCACAACGAGCAACCGCCTCTACTTTCTCAAACTATTATCAGATACCCATTAGAGCTGTGGACTTAAAGGTGCCCTAAAGATCCAAAAAGTAAAAATCCCAATCTTCACTAGTATTTGAAACCAGGACCTCCAGTTTGGAAGCTTAGTGCTTTACCGCTCAGCCATCGCACCTCAAAAAAACTAATACATGAAATTTTAAGGCATTTAGAGCTAACATTATAACTTGTGAGTAGCAAAACATCTAAATACAAATGTGGTAAAATTTACCTTGAAAGTTTAATGTAATATTGGCATTGGACTCTCCTAAATCATTAGCTGCAGTACATTTATATGTGCCAGCATCTTCAGTGGCTGGATCCTGATAGATAAAAACAGTATCACTTTAGTTTTTAAATCTGTTTCTATAGTAAATTATAAATCAATATCTTATTTTATCAACACATACATCTACTACATAAATTGATTACACAATAACAAAGTTGCCTAATCTTTTCTTTTATAGACAGTCTCTCAAATGAATTATATTATTTATAACTCTAGCTCATATTGCTGTTTATTTTTAGCTATCATTATTGATTATTCAGCAAGAATAACAATTACTTAAAAAAATGTCCTCATTTAATGTTAACGAATGTTAGCGATGTTTTATCAAGCTTGTGTCAGCAATATTTTAAGTTTTAATATCACTGCCTGGTATGGCAATCTGAACATTAAAATTTAAAAAGCTTCATAGAACCAAACAAAAACAAACCCTATTTGGACAGCTGTTTGAGAAAAACATTCATAAGAAAGCTAAAAAGATTTTAGAAAAAAAAAAATCACCCTTTGGAGATACAAGACAAACAGGCACAATAACTCTTTTGTTCCCCTGGCAATCAAACCATTAAATAAAATTCAATTATCTGCTATAAACATTTCACAGCGTGAATATATATTTTGGTTTTCTATAGTTATTTTGTTTTGTTTGGTGTAAAGCACAACTGTTAGACAAAGTTCCTTATGGATAATAAATATTATTTATATTATTATTCTTAAGACTTACAGGCTCATTAACTTTGAGCTACTTACACGTATTTGAAGGACCACTGTGTAGAGGTCAGCTCCACTGGGGTCACGCTGAATGGTAATAGAGTATCTGCCCCCGTCTCCTACTTCCGTTGTGTCCCTGAACCACCTGATCTGCGGGGCTGGCTTGGCCTCCAACAGACATGTCATAAGTAGCAGGTTCTGTTGTTGTTTGATGGTCGGTTTCTGTGTGAAATGTGGAGCTTTACCATCTTGACCTCTGCAATATAATAATAATAATTATAGCTTTTATTTAGCACTACTTTCATGCTTATAGTCAACAAATGCATTAGATAGCCTTTAATAAGAACAATAAATGACTGCCTGGTTATTTTGTATTCCCTTTAGACTGTCATCTCAATAGTCCCAAACTTAAACCCTGCTGCTTCTATCCCCTGCCACCCTGTTTGAGGTTTGCCTTTGTCTGCATTTAGATGTGATAAAATATAGGCCCTCATAGCAATGGAACTAAATGCTACAGAAAGATCTTAGCTAGGACTTACAAAAACTGCCTCACAAATGAAGAGATTAGAAACAAGATTAATACATTAATTGGACCCCATGATGACCTGCTAACCACTATCGAAAGACGCAAACTTAAACTCTATGGTCACATTACAAGGTTCTCAGGGCTCGTAAAGACCTTCCTTCAGGGAACAGTACCAATAATAAGAAGAAGAGGCAGACAGAGAAAGTGATGGGAAAACAACATAAAATGGACAGGCCTAACATTGAATGAAATTCTATATCAAACATAATACAGGAATGGAGAAAGACGATTGATAGATCATGTGTGGTGCCCCAATGGTTCAACAGTGAAAATAATTGCAGGTAGCAACTGGGTTTATGTAGTCATGTCAAACACCGCACCTGTCTCTAATCTTTGAAATCAAAGACATTGCCATTATAATAGTCTTCATTTCTGAAAGAACGTCCAAATCTTAGAAAGTAAGCAAGCAACAAGCTAAGTGAGCTCACAATGACAGAATAATTAGTTTTCGCTTAGCCAGGCTAAGCCAAGGTCAAAGTTTATACATTCATAGGAGACCAATAGCCAGACAGCCCTAGACTGAACAAGAGTGACCACCAATTAAATAATTAAAAACAATTTTGGACTTACTGTGGTTTTTTACTGCCTGCCATCAGATGATTGGTTGTGGAAATAAAGAAATTCACAACATTAGTTAATCAAGATACAATGGAACAGACTTAAATGATACATGACAGTTGATACATTACAGTTTACAATAGGGCAAAGTTTAATACATTTTATACCAGATTCTTTATTAAAAATAGAAGCTTCATATAAAAGAGAAAAGCAATAATTACTTGAAACTAATGTTTCCTTCTATTTAAGTTAATTCTAAACAATACTAAAGACTGCAGTTAAAACAAAGCATCCATGCACACACAGCGTGATGAGTTATTGGGTCAATAATAACAACACTGACTAAAGCATTGGTTATATAGCTAAGTTTCATTGTGCTGGCAGACCCAACTGTCCATGTCTGGATAACTCATGTATCTAGATGATTATCCTGGAGCAGATGAAGAGGGCTTAAAGTCTAGGGGAAATAATAACCTCTCACCTTCAAAATTGAGAGTTATGGTTGCTGTTGCTTCACCTAGAGTGTTCCTTGCAACGGCTCGATACTCTCCACCATCTTGTAAAGTGACCTGAGAAATCTGAAGGCTAATTTGGTGAACATATTCTTCAGACCTCATGTCCTGGAGCAAGCGAGATGACTGCTGAATCGGGAGATTGTTGTGAAACCAACTGACTGATGGGGAGGGGTCAGCAGTCAGCTGACATTCTATTATAACAGCCTGGCCAGATTGACGGATTGTAGGTTTTTGAACAAACTGTGGCCTTGAGCCCTGGGCTGGTTGTGTCCCTTGTTGCAATATCACCGAGCCTACATCAATATGGTGTTAATATGTAATACAATTCAACAAACACAGTGATTTAGGCACCTAAAAAGCACCTAACAATATCTAGTTAATCAAATAAATAGATCAAGTTAACAAAAAAAGCTGTGATATTAATGTGCATCTAAAAAAACAACAAATAACTAAACTAGTTTTATCATCACTCTTGTCACAAAAAAAAAAGCCATTCTTAAAGAAATTAAAATAAGGCTGAGTTTTCTTTGATATAAATATTCTAGTAATTACTTGATAACTAGTATCAATACTTTATCCTTTATAATTATAACTTTGACTACTAATACATTAGCAATGTTTTTATAAAGAATACATTCTGATAATGTTGAAACATTCAGGAAATGTAGTTTCTCTACAAGAAGTCTAACAATATATAGCTTCTAAAGAGAAGAAGGACTCAGATGGATCTAATAATGCTTCCATTACTTATAGGGTCTACATAGTTACTACATAAGCTAATGACCTACATTTGAAGACAGAGTTATCAATCTATTTTCTTTTTAACAAATTAAGATTATCTATCATACCCTCTAGTCAATAGTCTAGCATGCTCTATTTTCTAATTATTTCCATAATCAAATTGCGACTTATATTTTTGATTTTAGCTGAAAGACTTGTTAAAAACTAGCTCATTTGCATAACTTTTTAAAAAAGATTAAAATAGAAACTTAAGAAACAAACACCAAAACAAAAACTAATGTTTTAAACTACTTCTAGCAAGTTAAGTGTGCACTATTAGAGTCAGCTACTCTAGCATTCAGAAAGTTGTAAAGTTAATATGTCTACACACTGTCAAAATTGAGCCTGATTGTTGCATTGCTTTCTCCGAGGGTATTTTTTGCTGTAACTTTATAGTTTCCTGCATCTTGAGCAGCGACGTCGTTGATTTCAAGGACAAGGAAATAAGTTTTATTTTCTCTAGGTTCTGCTCGAATATTAAAACGTCCTGCAAGTAGAATTAAACGTTGCATCAATTTATGGATCAATCTAGGGATTAATTATTGATTGATAACTAAAATAAAAAAAAAAAGATAAAATCACATCTAAATGAATACATCAACAGATTTCAAAAGTCTGTCTCAAAAAAACATTTCTAATGAAGATAAAAAAGGAAGTTTGTATGGTCCCTTCAATCCGAATATTACATAGAGCTTAAATTGCATTCACAGTGAAGGTTTAACCAATATAAGCCTATTATAGTCTTTTACAGACTTTCGAGGAGAAAAATTGTAATCTTGTTGGAGTTATGTAAAATATAAATCCTATACAGATATTGAGATGTTTTACAATCTTGTTTTAAAGTGGTATCAATGTGTTCTTTGGAAGGATCATAAATAGCTTTTGAGCTTTTTTTAGCATAGTTTTTATGTTTCAAAATTCATATTTTCCTTAAAAAACAAAATGCACCATTGTTCACAATAGTTACAATAGTACCTTTCAACTATTTTGAGTATCTGAAGGCAATTGGGAAATCAGATTTTTAAAAGCATTGCGAAAAAAGCAGCTAAATCCTACACAAGTGGCTAAAACCATTTTACCTTCTGACTGAATGACTGCATTATCTTTGTACCATGTGATGGCTGGCGCTGGATCTGATGTCAATGAACATTCAAACAATAATTTTTTCCCATTGTTTTCTTGTCTAGTAACTGGTTTCTGTATAAAGTTTGGTGCTATACCTTCTTGTCTGGAAGCAAAATTAACATATACAGTCAAATAGAAAATTTTGTGGTAAGTTTAGCAAAAGACAAATTTTTTTAAAACACATTTCTGCATGATTAAATACATTATGTTAATAGTAAATAGTAAAAGAAGTATTTTTGATTAACTATTGTCGCATGATTAAGTTGAGACATAACTTCTAACCAAATCACATCAGTTTAAAATGTTGAATTATATTTTCATAGTACATAAAAATATAAATATTTGCTGTGCAAATGTTGAATTTTCAATACATTTCAAATGTCAGCAAATATTTTAAGAAATTTAAATCGATTTTCAATACATTCTGAACATTCAGTAAGACTTATTAAGTAATTTTAAGCAAAGAAAAAAAAATTAACTGGCATGCAGAAAACTTTCCAGTTTTTTAAATCCTAACTTTTCCATGAGGATTGACCAACATAAAAGCCTATAAAAAGATTCCTATAGCTTTTTCTTAGAAGTTTATGCTTTCAATCATTATTCCTGATTGCTCTAAGCCAGTGTTCACCAAATTTTTTCCTTAATGGAACACTTAGCACATTCTAAGTATTTAATGGAACACTATGCTTATTTTTTAGAGAAATTAATTCATGTGGTGGCCTACTTGTTACTTGTTTCAGTAGTTCATTAAACACCTATTCAGACTTCAAGGAACACTAGGGATTAAAACTATTTCAAGCATGGCCAACCAGGAAACAATTCTACAAAAGATTCCACACTGAATCTCTGGAAAGACATGAAAGTGGCTCGCCAGTATTTATATGTCTGGCAGGAAATGAAATGGTTAGCTGGCATTGAGGGTTGGCTTGGGAGAATTGAAAAAGTCCTGGAAAGACTAGCTGGTATATTTTGAAGGTCCAGGAAGGTTGGCTGGTAAGCATTTAGGTTGTTTTTTTTTTTGGGGGGTGTGGGGGGTTGACATGATGGTAGTTTGTAATGGGGGAATTGGGTAGTCTGTGGGACTACTTTATTGATTGCATGTTCTCACAAAATGATCTAGTGTTCAAATCCCTCTACTGCTATGCATAAGGTTAGTGATATGGGATATACTTATCTTTATTCTAAAGGGCATTAAATCTATAAGTGTAGATAAAACAATTGTCTATACTGGTGCATAAAAAGAATGATGTCCCGTGAAGGCATAAGAAAAATCTGTCCTAAACTAAGTGGATGAATGAAAAGTATCCAAACTGGTCTACTCACTGTTTCTGTCCGCCAGCTGCTGAAACAAATGTAAAAATAAAACATTATTAAATTAGTTTTAATTTTGTATATAAAAATTCAAGACATAAAACAACTGTTCATGGTAACATTCAGTAATAAAACTGGCATTGGATCTAGTCTGGTCGTGCGAGGATGGCAGCCTGGTCATGCTGTATGGACACTGGACAGCCATTCGGTTGTCTTGATGGTCTAGGGTCCATTGCCACCCCATTCATCCTGCAGGAGGTTTAGGCTAGGAAGTAGATTATCTTCAACTCTGAAGGAACATTCAAAACATGTAACATATTTTACAAACTTAACAGGTCTACATCCTTTTCTGTTAGGTACTAACATTGTAGTCTGGAGATTAGGAAAATATATTCATCACTATAAAAAAAAAAATCAACAGTTAGATAGCCAACAACGATTCCTTCATTCAGTTAATGTTTGTTTGGTGGGGGTGGGGGGAGGACCTGAAATGGAGATAGGCAGCATACAGGTTAACCTAGAAATTGTATTGGACTCTGTGTGGCTGAAATGAAGTCAAGATCTGAAGGCTTGATCATCTAACCATCAATATCAGTTGTAATTTAAATAGACATTAAGTTAAGCACAACTTATTTCCTTTGTGTTTGTATTGCCTTCTTTAGTTTAAGTTGACCAAAATACTAATAATGTCAATGTTTTCGATTCTGAAGATGCAACAATATTTAAATTATTAACATTAAATTATTAATAAAATCATGTTAAAGTCGGTTCATCATAATACTTTAATAGTGCTTTATCAGTTTATGAAGATGCATTGTTATTATGTTCTTTATCTGTGATGAAGTGTAATGCGCAACCTTTTTAGACTGGGTCGTGGGATCATATAGACACAATCGATCATCTGAGGCTTCAATATGAACTGTGGGCCTACCTGTTATATGGACTAGAATCTCGATAGTCTAAGATAGTAGATCTACGTAGAGACTAGTTACAAATATTTTTTTTTACCCAACAGATGCACAGATTGACAGAAGTCAGCCAGAAAAACCAATGACTTGGCAGAGTTTGCGTCATTAATTTGCATGACTAGATTGACCTAGGGACATAATTCATTAATTGCTATCCTCTTCCATTTTTCTAATAGTAATAACGTCTGTAATCTATTTTATAAGATAAGTACCCCAATAATAATGTCACTTTGAATTGACGCAGCTGTTTGCAAGCACGGCTTGTTAATTTAACAACAAAGAAACAAACACAACAACAACAACAAAAAAAACCTAGATAAAACGGAATCTTAATCTAGATCTATAAGCAACACCGACATTTAACAATAGGCTGGATCCAGATCTAGATCTAGATAGATCTATTTAGGCCTACTAAATCTGTTTACACACTAACAGAAGCATAGGACGCAGTACACATGATTAACTCCCTTTCCAGGAGGAATAATTCCAGCTGGTTAACAGCCTCAACGCCTGACAATATTTGCTTTTGTCATCATTATTCGTCTGGAAGTCAATCTAGATCTATGTATTATGCTTGTAAGAACCATGCCTTGGTGCTACTTATAGACCTAATAATACATTATTTTAGATATTTTAAAAAATGTTCCTGTCATATTTAAAGATTATTACATTACATTACAAATGTTCCACTGGAGATGGCTGCGAGCATTCTATATCTGCAACATAGGCCTATTACTTTTTGTGTAAGCTTAATATAGTTGTTTATTTGTGTGCAACTGGTTTTTCCTCAAAAACACTTGCCGTCGGTTGTAATTTAATTATACTACACTATAGAGTATAGAGGCACCACCCTCAACGTATCTTCTATTTGTAACATTGTAACATTCCTTTTCAAGGCACCTCTGTAATCAAATAAGGAAAAGACCTAACGCGAAACAGTAGGCCTATTATTTACAAAGCTTATATCGATCAACTCACTCCGTCTGTCTGTCTGTCTGGGTGGATTCTTTTCAACCTTTGTCTCCCACATCCCAATCTCGGATCAAGTTGAAATTTCCGACAATTATTTATTGTCGATCACAACACACGAATCAATTAAAAAAAAATAACCAATTAGTTAATCAATTAGTGGTAATTAATTAAATTTGTTTTATATAGAAAAGGGGGAGATAGACCTTGCGATATTGAGAGACGCAAAAGAAATTGGAAGTCCTCTCCCTTCACTCAACATAAGCTTTGTTTTTTAAACAGTAGGCCTATTTTTGGTATTTCCTTGTTTCCCACATGACTTCGCGCGCCATCGAACCTAATACCATGTAGCACTGTGCATTAATGTCTTCACTATCTACTTGTACTGATGGCTTTCTGGTCGTGTGGTATATGCTCTCTGGACTGTTTTCTTGATTGTTCTGGGTTCAAACCCTACAAGCCGCCATCTTCTGACGGTATAGGAGAATTAGGCTAGGGACTAATAATTCGTATTTCTTATAAATTAAAGACGTTCTTTCAAAGAAGAGGATAATTACGTCCAACTTGTATGATGAAAATAATCTAGCCTGCAAGTCTCAAATGTTTCTATATAATTCTTTTTGTTATAGTCTCAAGATTAGCCTATATACTATACACTCAGAATACCCTGCTCGCTGACATCGTCCTGCGGTAGGTTTAAGCTAAAATGTTTGTAAAATTTTTTACATGTTTCGGATGTTCCTTCAGGGTTGAAGACAATTTACTTCCTAGTCCAAACCTCCCGTAGGACGACGGGGGATGGGAGCGGGCAGGATTTGAACCCGGGACCATCGATGATAAGTCCGAACGACAGTCCAGCCCGCATACAGCACGACCAGGCAGCCATTGGGCTAGGATAAACGCCTAGATTATCCTCAACTCTGAAGAAAAAATCCGAAACATATAAACATATAAAACAAACAAACAATACTAAATCTGTCAGTATCAGTCTTTTTTTATTGTGTTACAATTTTAGATAACATGCTTACAACACTAAATGTGTGTTAAGGTAAAGAGTTAGATAACTTTCTCTTTTTTTCCTTATCTCATAGATCACAGACCTTACTTAAAATAAGAAGATAATTACGTCTTACGCATTTCATGTGTCAATCTAGTCATGCGTGTTTATAATTGACTTAAACTCTGCCAAGTCGCTTGGTTTTCCTTGCTGATTCAGGCAACCCATTCCACTCTCTAATGGCACTAGGAAAGAAGGAGCACTAGTACGAATTTGTTCTATCGCAGGGACTAAGAAATGTGACTTTATCTTTGCGTCTTTCTGAGTATTTTATTAGATTTTGTTTTTGTATTTGAAGACAAGAAAGAATGTGGTCAAAAGCAGTTAGGTTTTGTTGACAGCATTTCCATCACAGTTGAGCACTATTGTTTCATCAGTAGACTAATTCTAGCTTGTTTATAAGGAAACTGCAGGGGGTCAATATATTTTTTTTTTACTTCCGTATCTGATGTGTTTAGACCAGTGGTTCCCAAACGTCTTGCTCAACGGAACAATTCGCACATTCTGAGTATTTAGCGGAAAACTTGGCTTATTTTTTTTTAAAGAGAGGACCTATTCACGCCTCGCGGAACACTAGGTTTCCAAGGAACACAGTGTGGGAAACACTGGCTTAAACTATAACTTTTCGTTATCAACTCTCCTTTAAAAAAAATTATGAAAGAACAGAATTCAGCGATAGAAAAATACGGTTCTTTGAAAAGTCATTTTTGATAATAATAATAATAACAGCAATATATATATGTTGTTATATCTTATCTTATATAGTACAGACGTTACTTCAAAAAAGAAGGTTATTACGTCCTACGCGTCATGCATCCAGTCATGCATTTTAACCAATGACTTAAATTCTGCTAAGTCACTGGTTTTCAAGGCTGGCTCAGGCAACCCATTCCATGCTCTAATAGCACTAGGGAAGAAGGAGCATTTGTACAAATTTGTCCTAGCATATGGAAGGAGGAATGTGCCTTTATCTTAGTGTCTTTCAGATTAGATTTTATTTTTGTATTTAAAGATTTTGGTTCAGTGTTTTATGTATAATTGCTACTTTACTTTTGAGTCTTCTATCCTGAAGGCTTTCTAAATTTAGTGATGTTACTCTAGTCAAATGTGAATATCAGCCGAGGGGATAGAGACAGCTGACCTCACAAACATTTTCGATGTCCAAAAGATTGTCGTTACCAGTCAGAGGGCAGTACTGTTACAGACCTGCGACATCACCAGAAAATTCTTCACTGGATACTGTTAGGGGGACTACTATCGATTTTGTTTCATTTTAACGAAACTTCGACCCTGGCAGTGCCAGAGAATAAAAATTAAGATAACAGTGTTTAATTTTAGTCTGAAAATCTCAAATGTTCAAAATAATTTTGGTCAGAAATAACTAAAGTAGATAGACCTAGATTTTAAAAATCCATAATGATGCTTATTGCATATTTACATATAAAGATAAATATTGACTGCATCCTAAAACCTTGTCTACAAAGAAAAATAAAGTTAAAAACATGCTATGAATGCATCTTGATCTAACTTTTATTGTACATTAAAAGAATCCCTTTGTTTGTATAACAGGATAGAATCTTTAGTTGATAATATAATTACAAATATTTTTTACATGGCTAAGTTGTTACCATAAACTGGCATATATTCAATGAATTATACTCCCATTCACCTTAATAACACAGTATTAACGCTGTTACTCTACATTTGCTTACAATGGAGGTCGCCCTGGCCTTGTACTCTGGACTGTTGTTTCGATGGTTTTGGGTTTAAACCCCTACCGACGCCATCCTTCGAAGCCCTGCTGGAGGTTTGGGTTAGTATATGATAATCTTTGCCAAAATAATACTTCTGATACTATACAGTGAGAAAGGGGTCCTTTGCCAAGTTACGATCCAGAAGAAAATCTATTTTTAGAACAAAATTAGTTGAATTGTTGTTTTTTTTGAAGGTTATAAAAGATAATGACGTCTGCTAAATATGTTAACCAATGAAAACGCAGATGTTTTGTAAACATTGGTAAGCCTCATTTAGAGTTGTGATGGAAGCTGATACTGTAATTAGTTTTGTTGATATCTAAAAGACTCTCCTACAAATTTCTTTACCATACCTTTTTTAAAACATGTTTAAGAAAAACATAAACAAAAGAAGGAGAAACAAACTTTTTAGTGAATGAATCCATCACTGCGGCATTTGTGGTTTACCTTCCAATTTTACTCTTAGTTGTTTCGTCTGTAACAACTAACATTAGGATTATTTCAGACGTAAGAGAAACATTTTCAATGTCAAGGTTGCCACCATAAGCTCGTCTTGAAATAATTAGGTCTAATTGCCCTGCACATAATTGGAGCTACAATTCAGGGGAGGTAATATTTTGAATAAATATTTTTTTTTTAAGCTTCGCATGAAAAAAAAAAGAATATTTTTAAAAATCTAAACCAATTAACATATGCTATAATTATATGTCGTCGAAGGAGTAATACCTAAGTGCAAGAAAGTCAGTTGAATCTAGATCGCAATTTATTAAGGTCTGGAGTGGAGACTTTTAACTTCTAGGCCTACTATATGATCAATTGTAGTTTGATCATATTCAGTAGTCCAGAGTATTCAATTAGGATTACATGTATATAATTATAAACACAGTCCATTTGCCAAATCTCCAAGCCAATTCCAAATATAACTTTGCATTTTTAAAGTGAAAATACAGTATGCTAATCAAAGAGCAAGATAAGATATATGCAACCAATAACACACTCATTACTGAGCACCCAAAGGCAGCGAGGTAAGCGAGGGTGTCATGTGGCCAGCACAACGACCAACCGCCTTTACTTTCCCGAACTAATGTCAGGTTCCCATTAGAGTTGGGCTTTACTCAGGGGCGCCCTAATTATCCAGAAATTTAAAATCCCAGTCTTCATCAGGATTCGAAACCGGGAGCCCGGTTTGGAAGCCATTACTGCACAGCCACCACGCCCTTTCGTTTATAGTGTAAAATAATGTCAATATGAAGGAAGCATTAGAATGTAACTCTATGACTTATATATGGCTTAGAAACAAAAAGGCAATCAACAGGTTATTGTAAACAAAAAGATTTAATACGAATCTCATCTGCAACGCATTGAAAAATTAAAATTATAGCACCAATCTTTTTAGTTGGTAACATTGACGTTCAATTTTGCATCCTTGGTATTGTTAAGTTTATCCTATATTCACGGCTGTTCATATGAAATCTAAGACTAAGACTGCTTTATTGATCCTTACGGAAATTTGTTGTGATTACAAGGACTCTTTTCTCATATAAAGACAACACAGCAGAAAAATACACATAAATACAACAGACAACATAAAGAGTTCATTCATCTTGGTGCATTTCATGTTCCCTGATCAATGAGTGGCGGTGATAGAGTCTGACCGAGTGAGGTAAGAACGAGTTTTTGTACCGCTCCGTTCTTGTTTTGATTGACAGCAGTCGCCCACTTCGCGACGACCTGACGTAGTTCTGATGGAGCGGGTGGCCGTTGTCTTCCAAGATTTTTTCGATTTTTCTTAGGCAGTTTTGTTCAAAAAGTTCCTTTAAATGTGGTAATGTTGTGAGTGTAATCTGTGACTCAGAACTCCTCAAGATCTGTGATTTGTTTCTTATGAAGAACGATTTAACACTTTCTCTCCGTAATTATTTACCACATTCTGGTGGAATCAACGCTGGTATCGTCAGTTAGGAGAGAAAGAGTTAACACGTATTAATGTTCAGTCGTGAAATAGTTGACAAAAGAGAAGTAGGTCCATG
The DNA here is from genome assembly GCF_947242115.1 of Biomphalaria glabrata. Taxonomy (NCBI): domain Eukaryota; kingdom Metazoa; phylum Mollusca; class Gastropoda; family Planorbidae; genus Biomphalaria; species Biomphalaria glabrata. The sequence continues at coordinate 44,081,844 of NC_074720.1, read as the reverse complement.
GACTCTCCATTGACTCAGTAAAAGAGTCGCTCTTCTAACAAAGTATGTACTACAATCTGAAGGTTTTGTCGTGCAAATGTCTGTAATAATATTAGAAATTAATCTTCTTTTTTTTTGAAGTAATGTCTGTAATATATAAGATAAGATATAATAATGACAATGTCTTCGACTCTGAAGATTAAGAACGAGTGCAGTGTTTCACATGACTACGCAAATCCCAATTGCGACCTACATATTTTGTCACATCTAACGTAAACACAGCTGTTGCCACCGGGGGTATATTTCTTTTCGTCTTATGCACCTTTCTTCTACAAGGTTTTTTTTTTTTTTGACCTTAAATGAGTCATCTGTCAAAATTGAGAAAAGACTAAATGTGGCTCAACAGAGATGGCTGAGACGGATTTTCGGAGTCAGTTACACAGATCGGGTCTCAAACAAGGAAATCCTATGCGAACTGGGAGTCGAACACTTAGTGAGGTTGTGACTGAGCGTCGCATGAGGTTTGCGGGACATATTCTACGTCAAAATGAATTACGCACACCAAGAGTTGCGATAACATGGAAGCCAAAACGAGGAAAGCGTAAACAGGGACGTCCTCGTATTACTTGGCGACACACCTTCATGGAGGACCTCAGAACAGTGGACACCAGATGGGAGGAGGCTTCAGACATTGCCAGTGACAGATCTTTATGGAGACATCTTGCCGCCCAATGCGCCGAACGGAGCGGAAGGACCTAAGTCTAAGTCTAAGAGTGTCCGCGGCCTTTGTGAGAGCTCTCCAATTGTCTCTTTCATATGCTATCTGCTGCCAGCAACTTTTCTCTATGCCAATGAGGGTAAAATGGCGCCTGCTATAGCGTTTTTTGAGGGGAGAAGGCACCGCTTTTACTGTAGTATTTCAATCAAGGATTGATTTATATAATAATCAATTATATTTTAACCCTTAAAACGCGTGTGGTAGTTTAGCCTCTACACATCAGAATTGTAATTCCAGTTTGTATGCACTCAATGTTAAACAAATCAGCACTTAAAGTGTTAAGGCTTGTTTTTTTTATTTTTACATTTATTTTTTTCCTCCTTTTAAAGACTTTTGTCTTCAGTTCTGTTCTCCCTTGGGAGTGCAGGTGTCTGGTAATCCGACACTTAATATGCTGATCTATTAAAGTAAAAAAAATAAATTCAAAGTAATTTGTTTTTAATGCAAAATCGCTTACATTAATGTATATTTAGTATGTCAGAATTCCTGGTCTGAATCTATCTAACAAGCACCATTTTATACGCATAATTCGAGCGTCTTGAGATCGAGCCATCGGTAATAGGGGTGTAATAATTAACATCTGCTTGGATCTTTCCCAGACAGAAGTTTGTTCGGGCAGGCAGATGGGGGCAAGCTTTCATAGGCCTAGAGTTCCAAGAGTCTTAGACTCAACTCAGTTACAAAGTAGAAGAAGAAGAATATTTCTGTTATGTTGTCACAGATAAATAAATAACATACTGTAGACATTAATAATAATAATTAATAAACGCAGACTTGTGTTGATATAAATAGACATTCTATTTCTTCACATCCTTTCAAGTACTAATGCTTCATCCCCTAACGCTCGTAGGGTCGTATTAGAGTGCTTTTATTAATTGACTATCAGTTTCTAAAGTGTTCCAAGTGGACTCTGATATGACATTAGCTTGTGCTCCTGTGCCAATATTCATTGTGACTATTTTTTCTCATAATATTTACAATATCAGGATAACTTTTCTGAATGAATCAAACCGGAAATGTGCTGTGTGTGACTTTCAATGGAAAGTAATTTGTCGATAACAGTTCAACTTATGTCTAATCTACTTAAGGCGACTATTTTTTCTCTCCTTATTTAAACCTAGAAATACCCAGCTCCTTCGTTTCTTTATGTTAATGTGTACATGGAGCGTTCTATGTGAATGTGTACATGGAGCGTTCTATGTGAATGTGTACATGGAGCGTTCTATGTGACTGTGTACATGGAGCGTTCTATGTGACTGTGTACATGGAGCGTTCTATGTGAATGTGTACATGGAGCGTTCTATGTGACTGTGTACATGGAGCGTTCTATGTGAATGTGTACATGGAGCGTTCTATGTGAATGTGTACATGGAGCGTTCTATGTGAATGTGTACATGGAGCGTTCTATGTGAATGTGTACATGGAGCGTTCTATGTGAATGTGTACATGGAGCGTTCTATGTGAATGTGTACATGGAGCGTTCTATGTGAATGTGTACATGGAGCGTTCTATGTGAATGTGACACCAACACCACAGCATGCCACAACTTACATTGATTTATTCAAGAGTTCTGAATCATAAAAACAGGCGTCTTACTTTTCTACTTAGTTATTATTAACTTTTATTTAAAAGTCCTTTAGTGTACAATTAGTGTTTGTTTGCTTAGGAAGTTGTTTTAGAATTGAAGACTGTTACATCCAAGAATAAACCTCCCGTAAGACGATGGGGGGGGGGTGGCGGTGGGCAAGGTTCGAACCTTGGACTATCGAGGCGACGGTTCAGAGCGCATACCTCCCGACTAGACAGACATCCATTTTATAATCACGATTGATCGTCTCATTAAGTTTTACATGATTTGAGTTTGAGACCTTTTAGATTTTTAACTGACTCCATGTACTTTTAAATGTCCGTTGGTTCCCAAAGTTGCGGATTGCGAAATTAATATCAACAGTTCTTCTGGCAGCTATGCAAGACGATGGTATCTGAGTTAAAGTCCAAATAAAACAAATCAATATTCTCATGAGATAAACTATATACAAATAAAGGGGGTGACTGCTACCGGCTACATAGCCCCGAGCGTGAAACGTTTAGGTAGCACTTTACACACAAAAGAACCTGACACGTACCCTCCCCCCCCCCCATGCCCGTTACCCTGCTAGGACCGGCCTTGCTGTATTTGAGGATCGGCCGTGCTCAGGTACGCTGTTCTGCCTCACCGTGGCACCCGGGTGGAAACGGCTAATTAAGGGGGTAGCTAGGCTAAATGAATGGCGAAACATAACTCCCGTGGGGATGCCCACGGGTAGACGAGAGTCCACTCATTGCACGGGCGGGGTTGCAAAAGAGTCCCCACAAACCTGTCACACAAACATGCGCTGTCCCTCAAGGGACCGTTACATAATGGCGTGTCCCCCACGGTCAGCTTGGTATAACGAAGGAAAATGGCGGAGGCTCCCGGTGTCCTCGGCCTTCGGCCATGTGCAGCCAAGCATGCGTCGGGGGCCAATGGCATTGGAAACAGCAACATAGGCATTGACTCGGGTCTCTCAAACAGAACTGTGTTCTCACAGGTTGTTTTTTTTTTTAATGTTTGGCGTTCAAACAGGTTTTTTTTTTCAAACTTAGAGCTCGAAGAGCCTTCGGCTCAGCTCTTTAGACGATCAAACGGATCGGCCGTGCTGTGTTTGATATCTATAGTTAAACAGACTATGGTGTCATGAGTTCAATAGACAATGTAATACTTTACCGCTGAAATTCAAATTGATGGATGCGGAAACTTCTCCAAGTCTGTTCTTAGCCACAACTTTGTAAGTCCCAGCATCGCTCTGTGTTACGCCGACTATTTCCAAGATGACATTGAAAGCGGCTCCCCCTGCGGATTCTGTTCTCATCCTAGTCCTGTCTGTCTCTTTGAGGGGAGTGGTGCCCATAAACCAGGCAATGTCCGGCTTGGGGGAGGCCTCGAGGACGCAGTGGAACACAAGCTTCTGGCCATTGTCCTCCTGTCTGAGGGCGGGCTTTTGGGTGAAGCGTGGCGCAACATCGTCACCAACACCCATTGTGTTGGATGCTGCTGAAATAGAGAAGAAAAGAACATGTACTTGGTGGACAGTATACACATGAAGGGTAGGCCTAACATGAAGGGTGGGTCTACATATGAAGGGTGGGCCTACACATGAAGAGTGGGCCTACACTTGAAGGGTGGGCTACACATGAAGAGTGGACTACACATGAAGGGTGGACTACACATGAAGAGTGGGCTACACATGAAGAGTGGGCCTACACGTGAAGAGTGGGCTACACATGAAGGTTGGGCCTACACGTGAAGGGTGGGCCTACACATGAAGGGCGGGCCTACACATGAAGGGCGGGCCTACATATGAAGAGTGGGTCTACATATGAAGAGTGGGCCTACACATGAAGGGCGGACCTACACACGAAGGGCGGGCCTACACATGAAGAGTGGGTCTACATGTGAAGAGTGGGCCTACACATGAAGGGCGGGCCTACACATGAAGAGTGGGTCTACATACGAAGGGTAAGCCTACACATGAAGAGTGGGTCTACATATGAAGAGTGGGCCTACACATGAAGGGTAGGCCTAACATGAAGGGTGGGTCTACATATGAAGGGTGGGCCTACACATGAAGAGTGGGCCTACACTTGAAGGGTGGGCTACACATGAAGAGTGGACTACACATGAAGGGTGGACTACACATGAAGAGTGGGCTACACATGAAGAGTGGGCCTACACGTGAAGAGTGGACTACAGATGAAGGTTGGGCCTACACGTGAAGGGTGGGCCTACACATGAAGGGCGGGCCTACACATGAAGGGCGGGCCTACATATGAAGAGTGGGTCTACATATGAAGAGTGGGCCTACACATGAAGGGCGGACCTACACATGAAGGGCGGGCCTACACATGAAGAGTGGGTCTACACATGAAGAGTGGGTCTACATATGAAGAGTGGGCCTACACATGAAGGGTGGGCCTACATATGAAGAGTGGGTCTACATATGAATACTCCATCGATAATTCTGAACGACCAGGCAGCCATCCTGTCCATATTATACTTTTTATTACTGTAGCGCAAATCACTGATATAAAAGAAACCTGATACCTAGTAAGTAGATCCGAAAGGAAGTAAGGTCCAACGTAAAGTAATGTTTATAAAAATGCTTCTTTGATGGATTGTTGGGGTCTATAATTTCTTATTCTACTTATTTCGTGCAGTATTCCAGCATTACAAAGAATCTTTCCAGTGAGTTAGCACAATCAGTTTTGTTTTTCTATTACAGTTATGTTAATGTCTGCTCAAAAAAGCCAAATTAAATTTTAAGATGATTATAGTTTAAAAATTATAACGGTCAACCAGAGTTTTCACTGTGTTGTCAATTAGCTAGTAATTTATTTTTTCACAAAAAATACATAAAGTGTAAAGTTTCTAGGAAACTATATCGAGCCGTTTTTGAAACTTGTGAGCACCCAGTGTCCACTCATGAAAAGTTTGCAAAAAAATCTTAAGTCACAAAGTAAAACACTACAGAGATATATAGTTGAAATAAAAATGTATGTAAATGTCAATACCCATACAGAATACATGTATTATTAATTAATAACATATGGTTTCGTTGTATTAACATAACAGATCCACACAGTTTTAATGAACTATTTTTTAATAACGGAAGTTTTAATGTTATTTGTAAACATAAACACGGATCTAAATTCTTCCACCTACATTTTGACATGTTCCTTTACCTTGTCATAATGTATTAATCTTACCCATAGTGCTCTTCCCCCGCTGATGGACTCGATTCTAACAAACATCGAAGAAATTAAATCTGAATTCAGGGATATTTTTTATAGCGCATTTGTTGTAGTAGTTCTCATTAATACAGATTGTCTCCTTCTTATTCTCTCGCCCCCCCCCAAGTCTGTCTGTCTGTCTGTCTATCTATCTATCGATCCATCCACCCATCTCTCTCTCTCTCTCAAGTTCTTTCAAAATATGGCATTCAAATTTTGATAGTGTAAAGATAACTGCCTCATAATGTGTGATTTGCATTAATGCATTATGTCTTTCTACGACACTAATGTTCATACTAATGTTGAGTCTGACTTTGTTAATACTGATTTAAAAAAACAACAACTATACAGCTTATAAATTTCAATAACAACATTTCTAATTATTTCCTTTATTGCAATCTGTTGTGGACAAGTGGAGTAGGGGTATCTGGTATATTACCTTGTTAGCGTGAGTAGAGTTCAGTTAAGTCAAGAATTTTAAAAAAAAATGTATTCCCCTCTAAAAAAAAGCTAAGCAATTGACGTCGCCTAACCTTACATTGCCACAAGTCAACCTTCTGATGTTTGGTGTAATAGTGATGTTATCATGGATCCTTCTTTCGTTCACCCTGTTAATTAACATGAACGAATAATAACAAAACTCTAGGTATAAACTATAGACACCAAATCAGCTGTTTAATCTTACGCCATCTTGGTTGACAACAACAGTTACAAGGGATGTTACTCCCAAACACCGAGTGGTGCAACCTATATAAAACATATCAACACACCCTCCCTTAACACAGAGACTCAATGAAAGGAACTCCTTGTTAATCAAACAGTTACTAACTCTATTAATAAACTACAAGCCTTTATCTAGATACCATGTCTGCTTGTTCTTAACACGCTACCCATCCAGATATTCACAACCAGACTCCCTAACAAAATCATGTTATCATCGACTCTAATTAGTCTAGCCAGTCTGTCAGGGCTCGCAAAGACCTTCCTTCAGGGAACAGTGCTAGGAGGAGAAGTAGAGGCAGACAGGGAAAGCGATGGGAAGACAATATAAAAAGAATGGGCGCGCCTGTCATTGAAAGAGATTCTATTCAAGGCTAAAGGGAGAGAAGAAGAGAGAAAGACGGGTAACAGATCTCGTGTGGTGCCCCATCAGTTTAACAAACTAAGAGATAAGTGAAGTTAAGTAAGTATGTCATAAATGGTCCCCCCCCCATCCTTTACAGGTCCATAGCACAGACAGTATACACACATTTGTATGTCTGTCATCAATATTGTTGCAGTTTGATCTATTGTTGCAATTAGATCTATTGTTGCATTTAGATCTATTGTTGCAGTTTGATCTATTGTTGCAGTTTGATCTATTGTTGCAGATTGATCTATTGTTGCAGTTTGATCTATTGTTGCAGTTTGATCTATTGTTGCAGTTTGATCTATTGTTGCAGCTTGATCTATTGTTGCAGCTTGATCTATTGTTGCAGTTTGATCTATTGTTGCAGTTTTATCTATTGTTGCAGATTGCCGTTGCCTCCAAGATGACATCGAATTGAACATTGAACTTTCAAAAATATATTAAGCCAATAAACAGGGGCGGACTGGGTGCTAAAATCGGCCGGGGCATTTCTATACATCCGGTCCGCAAATTGTATATGATAAGATGGACGTCCATTTGTATGTCTACATGTCCTCAATATCATTCTTATCGTATCTTATCTTATATAATACAGACGTTATTTCAAAAAAGAAGATGATTTCGTCCTACGCGTCAGTCATTTAGTCATGCATATTAACCAGTGACCTAAATTCTGCCAAGTCACTGGTTTTCCTGGCTAGCTCAGGCAACCCATTCCATGCTCTAATAGCACTAGGGAAGAAGGAGCATTTGTACAAATTTGTCCTAGCATATGGGACGAGGAATGTGCCTTTATCTTTGTGTCTTTCTATTAAGTTTGATAATGTATCGATAACTGTACGCATGCATACAATGAACTCTGTATCTTTTTTTAAATATAGTAGGCCTTATGTTGTTTTTTAATCGCTAAAAGTGTGGGCCCTAGAAGGATGAAGCTTACTAGTAGCAGAGTCTGATGTAGACTATTACATTTTTTCGGAAAATGTGTTGCATTAAATTAGCATTACACTGTTGAGTCTGTAAAAGATTTTTTTAAAACACGACTCTCAGGGGGGCCCCTTTTACAAGACGATATTATAAAATCTTAATCAATTTAATACGCTCTATAGTGGCATTCACGTGGCCCTATAGGTGGCCCTATCAGCCCATTTGGGTACCAGCACATCGGGCAATGGCCCATATAGCCAGTCCGCCCCTGCCAATAAAACAAGACTTAAAAAAACAAAAAAAAAAACAACAACATATTAATGTCCAGAGAAGAGTCAAATTTCGTGTTGAGCTAAAGTTGAACAAATCAAGAAAAATGTTCTGTAAGCATTTAACACGCTTAACATCTGATGGCTTCACCTGGAACCAGGCCATAGGACGCACTCAAGGAAGTGGGAAGTTAATTATAGGGCTTGACATTTTGAAAAAAAGCCTTGTTCTGGGACTTGCCCCCCTTTGCAGCAGCATTTGACATTACGTTGGCACGAGCTGCACAAAAATAAACCTTGTTTACAGGTATCTTTAGCCGTTCTGTGGTACCTGCAGAAGTGTTACTTGAAATAACGCATACCTGTGTACTATTGTGACGAGCTCAACCTATCTTGTAAATTACAGACGTTCTTTCAAAACGAGAAGATAATGACGTCCTAGCTGTATGCATGTGTAGTCGGGCATGTTAACGAGAGACTAAACTCGAATCGATCTAATCATACACGGATTTCCTGTCTGATTCACGCAACTCATTCCATGCTATAAAAGCACTAGGAAAGAAGAAGCACATGTACGAATTTGTCCTAGAATAAGGAATAAGAAATGTGTCTCTCTGAGCATTTTTAAAAAGCTTATATATTAACTGTGTGTCTGTCTGTCTGCCTGGTAAAAAGTTTGAAGGTTGTTTTTTTCTGCTACTTCCCATTCTCGGATCAAGTTGAAACTTTGTACAATTATTCATTGTACCTGACAAAACATGAATCAATAAAAACAATAAACAATAAGATGAGGATTCCTGAAATAGAATTGAATGGACATCAACTGAGTTTTTAATTTTACTCCTGCTTTTTTTTTGTAAAAAAAATAGGTGCCGGTACTCAGTGATTAGGTGCCGCTACTCAGTGATTGATTACCTTACTTTAAACTACAAATAAATTAATAATAAAATATAATAATCTATATTATTATATTATTATATTTATTATATAATATTAATATAATAAAATACAAAAAAAGCTATAATTTTCCCCCACATTCAAAAGGTGCCGGTACGCCGTACCGGTGCATACCGTCACAAAAAAGCACTGCTCCTGCTAATGTAATTTTACACAGTAGACAGACTGATCTTTTTTTAAAAAGATCAACTGTTTGTTATAAGGACAACCACTAACACTGTAGCTAATACATGGCCCGACGAACGCTTTTCTAAGTTATACATACACACACACTACTTGAGGATCTTAAGACGCTAGACAAAGGAGCCATTAATGAGATCTTGAAAGATAGACTAGACATGCTGAGGCTAATACAGTACCGAGCAACTTGTGGGCTCGGATTAAAGAATATGACTAACTAATTAGTTTGTATTATCTGTTGGTGTGATGATAATTGTATGCCAGAGAGACGTGTTCAGCCTACACCAGTCAAGCTCAGCCTACGGTCTGCAGGACTACTCCAGCCCATGACGTGGTGCACTCTGCCACTAGAAACGTCAGTACAGAATACTTAATGAAACCAGAGGACTCAAGGTCGTAAATATATGTGACCTGAACTAAAAAGGCTGGGCATCCCTGGTCAGTGAAACCGAATCAATCTTAATGCTCATTAAAAGAATTTCATTTGGTGAAGATGACATAATTAGTGGGGCAGCGTTTCTGATAAGTGGCATTTCCTGCCCAACACAGAGATAAAAGGTGAAGGAGATTTTTCTTTTAATTAGTTTTGATTTTGATATCATTCAACAAAACGTTTTCTTTCGCGGTATTTAGAGTTGACCTTCTCAAAAGTACACTTCCATACTTCATACAGGAGTGGCCAGGTAATAATCCGCGACAACGGTTAAAAAAACGAACTTATTATTGGTCTAGATTGTTTTGTTAAGTTTTTGACGCTCATGCAGAAAAAAAGATTATAACAACTTAGACCAAAGTCTCAAGACTTTACAATTTTATTTATCCTTTCGCATACACCAATTAATACTGGAGAAGTTTTGGTATTGATTATTTAATGGTTCTTGTGTTGTCATGTAAAGGAAATAATTGTGCAAAATTTCAGATTGGGTGTGGGAGAAAAAAAGGGAACAAACTTTTTACCATACAAGACAGACAGACCGACAGAATGAGTTGATATAAGCTTTTTAAAAAGTCCTAAAATGTGAAGTGTCTGTACTGGCATCTAGTTGTATACTTCATAGTAATACACATTTTAATTGCATAATATTGAGGTTTTCAGTTATCACTATGAGATCTTTGCTGATTTTCACATATAGTCCTTGACGTATCCGGTATACAGAATATTGATAAGGATTTTTAAAAAAGCACAAAATAATCTTTTGAGTAAAGTAAAGTTTCCCCATTCAGACACTGCGGTCTATAGGGCAGATGACGTAAAGGTCATCTGTTTCTGTGGACCAAGGTTAACGAGGGTGTCATGCGGCCAGCGCAACGGCCAACCGCCTTTGCTTTTCCCTTACTAATGTCAGGAAGCCATTAGAGCTGGGTGGACTCAAGAGGCGTCCTAAAGATGATGAAATAAAAAAAAAATCCCAGGATTCGAACCCGGAACCACTCAGCCTTAGCACCTCTAAAAATCCGTTTGGCACTGTACAATTAAATCTCTAAGCTATCCCGCTTGTTACAACAAAATTAATTTTGTATTATTTAATTGGAGAGTGATTTTTCAATATATCGTCCATAGTATTGTTTGGCTTTTGAGTGTGTGTGTGTGTGTATCAATTTTCGAATTTCTCCCAAGCTTTCTCCTCCTCTTTGTTTTATTTTCTTTGTTTCCATTATACCACCTCCACATTTCTCCATGTCGCCTTCTCTTTGTTTTACCTGTTACTTTGTTTTGAGGTTTAAAGAATGGATATCGATTATTAAAATGTAGACAAAGAGGAGATAACTGTGAAGTATGAACACCCCCAACACACACAGACACACATCAACGAGAAGTAAAAAATCGGAAATGAAATGGAACCGAAATGTGTTCTGTTACTACAGAGAAATAAATTATTATAGACAATTAAACGTTAATTAACAGAGACGTCATGTTGATAAAAGTAGACACTCTATGACAGGGGTTCTCAACCTGTGGATCGCGACCCCCTTGGGGGTCGATTGACTATTTGCCAGGGGTCGCTTAAGACCATCGAAAATATGGATTGCTATTGTCTACTCTTCTGTTGCTGTATGTGTGTGTCGGGGGGGTCGCGGCAGAGTGGGGAATTGTAAAAAGGGGTCGCCGAGCTTAAAAGGTTGAGAACCGCCGCTCTATGAGAAGACATTAAAAGAGATAATTTTTATTACGTCACTTCCTTTCAAGTACTTTTCACAAAACCATACACAACAAATGATGACGTAATATAACCATAATTATCACAGGACCTATATGCCAAGACGAAAGATCGTCGAATCAGTAAAAGAGAAAAAGAAAAAAATCATAATGCGTCTTATGTAACCGTGAAACTGTGTTAGCAGAAACGGCTCTGACATTCGGGTGTGTTCTAGACATGACCAAACTGCTGACTTTACACAAGTTACCTAGACCCAGGCAGGTAGAAAGAAAGGGAACTCGCAGATTCCAGCCTGACGAGGCACAAATGTTAGCTCAGGTAAAAGCACAGGTGAATTCTGGGAAATAGACGTTATCGTCTGAACGATCTGACGTCTGCTTGTGTCACACGACGTTATACAGGTCGAGATCAGTTTCAGGTTGGGGCTCCTACACTGTTTGTCTTGTTCGTTCTATGTACATTCAATTATCATTATTTACATTCAGGGAGTCCTTGTACAAATAAACAAAAAGGATCAAACGAGTAAAATAAATACAACGAAATACTTATTTCCATGCAAATCTTATATTCAGTGAAACTATCACTTATTTTAAATCAATCATTGAATTAATTTAGGTCTACACTGACAATTATACAGTTCTACACTTACATGCATTTTTATTACTGTTTTTTGTACATCATGTCGGAAAGCCGACATACTGGCCACTGAGCTATACAAGTACTTCTAAAAATAGAAGGTTTTATGGATATCTTTTGTTAGATTCAAATATTTAGCCAATGGCCTAATTCTCTACACAAGGTTTATTTCCCCTTACCTTGTATTGTCTCTAATTGATCTAATAATTGCTCAATTTTTCGATTGTCTCATGTGTTGTCATTGACGATGAATAATTGTGCAAACGTTTCAACTTGATCCGAGAATTGAAAGTGGGATAAATAACGCGTACAAGATTTGTACAAGACAGACTGAGTTGATACAAGATTTGCACAAGACAGACTGAGTTGATACAAGATTTGTACAAGACAGACTGAGTTGATACAAGATTTGTACAAGACAGACTGAGCTGATACAGGATTTGTACATACAGACTGAGTTGATACAGAATTTGAACAAGACAGACTGAGTTGATACAGGATTTGAACAAGACAGACTGAGTTGATACAGGATTTGCACAAGACAGACTGAGTTGATACAGGATTTGTACAATACAGACTGAGTTGATACAGGATTTGAACAAGACAGACTGAGTTGATACAAGATTTGCACAAGACAGACTGAGTTGATACAGGATTTGAACAAGACAGACTGAGTTGATACAAGATTTGCACAAGACAGACTGAGCTGATACAGGATTTGCACAAGACAGACTGAGTTGATACAAGATTTGTACAAGACAGACTGAGTTGATACAAGATTTGTACAAGACAGACTGAGTTGATACAAGATTTGTACAAGACAGACTGAGTTGATACAGGATTTGCACAAGACAGATTGAGTTGATACAAGATTTGTACAAGACAGACTGAGTTGATACAAGATTTGTACAAGACAGACTGAGTTGATACAAGATTCGTACAAGACAAACTGCGTTGATACAAGATTTGTACATGGGGAGCATTAATCACAAAATTAAAAACGCATCCTTTTGAAGCAATCTATTTTTTTTTCGCTATATTTCATCATTCAAATAGTACAATAAATTATAGAGTAAACAGATGTCATTGGTTAATATGCATGACTAAATGCATGAAGCTTAGGACGTAATCATCTTCTTTTTTGAAGTAACGTCTGTATTATATAAGATAAGATAAGTATTATACATCAGTACACTGTAATGTTATGTGACTAAGTATTATAGATCAGTATACTGTCAGGTTATGTGATTACGTATTACACTGTACACATCAGTATAGTATCAGGTTACCTTAATAAGTATTATACATCAGTACTTTGTGAATTTTTTTGTTAAGTATTTATATATCAGTATATTGTTATTAAGTTTTATACATCAGTACATTGTAAGGTTTTGTTAAGTATTATACATCAATACGCTGTCATTTTCTGTTAGTAAGTATTATAAAAGTATTAGTTTGCTATCATGTTATTTCTCTATTTTATATCATGCGCTCCGAACTGTTCCGAAGTTTGAAACCTGACTGCTGTCATCTTCTGTCATTCTACGAAAGGTCTGAGACAGGTCGTAATTCAAACTGTGAAGAATTCTTTTAAGTGATTTCAACAGCCCTAGATGTGTCGTTAATTTCATTCATAAAACTCCAAAAACGTTGGATTTAATGTCGTTAATTTCATTCATAAAACTCCAAATACGTTGGATTTAATGTCGTTAATTTCATTCATAAAACTCCAAATACGTTCGATTTAATGTCGTTAATTTCATTCATAAAACTCCAAATACGTTCGATTTAATGTCGTTAATTTCATTCATAAAACTCCAAATACGTTCGATTTAATGTCGTTATCAAGCGTGCATTACACACACTTGCACACAGAAATAGGGACACACCGACGCAAAGTACTTATACACACTGCTCCTATCACACATGTGCCCATGGAGGCTGGAGGTAAAACTACACAGACTCACACGGAAAGAGAGATACACATAATAGAAAAACAGATAAACTAAAAAAATATTAACACATCCCCACATAATTTGCACACACAAACTCATAAATTTCATGATTGGCTTAAAAGAAAAATTATGAAAAAAAATTACCTCTACCAACACACACACACAAACACACACAAAATCGACTTTGAAAAGGCAAATTTCCTAATATTGTGTGTAGGCTATATATAATCTAATTTTACTTATATAGTTTAGTTGACATTTTAAAAATTTATTTCTAAAAATTTCTCAATTTTCGTATTTTCACACTCTTAAGATTTATTTTTCGGTTCCATTATATCGCCCTCACATTTTCCCATATCGCTTTGTCCTTTTTTCCTCTGTTAATGTATTTTACTAATGTATTACTAATGGATTTAACCTAATAAAACTGAACATATGCATTTGGTATAAATCTCACGGCTCTAATTTGCGTCTTTCTGCAATTTTTTTGGGTTGAAAGGGTCCCAAACAGAGGATGCAAATTCTTATATTGGCCTTAGTGCGTAATTATATAGGCCAGTGTTCTTGTCATTCCTACAATATCGTATATATAAGTTCCTTAAAAAGAAAAGATAATTACCTATATGTGTTTAAAATAAATTAAAAAATAACGTACCACTGAACTATATATCTACAACAGAACTACAGCGACAACACCAGTCTCGATTATCGGTACCAGACGTTTACATGATATCTATAGATCTAGATATCAGAAGAAAATGAACTTGCGCTAAAAAAATATATATTCAGCACTGGCCTATGTATTTCGTTTTTTTTTCTTTCACCAGATCAACTTTTGAAAGCGTCGAGGTGTAAAAAAAGAAATTCGCTTTATTGTTTTAACCACGAATTACATTATCTTGTTTTTCACATTTTTGTCTTGCCAGCAACTTGCTCTAGCATCTATTCAGGTGAGAGAGAGAGAGAGAGAGAGAGAAATAAAGGTGAACTGGTGGGGGAGTCAACGGTGGAAGGGGTAGAGACACCTTCCTGCTACTGACAGCGTCGAACGTATTTGTCATTGCTAAGGTATCAGCAGCCACGGGGAGGAGAGGAAAAAGTGGGGGTAACCTAGGTAATCGATGTCTCAGTGCTGAGCAAGTTTTTGGTTTTTCGCTTAGACAAGAAGATAGGTTGTGTTCCCTTTTGGTCTTGGTTATGACCCGAAAATAAAGTCAGCATTCTCTAGTCAGTGTGGCTACGTTCAGTGTAGGTCTCATTTGGCACAGTAGTATTTCTCCATTTTCTTTCTTAATTGTTCTCTCTCTCTCTTTTCTCGTGCTCTCTCCCTCCCTCCCCTCCTGTGTATGTTCTGTCACTCTTCTATTAGTTCAAATAAGAGTTGTTTTTTTAACGGAGAGTTAGGAAAGGGATGTCTTAGTGAAGTTGAATGAAAGCTAAATGTGTATTGGCGAGAGAAAGTGAGTGAGTGAGTGAGTGAGAGAGTGATAGCTAGCTAGCTAGTAGCTAGCTAGCTACATGGATAGATAGATAGATAGATAGATAGATAGATAGATTGATAGGTCGGTAGATAGATAGGTAGATAGAGATAGATAGCTAGATAGATAGATAGATACAGAGAGAGAGAGTGAGAGAGAGTGTGAGAGAGTGTGAGAGAGAGTGTGAGAGAGAGTGAAAGAGAGTGAAAGATAGAGAGTGAGAGAGAGTGAGAGTGTTAGAGAGTGTGAGAGTGTGAGAGAGTGTGAGAGAGAGTGAAAGAAAGAGAAAGACAGAGAGTGAAAGAGAGTGAGAGAGAGTGAGAGAGTGAGAGAGAGTGAGAGTGTGAGAGAGTGTGAGAGAGAGTGAAAGAAAGAGAAAGACAGAGAGTGAAAGAGAGTGAGAGAGAGTGAGAGAGTGAGAGAGAGTGAGAGTGTGAGAGAGTGTGAGAGAGAGTGAAAGAAAGAGAAAGACAGAGAGTGAAAGAGAGTGAGAGAGAGTGAGAGAGTGAGAGAGAGTGAGAGTGTGAGAGAGTGTGAGAGTGAAAGAAAGAGAAAGACAGAGAGTGAAAGAGAGTGAGAGAGAGTGAGAGAGTGAGAGAGAGTGAGAGTGTGAGAGAGTGTGAGAGAGAGTGAAAGAAAGAGTGTGAGAGAGAGTGAAAGAAAGAGAAAGACAGAGAGTGAAAGAGAGTGAGAGAGAGTGAGAGAGTGAGAGAGAGTGAGAGTGTGAGAGAGTGTGAGAGAGAGTGAAAGAAAGAGAAAGACAGAGAGTGAAAGGGAGTGAGAGAGAGTGAGAGAGTGAGAGAGAGTGAGAGTGTGAGAGAGAGTGAAAGAAAGAGAAAGACGGAGAGTGAAAGAGAGTGAGAGAGAGTGAGAGAGAGTGAGAGAGAGTGAGAGTGTGAGAGAGTGTGAGAGAGAGTGAAAGAAAGAGAAAGACAGAGAGTGAAAGAGAGTGAGAGAGAGTGAGAGAGTGAGAGAGAGTGAGAGTGTGAGAGAGTGTGAGAGAGAGTGAAAGAAAGAGAAAGACAGAGAGTGAGAGTGAAAGAGAGTGAGAGAGTGAGAGAGAGTGAGAGTGTGAGAGAGAGTGAAAGAAAGAGAAAGACAGAGAGTGAAAGAGAGTGAGAGAGAGTGAGAGAGTGAGAGAGAGTGAGAGTGTGAGAGAGTGTGAGAGAGAGTGAAAGAAAGAGAAAGACAGAGAGTGAAAGATAGAGAGTGAGAGAGAGTGAGAGAGAGAGAGAGAAAGAAAGATAGAGAGTGAGAGAGAGTGAGAGTGTGAGAGAGTGTGAGAGAGAGTGAGAGAGTGTGAGAGAGAGTGAAAGATAGAGTGAGAGAGAGAAAGACAAAATGTAAGAGAAAGAAAACGTGAGGATGAGAGTAAGAGAGAAAGTTACAGAAAGAAAAAGAGAGAGAAAGTAAGAGTAAAGAAAGTCAGGAGTTATGAGACCGTTAGATAGAGAGAGTGAAGGAAGATCTCCAGGTAAGCCAAATATAAAGCTAATTGTTTCTGAGATTTACAGGTAAAAAAAAAACAGTTGAGATCGAGATCAATCTGAACTTCACAGAAACTTTTTTTTTCCAACCAACATTTCAGAAAATTACATCTGATCTTTATTGTCGGCGTTTTTTTTTTAGTTTTCAAGAAGATCGTCTGGTGAATCTTCGCAGCATAATAAATACCGCAAACATTCTGGTCGTGTAAGACTACCAGACAGATGTCTTAAGACAGCCATATGGAAGTTTCATATACACTTAGTATAAGACAGATGTCTTCAAGTATCCGTATAGAAGTGTAATCTATATTAAGTATAAGACAGATGTCTCTTAACAATCCATGTTCATTTAATCCAGTGGTTCCCAAACCTTTTACCTTTACGGAACACTTCACACATTCTGAGTATTTAGCGGAACTTAGTTCCATACATCACTTGTCACTACATGATATTTGAGCATGAACTTTCTAACTTTTGTAACTCAAGAAAATATCAAAATTATACAACTTCACAATACTGAAAAATACATGTCATCTCATCATATTACTTGCTAATACAGAATATCTGAATATTAACTTACTTGTCAATATATGAAATCTAAACATGAACAATGTCAAATTACTCTTTTGGAAAACTCTTATAACAACAGTATTAATGCAAATATACTAAGTAATAAACAATTGCATGACATAAGTATTAAAATAAATCTTGACCCAGCTGTACAGTCTTGTTAGATTTGCAACTTCCTTCTTTCCAGGTACTTGAAACAATTCTAGTCTGTCTGTACATTTCTTCTGTTCGGGCACTTGAAACAATTCTAGTCTATCCGTACATTTCTTCTTTCTTGGTTCTTTATAGTTCAAAATACGTTTAACAATATTGTCCTGTGTTTTCAGAGAGTTTTGTTCAACTCTGCCATTGAAAAATGTCACTTTTGGTTTCAATACAAACTTTCTTAGTTTAGCTACAAATGTACTTTGTTTCAATTGGTACAGAATGTCTCTCAGTTCATGAATATGTTTCCTTCTAGCTTTAAGCAACATACAACTATTGTCCTTATAAGATTCTTTGCTTTTCATATGTTCAAACAAGAACTGTCCAAAATCGACACTAAATCTTTCTTTTATTGACAGTTTACGTTGTAAAACGATTGAAGTAGAAAACGTTGAGTTTGAATGTTCATGTATGCATTGTTCTAATAAATCCTTTACGTCTTTCTGCAGTAAATCTCTATTGTGCAAAGTTAGAGAATGAACATTTGAGTTGGCAAGTTTGTCAGTTTTTAAGTCAATCACATTGTCTATAAATGTTGATATGTCAGGAACATCATGAAATATCTCAGTATATTCTTCACTTGTATTCAACAGGTCTTTCTTACTTTTCAGCTTTAAATGATCTATGTCAATGTACTTGATAGATTCAGTTTGTTTTGATGTCGTTGGTAATGGTTCATTTATATTGTCTTCATTTTCCTCTTGAATTGTTCCTAAGCATGTAACATTTTCTTCTAGTACTTTTGATAAGTTTTCATTATCTGTATCCTCATTGTATTTTTCAAGCATATGAACATGAAACACTTTGACATATTTGTTATTGTTGATTTCATAAGTTACGTTTGAAATCTTTCTGATGATAGTAAATGGACCTTGCCATGTATAAATCAGCTTGTTGCTCCTGTCAGGTAACCATAACTTCACTTTGTCTCCTTGTTTAAAGTCTCTGAGCTTTCTGTATTCATTTAATTCTCTTTCATTTTCAATGTTGACTTTAGTTTCATGAGTTTTTTCACATGGCTCTATGACTGTAATATTTGTATCAAAATCTTGTTGAAATGTTTTCGTATCTGAGTTATTTTGTTTTGACTTAGACAGTGACTCATTCGAAACAAATATGTTTGAATCTAATTGACTTTCTTTGGAAGTACTTATGTTACTTTGTTGCTGAGTCATATCACGGTTGTTGCATAAATTGTCCATCAATGTTAGACGATTTTCTTTCTTAAAGTTAAATGTAAAATTGTTTAATTCATCAACATTTGAGTCATTTTTGTATGCTATAATATTTCCAACTGGTTCGTAATTTTGTTCAACTTCTTAATTCAATAACAACTTGACACTTCATAAATAAAACTTAAAGATACATAAAACTTCACTTAGTATAACTTCAACTACTAAAACTTTACTTAATGGACCCGCTAATATCACAAAACTTGTTACTAATCGAGGACTGAGCGAGGACCATTGCTCTACAAGAACTACTACTATGCGAGGACCGAGCGAGGACTGAGCGAGGACCCCGTCTAACTGACTTTCCCTTTATTTATACTTTCTTTGATCGTACGTTCCAGAATCATGGAACCTTCTCAGATAATTATTTTAGTAACTTTGACCTTCTAGAAGCTGACGTGTGCTATTTTTTCCCTTAACCTCTTTCTTTGATTGGATATCTAAAATTAACTTGTTTACGCTGGACACTTGCATGGTTTGAACTTGCTTCTAGAAACTGGTCGAAATAGGTCACAGACTCGACTCGTGACAGTCTACCCAGCACAAATGGGTACCTGACATTAGTTGGGGAAAGGAAAGCCGGTTGGTCGTTGTGCTAGCCACATGGCAACCTCGATAGCCGTGGGCCACAGAAGATAACTTTTACAGGGTAAGTAGTTCTGATACGGTCTGAAAGGGGAACTTTTACATTTTAACTTATTTCTTATTCAACATTTTTGTGGTGCAGACTTTTGTGACTAGTTTTAAAAAAAGCATGACGTAACATACGCAGTATTAAAAATCCATATTAATATCCTTAGGCGACCCCTAGCAAATCGTTATTCAACCCCCGAAGGTGTCGCGACCCACAGGCTGAGAACCCCTGTTCTATACGGTTCTGAAACATGGAGAGTCGCGAAAACAAATATGGAAAAACTCCAGACCCTCCCAAACAGATGCTGCGCCGGATATTGGGAATTAGGTAGCCCTAAAAGGTATCTTAACTCTTTCTCTCCGTAATTATTTTCCTCGTTCCGATAGTAATATTCATTTTGCTCATTTGTATTTCACTATCCTGTTCTGATTAAACTTAAATAACTTTTTGTTTGTTATTAGAAAATGTTATATTTGGTATCAAATTATAGGAGAATGCATGCCCTTTTTACTTAAAACACAAATTAAAGTTTGTAAATTAAAAAAATCAATTTAGTTTAATGGGGTTAAATCAACGATGACTTCGTCGATTCGGAGAGAACAAGCAAAAACCACATAGCCCAAGATATAAGAAAGCGAAAGTAGAACTGGACAAGACCAACCCTGCGAAAACCAATACCAATGTTGCAAAGTAGGCACTCGATTTAAGTCGGCAAGGAAATAGGAAAGTAGGCTGGCTCAAGTAAGCATCTTATCTTATCTTATATAACACAGACGTTACTTCAAAAAAAGAAGATGATTACGTCCTACGCGTCATGCATTCAGTCATGCATATTAACCAATGACTTAAATTCTGCCAAGTCACTGGTTTTCCTGGCTGGCTCAGGCAACCCATTCCATGCCCTAATAGCACTAGGGAAGAAAGAGTATTTGTACAAATTTGTCCTAGCATATGGGGCGAGGAATGTGCCTTTATCTTTGTGTCTTTCGGAGTATTTTATTAAATGAAAGAAGTGGGTCATCATTGAAGCTGAGGATTCTGGAATGACACGGGGGTAGAACTCAGTAGATGAAGAAATTTCCTCAGAACCGAGTTTGGTGGAGAGATGTGGTTACGGCCCTATACTCCCCAAGGGGTCCACGGGAATAAGTCAAGTCTATACAGTTTCACACCTATAAGTTGCAGGCCAAGTTTAGTTCAGTAAGAAAGCGTTCGACTGAAGTATTTAGTTGTGCGACCACAGAGACGGATTCTCTTCCTTATCTATTCAACGTTTAGGAGTTGGCATCAGTCTTCATAGTCATTGTTAGCATTCGTGCGTGTTCACCCGGCGTCTTCGACATACGGAGGTCACGGTTCACCTGTTAGCTGGAAGTTTAGTTATTACCTCTGTTTTGAACTGATCGAATTCGTGACACAGCCTAGAGATAGTCAACAGTTCATTGTCCGTGGCCAATGTTACAATTCATGTTCAGCCACCCCCATACACACATACACGCACCCATTTCAGGAAAAAATGGTCTGTCTCTTTAACAAGTCGTTACAAAGTGTTTTGGTGTTATTTTTTTTATTTTTTAAAATGTGTTGGACACATATAAGGATGGCTGCCTGGTCGTGCGATTTGCGCGCTGGACTGTCGTTCAGATTTATCGATGGTCCAGGGTTCAAACCCTGCCCGCTCCCATCCCCCCGTCGTCCTGCGAGAGGTTTTGGACTAGGAAGTAATTATCTTCAACTCTGAAGGAACATCCGAAACATGTCAAACATTTTACAAACAACAAACATAATTATTTGTGTTTATAAACTGTCTGAAACTGAGCCTGTTTATAAAGAAAAAAACCAACAACGTAAGAGAGTAACTCCAATGATTGAAGAGGTAGTTTGGAGGTAAACAGGAGAACATAACTCTTATAGATGCTATGCGATGAGCATCTCTGGTGATACTTTAGCAATTTACTTCCCTTTTCGAAATGAAAAATGGAATTTAAACAAGTCTAAAAATGGCAAAAAGTAAAAAGAGAAAAAAAAAAAAAGCTCGGAATTCAAATCCCATTTGTTTACCTCAAAGTTATTATTTTTTCTTTAAAATTCAAAACTATATCCAATCAAGCTTTACTTTAGCTATGTTAATTAAAGAAAATCGTATCATTATATATAGAATGTCCATAATATATGACATAACTCTTTCTTTTGTGAAAGTAAGAAAACTGCAGTGCTGGCCCCTTCTCCCTAACCTATAACACTTGCACCGTTAGGTTTCACGGGTATCAAAGGATGGGTCGGTCGAGTGAAAAATACAATGTGAGGTAAAGTTTCCCTTTCAGACCCTGCGATCTATAGGTCATCTGTTAGCGTGGCCCACAGCTAATGAGGGTGTCATGTGGCGAGCACAACGACCAACCAACCGACTTACTTTTCCCAAACTAAGGTTTCCATTAGAGCTGGGTGGACTCAAAGACGCCCTAAAGATCCCGAAAATAAAAATCCATGTCTTCACCAGGTCTTTAACCTTGAAGTCAAACGTTTAACCACTCAACCACCAAGCCTAACCAAAAATAAAACGCAATTCCCTTTATTTAACTTGTGTCCTCCTATATTTTTCTTTTTTTTTTTCGGTATAGGTAACATAAATGTCACTGCGAAAAATCATGTAGTCCAATGGGAACAATCCTCTGAGGTTAAATTATGCAATTTGGGCAGAAGTTTCATAGGGTCGGATATGGCCAGCGGGCCGTAGTTTAGTCATCACTGCTCTATTTTATTAAGTAAAAGATTTCTAATATGTTGTGGAGTAGCTGCATCCACAGAGTTGTTTTGATTGAGAAGAAGGAGGGTGACACAGCACAAGTGTAAGTTTAAAAATGTACCATAATCATATATCTTATATATAATGTACATTATTAACTTAAAATTAATACAGATTGTGTCCCCCCCACACACACATACACAATACGCCCTCTTACTTCGGAAGGGGTGATCAAGTGTGATAGCGATCGCCCTCTCAAGGAATTCGCTTATTCTCTAAAGCTAATGTCACCCAAATTAACCAAAAAACCAGACATCATTCCAAAAGCTACCTATGCAAGGGCAGTCTACTCTTCTCCACACGATGTCAGATCTGAGCAAAAATTTCCAAACGGTTCCTTTGATTGTCTTTCTTTGCGGCGAGAGTTTCAAAGACGTCTGTTTAATAACCACAGTAAATAAAAGTAGCTGACAAAACTAGAAAAAAAAAAAAAAACACCGGTTTCCTCCTACTCCAAGACCCCCCTCAACAAGAACCAGTCAAAATCATCTAGTCTATAACAGGTGCTTTCTTGTTTCCTAACTCTAAGAGTCGGTGTGGATTACTTTGTGAATGGTTGTGTTTGTTGCTGAAAGCGAGGCTAATGCGTGATAAAAGAAAACTTTTGACAGAAAAGATTCTATTTCTGCAAGGAGGCGTAGGCCACAAATCGGCGAGCGAACGACGGGTGAGTCGCACAGACAACCACAAGGAATGTTCAAGTCGTGTTTGTGGGAAAGAAAAATTGGCACCAACCTTGAGAGAAGGAAAAGAGACTGTGTATGCTTTTTGAAAAATATCCCAAATTTGTATATGAAAAAAAAACAAACTTTTTTCTTATTTTATTTATAGAGCCCCCTAACAGAACCTCACCCCTTAAAGGGGCTTCCCCAGCTCAATAATCTATTTATATTTTTAACAAAGTATAGTATTAAATATAACAAAATAGGGGTTAAATTTACAGGTTCTATGGATATCTATTTACAAAACGACATGCTTTTAATTTTATGAATATTTTTAAGTGCATTTATATAGAAGTTTAAAGACGGCGGGCAGTGTCGTAATTAGACTTCAAAAGGCCATAAGCTATGTGAGATATGGAGCCCTTTATAAGTCCAGATATTATGTGACAAAGTTAAATATTTGTTGGGAGCCCTATTCTATATCTTGTCTTTAGCTAAATACGGTCATAAGGGCAGGTACCAAAACAAAAATCCTGGCCAGGGCTTCCACTTACTAAAACCCGTCCTTGAAGGGACTATTTATATCACCTTTCATCTTATATAACGTGGAGTTATTGTTATGTATTAATTGCACACTATAGTAAAAGTTGCTGTCTTAAGAACATAGTCTGAGCGTGAGTCTTGCCACATAAAGTGTCTGTTGAGGGTGTTTTGGATTAGCGGTGCACAATGACATTGATGTCTTCCCCCACAAGCCTTCACCTTTCTAGCGCGCGCCTATGTGTAGGTGAGTGCTGGCTCGTGCGTTGCACGCGCCAAGTGTGTTACAGGTGTATGTGTGCTAGCGTTGGCTTGGGTGAGCATTACAAGAGAGAAAAAAAAAGAAAAGGGAGCTACGTGAGTTGAAATGTCAGAAGCAGAAAAGAACACACACAATTAAAGACTGAAATAGAATCCACGTCATGCTAGAGACATTTGTTTGAAACCCAAAGTCTGTATAAGTTTGGCTACCCCCCCACCACACAACCCCCCATCTCCCCTTACCCAACACCTCCCCCCCCCCCCATGGATATGTATGGCGACTAGCTAACAAGTGGTCTGTTTTATTGGGGAATCCTGTTTTGTTTTTTATGAGAGGGAGGTAACTATGAACTGAGCTGTTTGGTTTACATGTGTCCGTTTCGGGTGTTAATTCGAAACTGAAGATTGTTAAATCCTAACCCAAACCTCCAGCAGGAAGGATTCGAACCCGGGACCATTGAGACGACAGTCCGTGGTGCAGACCACACGACCAGGCAGCCACTTAGAGAAGTAGAATGATGTTGACGTCGTCCCATTACGTTTTAATGTCTACACAACTTTTTTAAAAAACATGTTTATCAAGTGCCGGATCTACGTAAGTGGATGCCTTCGAGAGGGCTTTTGCAATGGCCTCCTGCCATTTTTTGAAGATTAATGAAAATTAACTTAATGCCAGGATAAATATGAATTCATCATCATCATCATAATCAAACTCCATTTGAGTGAGGGCTTGAGAGGCTCAAATCTTCTCTTGCAAAAGCCCTGGACAGAAACCCTGCTGTCTTGCGTAGTGCATAAATGTCGCCATACAGGTCGAGAATTTTGGGTTTCCCAGACCTGTCGAGACGGAGATCAGCAAGTCTGGGGCAGTCAAACAGAATATGAGGCACGGTTTCCTCTTCTTCCCCGCAGCGGGGGCACCGTGAATCAAAATTTGGCCATAGCCGCGAGAAATATGAGCCAATAGGACAGTGGCCTGTCCTGCACTGTGCTATAATAGCTTGCTCAGGCCTGGACAGCCTCCACCACGGGGAAGTGCGGTCAGGGCGCCTCATGCGCTCCCAGACTCCACGGGCTTTTTGGGACTTGTCCCAGCACTCAAACCACTTTTCCATTTCTGTTTTTTTGTATTATAGCCAGGGCTTGATGAAAGCTTACAGCCTGATCAGTGGGTGGAATTTGCAAATAAATATGAATTAGAAACTTGTACATTTTAAGTTTCTTTCTTCTTTTACGCATGTAATAACATACTTCTAATTTTATTATAATTATTATTATTTTTGGAGTTTATGTAATACCCCCCCCCCTTTTTTTTTACACGTCTTATGAAGGCAAGACCCTGGGCGGCTGTAGTGTCTGCACTGCTGTAACTTTCTAGGCTATGCTAGTTTGCAATAAGGAATTTGGCGCGTAAAAAGTTTAAGATTCATTTTGTTTTGTGTATTTCGGGTTAGGTTTCATGTAGCGACAGTAACGCCTTAACAAAACAAAAGGGGTAGGATTTGGTTATGGAATAAAAACTGTTTATATGTTAGGCTTTTAGTTAGCTTCTTTAAGTACTGTCAAGTTTAGTTAATCGAGACGTTTTTTTGGACTTAGTTATTTAGTTTGGTAACGACGGCATAGACGTATTACCTTCAGTATCGAATTAAATGATTTGATTGCCTCATTTTTAATTTTATTGTCTCATTTTATTGTTACTGTCACGAGTCGAGTCTGTGACCTATTTCGACCAGTTTCTAGAAGCTCGAGGTCAAACCAGTGCAAGTGTCCAGCGTAAACGTTAATTTTAGGTATCCAATCAAAGAAAGAGGTTAAGGGAAAAAATAGCAAACGTCAGCTTCTAGAAGGTCAAAGTTACTAAAATAATTATCTGAGAAGGTTCCATGATTCTGGAGCGTACGATCAAAGAAAGTATAAATTAAGGGAAAGTCAGTTAGACGGGGTCCTCGCATATGAGTAGTTCTTGTAGAGTGATGGTCCTCGCTTAAGTCCTCTCAGTAAAGGTTTAGTTACGTTTTGTGATATTAGCGGGCCCAATTAATTGAAGTTATATTATCTGAAGTTATATTACTTGAAGTTGAAGTTATACTAAGTGAAGTTATATGTATCTTTAAGTTTTATTTTAGAAGTATCAAGTCAAGTTGCTATTGAATTGAGAAGTTAATTTGATGTGAAAGTTGAAGAAGTATTATTAAAGAAGTTTGGAAGTAAATACAGAGAGTTCTTTCTTCATTTCATTGAATTATCAAGTTTGATAATATAATTAATCCCCGGCAAGTGTGATCGTCACAGTTACCTCCTCCCTGTGTTCAGTTGGTTGGCGGGAATTACATCCCCTGAGTCAACACTCCACTCAAGACACATAGTATATTCCCCTTTCAGACCTTGCTTTCTATAGGTCAGATGATGTAAAGGTCCCCTTTTTCTGTGGCCAACGGTTTGCGAGGGTATCATGTGGCCAGCACAACAACCAACCGCGTTTACTTTGCCCAATTAATGTCAGGTACCCATTAGAGCTAGGCGCCCAAAGATCCCGAAATTTAAAAAAAATCTCAGTTTTTACCAGGATTCGATCCCGGGCTCCGGTTTAGAAGCCAAGCGCCTTACCGCTCAGCCACCCAAGACGCAGCGAAGGGGTCATCAACAAATTACAGCTCTGATGTGTACACAATCGTGTTTAGAGTCATTACGCATAAATAAAAAAAAAATCAAAACTTAAGGCGGATGGTCAAAATAAGAGGGCAAGATAAAATAGCCAACGAGGAAGTGCTACGAAGAGCAGGCTGCTAGGAAATCGGCGTAGTTATCAGCAGTAGACGCCTTGGCTGACTTTATGTCTACTTTTAAGGGATATGCAAGCGCAATATGTTTCCGAATCGAGACGAACAGTTTGGAGAAAGCAGCACTGGATAGATCCACAGAGAGGACCAGCCTCAAGGAAAGGTCGTGGATCGACGATGATGAACTCAGATGTACTCACCAGAAGTAGACAAAAACAACAACAACAACACTGGAGCTTCTGATGTTAACAAATGCCTAACCATTAACCATGGATGTGTATCAAGGATTGGTTTCTTTAGTCACACGAGAAGTTGCTTAGGGGAAATGCCACAGACTTTAAATCATCTAAGAATCTAGCAAAAGAACTCTTTTCTAGATCAAGTTTAATTAAAGCAATACCCCAAGACCTCGAGTTAGA
This sequence comes from Biomphalaria glabrata, assembly GCF_947242115.1. Taxonomy (NCBI): domain Eukaryota; kingdom Metazoa; phylum Mollusca; class Gastropoda; family Planorbidae; genus Biomphalaria; species Biomphalaria glabrata. The sequence continues at coordinate 44,054,990 of NC_074720.1, read as the reverse complement.
CATGGCAGTTTAATTGCTTTAGCTTAGGAGTCTAAGGGAACTAGCCCCCTACCCCCCCCCCCCTCATTCTACAGGTTCAAGGGAACTAACCCCCTTCGATCTACACGTCCAGGAGAACAGTGAACTAACCCCCTTCGATCTAGCCGTTCTAGGTAATGGCGCCTTCATTCGAAGTGACCTTGTTTTAAAGAGAGGCGAGGCTCTGCAAATTCTCCAATTCAAGAAAACTTAGAGATATTAAGATATATATATATATATAAGATATTGAGATATATTGAGAAAGTAATAACATTTCATGTTGTTTATTTAAAAATTTACTTAGAATATTATTTTTCATTTCTGCGTTAAAGTTTCAGTGACCTAAATTCTCGGATAATTGTGACCTGTTTAGGAAAAAAAAACATGAGTGACCTATATAATATGAAATATGGATGTGACCTGCTTCCTCCACCCTGAAATAAACAGCTTCAAAGTTTTTCCGTCTGCTCGGGCTCCGCCATTTTAATTTGTTTCAAGTTGTGTTGGAAAAAAAAAACGAAAAAAAAGTTAAGTGGGCTCTGCGTACGACCTGTGTAACTCTCCAGCAGGCAAAAACTATTAAAATCTTCCAGGTCATTCTAACTTAATATTTATAATATCCAAATCTTTTTTTATGTGAACATGGCGAAGTAATCTTTATGGAGTATTAGAAAAATTCAATGCTACCACCTGTAATATTCCCACCAAGTGAAACCATCCTCTAGAGACATGTATTCATGTATACATACGCTCTCACCAGTTGATAAGTCGACAATACTATCTTCACTGATAAACACATCAATCATGGCGGCTATTTTTTTTCTTCCTTTAGTTACTGTAAGAATATTATTATTATAGCTTTTATATAGCGCTACTTTCATGCTTAGAGCATGCTCAGAGCGCTTTTGGTTCAATCTCATTTGTGGACCGGTGGGGGTATCTAGGAGTTGGTTTTCCGTGCTGCCTTTAGGCGCTCAGTAAACACAACTCTGCCCGAGTCGGGTGTCGAACCGACTTCTAGGTAGCCAAGACAAGCCAAGTTCAAGCGTACTTAGCCTCTCGACCACGCTTCCCACTATTCTCATTAACTATTCACAATATTCTCATTAAAGGCTAAAGTTTAAGTGAACAATTCGGCAGACGATTGGGGGGGGGGAAGTAAAATATAAATAATATTTCAATTGTCCGCCATGTCTCACTTGTTGATAGCACAAGATAAAGAAAACTTGTCTTTATGGAAAGGGGTGTGTTTCATTAAAACGTAATTTTGTTTTTATTTTGGCGAAAGTTTTTGACAACGTATGAATAATCAGTGTTCTGTGACGTCAAAACCCAAAATATCATCAGTGCGCATGATGTCTTTTTAGTTCAGCAGTGAATAAAATACCAACTTTCACGAATTCAGCTTTAAAAAAAACAACACATTCTGCTACAAATCCTCACTATTTCTAGTATCACTAACGCATAGCCTCTGAAAGAGACAGCAGGAGAGCGCAAGGAACGAGGGGCACACATTTGAGGCCCCAAAGAAGGGCCCTTGTAGGAGATACGCGCAGACGATGACAAGAAAACTCAAATAGACCCCGGCCAGGCAAGAGCTTTGTCTGCATTAGATGTGGCAAATTATGCAGGTCAAACTTAGGCTTGCTTGATTATGTGCATACTGCATTCACTCTTAATACTTGGAATCACGGACTTTGGATATTAATAGTAGCAATGAATGGCTGCCTGGTCGTGCGGTTTGCGCGCTGGACTGTCGTTGGGATTTATCGATGGTCGAGGGTTCAAATCCTGCCCGCTCCCATCCCCCGTCGTCCTGCGGGAGGTTTGGACTAGGAAGTAAACTATCTTCAATTCCGAAGGAACATCCAAAACATGTAAAACATTTTACAATGCATATTATGATTAATGAAACACTTGTCTGGTTTTCGAAAGGATGGAACATTTTAAAGCACACATGGGGAATAAAGTAAACAGCACACTTGTTAAATAAATCAGGGTCTTAAAAAGATTACTTTAGAGAGTATTTAATGGCGAAGAATTGGGCTGAGATTCATGTTTTTAACTAACCCATGCCAGACAATGCATATGATTTTTACAAAACATATATCGAATCACTCTGTCTGTTACAAATCTTGTACACATAACTTCTCACATTATCCATTCTCGGATCAAACTGAAACATGCACAATAGTTCAAATCTTCTCTAAAAAGCCTTCAGCATAAACCCAGCCACCTGGGAGACAGAAGCACATGACAGAGCATCATGGCGTCGCGCTGTGAAAACTGGCGCACAAATTGCTGAGGACAAGAGAACAGCGCTGGCAGAAGAGAAACGTCAGAGAAAAAGGCCAATGTCACTATCTCCAGCTTGAATAACCTGCCCAGTGTGCAGCCGAAAATTCCGGGCTCACATAGGTCTCACCAGCCACGTGAGGAGGCACAAATCCTAGTGCAAATCCCTCAGCCCCCTGAATGACAAAAATGGTCATCATCGAACCACGATGGACGAACTATAGCTCATTGCCATAGAATACATGAATCAATTTAAAAAAGTTAACAAATTGGTTAATTAATTTAAGTTAATTAATCAATTTTGTTTACCGAGGAAATAATGACAAATGATATTAGCATACACATTCGAAGCCCTAAGCATTCCTGAGAGATCCTCATTACCTGTCAGAAGGCATTACTTCTGCAGTGCCAGATAATGAAAATTTATTCATCTATAATAATTCAGTGCTGTTTTGTGACAGTACGCACCGGTACGGCGTACCGGCACCTTTTCCAATGTGGGGAAAAAGTATTACTTTTCTTGTATTTTGTCGTTTATTAATTTATAAGTAATTAAAAGTTAAGCAATCCATTACTGAGTACCGGCACTAATTTTTTATACAATACAACAACAACAAAAAAGCACTGTATATTATAATAATGACAAGCAAAGGCGCAAATGGGCCACATAACAATCGAAACGTACGATAGATAACACTTCCGGTCAGATGTGTGACATACTTAAAGAAGGGGTTTATGTTACATACTAAAAGATGGGGGGGTTTATGTTACATTATTAAAGATAGCTTAAAATCGCCGCATCTCTTTGAGGTGTTCCAGCTGGACAAATAAAGATTTGTATTAGCTTAGAAGAACTAAAATCTTAACATCCCCTTCCCCCCCAAAAAAAAAATAAATTACGTATAAATCTACACGGCAGAGTGACGTCAGACTACACGATGTGTCAGAATGCCAATGTGTGTGTTTACATATCTAAATGTGATGTGTACGCTAAAAGATTACGATATCTTAAAGTGGAAAGGAAGACTTTTAAAAAAAAAGTGGATAATCTCTATAAACAAAACTCTTACACTTCACTCCCCTGTAACGTAATCTCGACATGACAATGAGCTCTGTATGAGTAGGGCTGGTGGAAAGGGAAAGTCACGGTCTGTTAGATGTAAACATAACATATTTTTTTTAGGAACCCATAAGTCAGCGGTTCTCAACCCTTTATGCTTGGCGACCCCTTTTTACAATCCCCCACTCTTCTGCGACCCCCCCCCCCCGCTCACACATACAACAATAGAAGAATAGACAATAACAATTCATTTTTTCCGATGGTCTTTGGCTACCCCTGGCAAATTGTCAATCGACCACAAAGGGGGTCGCGACCCACAGGCTGAGAACCCCTGCCATAAGTGGAGGTAGGGTCGGGAAATTCTCTACGAGAAATAAGTCTAATGGCGCGATCAGCGGCCTTCTCAACATCCACAAAATAGTAAATTGTTTTTTGAACACGGCTCTTAAGACTGGCACACCAATTAACAGAAGTAGAAGCCCACTTAAAACTTTTACATGTTTTTTTTAAAAAAAAAGGGGGGGGGGTAAGTAAGAAAAAAGAAAGTAAGAAACATTATATCATTATATCAGTGGCTAGGGTGGTGGGAGGAGGGGGGAGAAATTGAAAATCCGCGCGGGCCTCCACTTCGGGGGGGGGGGGCAAATGAGTGTTTTTGTTTTTTTTACATTAAATAATAAATATTACGCAAAATACAGAGGCCCCAAAGAGTTCAAGCCCCCCACCACAAGGGACCCCAAAAAAAATGGAAAATTCCTAGCTACGCCCCTGCATTTTATGACATTTAGAAGTTTAGATAATGATCAAATTATATGCGTTACAACCATTTTGGTAAGGTACACAAGGTATATTCTTTGTGTGGTCTGAAGTCAGCCTCCAAGTATCCCCCCCCCCTTTACTCCTTATATATATTTTGTGTGGTCTGAAGTCAGCCTCCAAGTACCCCCCCACGCCCCCCCTTACTCCTTATATATCTTTTGTGTGGTCTGAAGTCAGCCTCCAAGTATCCCCCCCTTACTCCTTATATATCTTTTGTGTGGTCTGAAGTCAGCCTCCAAGTATCCCCCCCTTTACTCCTTATATATATTTTTTGTGTGGTCTGAAGTCAGCCTCCAAGTACCCCCCCCCCCTTTACTCCTTATATATATTTTTTGTGTGGTCTGAAGTCAGCCTCCAAGTACCCCCCCCCCTTTACTCCTTATATATATTTTTTGTGTGGTCTGAAGTCAGCCTCCAAGTACCCCCCCCCCTTTACTCCTTATATATATTTTTTGTGTGGTCTGAAGTCAGCCTCCAAGTACCCCCCCCCTTTACTCCTTATATATATCTTTTGTGTGGTCTGAAGTCAGCCTCCAAGTACGCCCCCCCCCTTTACTCCTTATATATATCTTTTGTGTGGTCTGAAGTCAGCCTCCAAGTACCCCCCCCCCTTTACTCCTTATATATATTTTGTGTGGTCTGAAGTCAGCCTCCAAGTACCCCCCCTTTACTCCTTATATATATTTTTTGTGTGTGGTCTGAAGTCAGCCTCCAAGTACCCCCCCCCTTTACTCCTTATATATATTTTTTGTGTGGTCTGAAGTCAGCCTCCAAGTATCACCCTCGTTTACTCGTTGTCCCCTCCCCATATCTACACCTTTCTGTAATCTGCAAGACATGTGATCACAATTCAGGTAACTGACATCTTAAGTGTAAAAGAGAGAGAGAGAGAGAGAGAAAGAGAGAGAGAGAGAGAGAGAGAGAGAGGAAGAGAGAGAAACAGAAGGAGATATATATGGAGAGAAAACACGTCTGTGTTTCTGAGATGTTTAATTAAAACCTGCGCGATTGCCCAAAGACTCCAAACC